>NC_081405.1:229031996-229361050 GCF_030272615.1 Cryptomeria japonica
TTCGCTCTGCGTGTTTAATGATTATATATGAAATATTTTTGTAATGTTAGAATTTTGTCTAGATGCTCTTAGATGTATATCTTCCTTGATCTTACATTTCTTATTATCTTTGATGTTGTTATGTAGTTGTGATTGATAATTATATGTCAATGTTTTTGATGGAATCATATGATGTAGTTTATGATGTGATTATAAGATGTTATTCATATTCAATAGTACATTATTGGGCTAGATTATTTATGAGTTTCTTTACATTTATCGATCCATACTTACTTGACTTACACTGCTTCTATGTTTGATATGCTTAGGTGAAAGGGAAAACTGTCGCACTACTCTTTACGGGAAAGCTACGCCACTTCCATTCCCTATTCAAGATATGATATCCTGTGGTTTATATATGTACATGTTTGACAGTTTCTTTATGCAACTGCAGGTACCGAGCATCGACTCCACCTGAATCTTCAGGTCTGAGCATGCTCTCCAAACCAATGGTAAAGTAGAGAATCAAGATATCAGTCATACCCCTATCAGACACCCTAGTCCTTTGTTCGCCAGGTCTTCTCAGTCCTCACCCTATGTTAGCTCTCTGCATTTTGAGATTGTCATAATTTGTTACTCCTACTTATAGTATAATAATTTTGTGGAATAATTAGTATTTTACCTCTCTCATTATTTGTGATGTGGTTGTTTAAATAATTAACAAATTGTGATTGTGCTACATAAAGATTTAAAATATTTTAAAATTACTGAATTATCTCAAAAAGAGAATCTATAAGGGAATTAAAAATAACAATATTTATTTGAAGATTAGTTAATTAATAATTCATCATAGTTGTCTCATTTGATTTATTAGAAACATTTAATTAAGTTTTCCTTAACTCATGTAATAATCTAATAAAAATACTATTATCACTTAGTGTTTTAAAAATTAAATTTAAAGAAAATAATTAATATTCATATTAATTAATTTCTTGCACATGCATGTGGGGCTTACTTAAATAAAGAAATTAATAGTTTTAATTATTGGGGAATCTTGCATGATGGGAGTTACATTTGAAAAAAAAATAAAGGGGTATTTTTATTATTGTTGCTTGTTTTTTTGGAGAGGGGAAGGGTTTTTCATGAATTTGTTTTGCTCTGCAAATGTATTCTTTGGTTTGCTGGTTTTCAAGAAAATTTGGGGAAAAATTTTGGCTTTTGGAAACAAAATTGAAAAGGATTGTTGATTCACTTGAATTGGAGCTTTTGGATTGGTATCTTGAGCATACAGCTTCTATCACTATTTTGTTTTTGGAAAGCGAAGAAGGTATGGATCCTGGTTATTTCCCTTGCATGTTAAAAATCCCTCTTTGATTCAAATGAAAAAATCAATTTGTTTGGGTTTATTGGAAAGAGAAAATGAAAATATAGATTGTCTCATGATGGGTTTGGTACTTAATGAAAAATGAGACTGAATTAGATCTAAATGTTTTTTTTCTTTTTTTCTTCTTCTTTCTGTGCAATGAAATTCTAAATTCAAAAAACCAGCATGGCTCTAAATTTGTAAAAGAATTAAAATTATTCTTTAATAAAATTTGGAAATATGGAGTTGTCTGTATTAAATTAAAAATCAGCATATTGCACACTATGATTTTGCTCTGTTTATGCTAGAAAAGTTTTATTTTTCATCTTTGCTTGCTTTATGTTTGTTTCTATATATAACTATATGTTTTGTGTTTTTCTTTTCCAAATAGTATAGAAAAAAAATTACTACACTAAGAACAGTGAATAAAAATTTAGTAAAATTTATTTAAAATTGATTTCTTGTTGTTTGGGTACGTTGGGAGCCCAGCTCTACCCATAGCTCCCACCCCTATGGCCCCATGACTATGGGAATACCATAGGTCATGGTAACCCACGACTATGGGAAACCATAGATTGTGGGCACCACAACTGTGGCATCCACAGTCATGGGCACCATGAGAGGTGAGCCTTGTACAAGCTGCACCCCCCATGCATCTGGTTGTTTATGCATATTTTTCTTTCTCAATGTTGAATTAATGTTTTTCAGAAATTTTGAAATGCATTAAGATATATGTGTGTGTGTGTGTGTGTGTGTGTCTAGTTTTGGATTTATGTAGTTTTTGTATAAGAGTTCTAATTCATATTTGATATTGGGTTTATGGCATCAACCCGTTTTTCAGTTATAGGTATGTTTATTTCAAATGTATTACCTTATAATGAAATTAAAAAGATATGCATGCTTTCTCCTTGAGTTCAAAAAAACCTTCCTTGTATGTATTGTTGATCCAAATCGAGTTACAATATTGTAACAACTAGAGTGATTGTGTGATAGTTGGCAATGAAATTTTAGTATTATCATGCGAATGTGTAGGTATAGGATGAAGTATAATGATTTGATCTGTGTTATTAAAAAATAATGTTAATTTGAATTAATGGATGAATAGAAGTTTAATTGGTCTCTTGTTATTATATCAAGAATGAATTATTTTATCTTTGGCAATACAAGACCTTATTATTGATTTGACTTTTTTATTGTTATGGAGTCATGGTAATGTTGTTGGAATGTTTCTTTTTAGATTCTAGAGGCTAGGACAACTCGAGCTTCTTTTTGAGCATGTATCTCCTTGTCCTTGAATCTATGAGATTGACATCCTATGTAATTTCTTTGATAGTTGTGCCATCACCGTTAATCATTGATGTATTTTTTTTCCTGATATTTTGGGTCAGTGGGTTCTTATGCTAGATGGTTAATCCTAGCCTATGGTTGTTTCTCCTTTCAGGGATCTTTTTATAGCAAGAGAATTTAGCCTTGCTATGGTTGAAGCCTTGTCTTTTCATGTTTTGGGTATCATGGCTTTGTGACTTATTTTGATTCCTAGGTGTAGGTCAAGGGGGAGTGGCTTTTATTGGGGGCTGGGATGCAAAGTGGTCGCCAGGGTCACTCAATGGAATTTTGTAATCAAGTGAAAATATAACCTAATGAATGTGGGATGGGTAGCTAGTTCACATTAATTAAGATAATTCTCTAATGCCTCTTTTTTCTCGCAAATGCTCATATAGGTTTGGGGTAAGTAGAGAAGGGCCTAGAATGGCATCCACCAATCTTGTCTCCACTAAAGGTTGGTGTGGTCCACTAGTGTATGTATGGGGGTCGGGGGTTGGGAGAGGTCACTAGGGTAACCCAAGATGTGGGTTTTGACCTAGTGAATACCTACCAGGGTAACTCATGATAACCTAGTGATGACACTCTTCCCTTTTGCTACATAGTGGTTACTTGCATCTTTTATCCTTCTATGTATTCTTGAGCTTCCTAAAGTGGTTGGTATTGTCATGTTTCTTATCCTTTTGTGGTTTGCCTTGGCCCTTTGGAGATTGGTTGTTATTCTTTTATGTTTTTTTTGGTGTTGTCTTGGGAACCACAAGTATGTTTGGACTAATTGTTCTTTGTGAGTATTGTCATGTTGATTCTCTTGTGAGTCATGTTGGTACCCCAGTATGTCTTGCTTCCACCTATTGGGTCTGGCTGGTACCTCCTAGTACGGGGGGTGGACCTTATGGTGCCACATGTTTGGGTGGAGTGCTTTTCACACCAATTGGGTTTGGCACCTTCAACTTAATGATCATGATGGCTCGAGAGAAGATTGAAGATTATTATTGTTGTACCAGATTCATGTATTTCTCCCTTCTTGGGACTCTTGGAGATTTGTATATTGAGGATCCATTATTATGTATTTGAAGTTCTTATGTAAATTCTGAAGTAATGTAATGAGGATCTTGTACCCAAGTAATGATCTATATTGTTATTTGTATAGCAGTTCTCTGTTAAATATTTGAGATGAGGTTTAACCTTGCGTTGCAGTGTTATGGGGTCTTGAGGACATTTGTTAGTTCTTATTGTGGTTCATTATGTATTGTGTTAAATGTATGTCTTAGCATATGTTTATGTTATCTTAAATAAAAAGAAATTATTTGCATTTTCTTTTTCATGGTTGTTTTGTCATCTAGCTCTCATAGCGTGTCATGACACTTGGTATTAGAGCCCATGTTCAAACATTGGGATTCTCTAGGTGTACTTGGGTTCTCTTTGTTGTTGACGTTAGACTTTTGTATATGATTTTGATGTTAGACTTTTGTACTAGGTGTACTTGGGTGTTGTTGTGTTGTCCAAAAGGATGTCGAGAGAACATGGAAGAGGTCATGGTAGAGGAAAAGGTAGGGGACGTGGTAGAGGGGTAGCAAATGATAATACCCCGACACAAAGTTCCCAAGGAGATTCTAGCAATCAGGAGCGTGTGCAACTTGGGGCAGCAGGAAATAAATTGCAGGTGTTGCTAGAGCAGCTTCCTGACTGCTTGGGTCCCCGCTAGGATAATGGTGCTCATGAAAGGTCATTAGTGAGGCCAGTTAATGAGAGACTTGATGAGAACCAACCCCCCTAAATTTCGTGGTATTAGAACTTGTTTAGTGGCTGAAAATTGGTTGATTAAATTGGATCGATGTTTCGCTATGTAGCCCTTCAGTACTAATACTAAGGCTAGATGTGCAATCATGCACCAAAGGGATTTTGCATCCACATGGTGGAAGTTGGAAGCCTGGACATCAATACTATCTCTTGGGAGTTATTTATGAAACATTTTCAGACACGGTTCCTTTCAGATCATTGGAGGTAGTGCAGAGCAAATGAATTTCATGACTTGCGTCAGCTGTCCATGTTAGTAGAACATTATCATTTTTATGAGCTTAAGAGATATGTAGGTATTGGAAATGATGATTTTTTAGAGGTCTTAATGATCAGATCAGTGGAGATGTGCAGGTTTTTGAACCTAAGTCCATTGAAGTTGCAGCTCAGAAAGCCTGTCTAGTAGAGGAGACACTGGGAAGGGATTTTGGGGCCTCACCGAAGTGCATAACGGTAGTACACCTGCTAGTGGTTAGGGTTCTAAAGGGGAAACATCTCACTATTAGAAATAGTTTCAGTCAAAATGCAAGAGCTTTGATCATCAGCAGGGTGAGGGGTCTCAGTCTAGAAGGAATAGGAATTGGGAGAGGAACAAGTGTGATCATTATGATCAGCCTTCTCACAACACTCAGTCAGTAGTTAGTTGGGGTGGTCATCAGCAGTTGAGTGCACCCTCTAATGGAAGTGGTTATGGCTGTGGTACATGGTGTTTTTCATGTGGCTAGTAGGATCACATTGCTAAGTATTGCCCTTAGAAGGGTACTGAGGGATCTAGCCGTGGGCCAGCTATTTGAGAGCCTACAATTGGACAAGAAAGCAGGAGATATAATATTCATGAAGTGATTGATAGACACCAAGAGGAGCATCAGAATGTGGTGATAAATTCATTAGGTCGTGGTCGGGCAGCAGGTCATCGAGGACATGGATGTTCGGTAGCACAGGCTTCGGGTTCTCAAAGATAGAGGTTTTTGGAGTGGTTTGGGATGTAGTAGAATATTTTAGTGGAGTCTTCCATTTGCATGATTTTTTTCCTCAGTAGGCTTCTAGGAGTAAGCCTGATTCTAGGGGGTGAGGATGTAGTGCCCCTCCCTCTTTTAGCTTGCTAGACCTTGTGATTTGCGTTCTATGTGGATCGACCCTTATTTTGGTGTTGGTCGATTTTGGTTTTGGATTGGGATGCTTGACTATGCTTCCTATATTTCTATATTAGTATGATAGTTCATGTTATGTGGATGGTCATAATAATTATGTTTTGAGCATGTGATGTTATATGATGTATCTTTGCTCTACGTGTTAGATGATTATAGATGGAATATTTTTGTAACGTTGGAATTTTGTCTAGATGCTCTTAGATGTATATCTTCCTTAATCTTACATTTCTTATTATCTTTGAGGTTTCTATGCAGTTGTGATTGATAATTATATGTCAATATCTTCAATGGAATCATATGATGTAGTTTATGATGTGATTAGTAGATGTTATTTATATTCAATAGTACATTATTGGGCGAGATTATTTATGAGTTTCTTTACATTTATCGATCCATACTGACTTGACTTACATTGCTTCTATGTTTGATGTGGTTGAGTGAAAGGGAAAAGCGTCGCACTACTCTTTACGAGAAAACTGTATCACTTTCATTCCCTATTCACGATATGATATCATGTGGTTTATATATCTACATGTTTGACAGTTTGTTTATGCAACTACAGGTACCGAGCATCGACTCCACCCGAATCTTTAGGTCTGAGCATGCTCTCCAACCCAATGCTAAAGTGGACAATGAAGATATTAAGAATCCTAGTCCTTTGTTCAGTAGGTCTTGTCAGTCATCACCCTTTGTTAGCTCTCTGTGTTTTGAGATTGTCGTAATTTGTTACTCCTTCTTATAGTATAATAATTTTGTGGAATAATTAGTATTTTACCTCTCTCGGTATTTTTTATGTGGTTGTTTAATTTTTTAACAAATTGTGATTGATGTACTTAAAGATTTAAAATATTTAAAAAATTACTTAATTATTTCAAAAAGAGAATCTATAAGGGAATAAAAAATAACAAGTATTTATTTGAAGATTAGTTAATTAATAATTCATCACAATTGTCTCATTTTGATTTATTATAAACATTTAATCCAGTATTCCTTAACTCATGTAATAATCTAATAAAAATACTATTATCACTTATTGTTTAAAAATTAAATTTAAAGAAAATAATTAATATTTATATTAATTAATTTCTTGCATGTGCATGTGGGGGTTACTTAAATAAAGAAATTAATAGTTTTAATTATTGGGGAATCTTGCATGATGGGAGTTACATTTGAAAAAAAAATAAAGGGGTATTTTTATTATTGTTCCTTGGCTTTTTTGGAGAGGGGGAGGATTTTTTGTGAATTTGTTTTGCTGTGCAAATATGTTCTTTGGTTTTGGTGGTTTTCAAGAAAATTTGGGGAAAACTTCTAGTTTTTGGAAACAAAATTGAAAAGGATTGTTGATTCACTTGAATTGGAGCTTTTGGATTGGTATCTTGAGCATACAACTTCTATCACTGTTTTCTTTTTGGAAAGTGAAGAAGGTAAGGATCTTGGTTATTTCCCTTGAATGTTAAAAATCCCTCTTTGATTCGAATGAAAAGATCATTTTGTTTTGGTTTATTGGAAAGAGAAAACAAAAAATATAGATTGTCTCATAATGGGTTTGATATTTAAACAAAAATAAGACTGGATTAGATGTAAATGTTTGTTTTCTTTTTTTCTTCTTCTTTTTGTGCAATGAAATTCTAAATTCAAAAAACAAGCATGGCTCTGAATTTGTAAAAGAATTAAAATTGTGCTTTAGTAAAATTTGGAAATCTGGAGTTCTCTATATTAAATTAAAAATCAGTGTATTGGACATTACAATTTTTCTCTGTTTATACTAGAAAAGTTTTATTTTTCATCTCTTCTTGTTTTTTGTTTATTTATATATATATACCTATATGTTTCGTGTTCTTTTTTTCCAAATTGTATAAAATTTGTTTTTACTACACTAAGAACAGTGAATAAAAATTTAGTTAAATTTATTTAAAATTTATTTCTTGTTGTTTGGGTACGGGGGGATCCTAGCTCGACACACAACTCCTACCCCTGTGGCCCCATGACTGTGGGAATACCATAGTTCGTGGTAACCCACGACTATGGGAAACCACAGATCATGGGCACCACGAGATGTGAGCCTTGTACAAGCTGCACCCCAGATATCCGATTGTTTGTGCATATTTTTCTTGCTTGATGTTGAATTAATGTTGTCAAAAATTTTGAAATGCATTAAGAAATATATATATATATATATATATATATATATATATATTTGTGTGTGTGTGTGTGTGTGTGTGTGTGTGTGTGTGTGTCTGGTTTTGCATTTATGTAGTTTTTGTATAAGAGTTCTAATTCAGATTTGATATTGGGTTTATGTTCTTATAATTGTGTAATGTTGGAATATATATATATATATATATATATATATATATATATATATATATATATATATATATATATATATATATATGCATGCTTTCTCCTTGAGTTCAAAAAAACCTTCCTTGTATGTATTTTTGATCAAAATCGAGTTACAATATTGTAATAAATAGAGCGATTGTGTGATAGTTGGCAATGAAATTTTAGTATTATCATGTGAATGTATAGGTATAGAATGAAGTATAATGATTTGATTCGTGTTATTAAAAAATAATGTTAATTTAAATTAATGGATGAATAGAAGTTTAATTGGTCTCTTATTATTATATCAAGAATGAATTATTTTATGTTTGGCAATACAAGACCTTATTATTGATTTGACTTTGTTATTGTTATGGAGTTATCATCATGTTGTTGGAATGTTTCTTTTTAGCTTCTAGAGGCTAGGACAACTCGAGCTCCTTTTTGAGCATGTATCTCCTTGTCCTTGAATTTATGAGATTGACATCCTACTTAATTTCTTTGAGAGTTGTGCCATCACCATTAATCATTGATGTATTTTTTTTCCTAATATTTTGGGTCAGTGGGTTCTTATGCTAGATAGCCAATCCTAGCCTATGGTTGTTTCTCCTTTTAGGGATCTTTTTATAGCAAGATAATTTATCCTTGTTATGGTTGAAGGCTTGTCTTTTCATCTTTTGGTTATCTTGGCTTTGTGATTTATTTTGATTCCTATGTGCAAGTCAAAGGAGAGTGGCTTTCATTGGGGGCTGGGATGCAAACTAGTCACCAAGGTCACTCAATGGAAGTTTGTAATCAAGTGAAAATATAACCTAATGAATTGGGGATGGGTAGCTAGTTCACATTAATTAAGATAATTCTCTAATGCCTTTTTTTCCTGCAAACGCTCGTATAGGTTTGGGGTAAGTAGAGAAGGGCCTAGAACGGATTCCACCAATCTTGTCTCCACTATAGGTTGGTGTGGTCCACTAGTGTATGTATGGAGGTTGGGGGTTGGGAGAGGTCACCAGGGTAACCCAGGATGTGGGTCGGGACCTAGTGAAGACATACCAGGGTAACTCATGATAAGCTAGTGATGACACTTTTCCCTTTTTCTATGTAGTGGTAACTTGCATCTTTTATCCTTCCGTGTATTATTGAGCTTCCTAAAGTGGTTGGTATTGTCATGTTTCTTATCCTTTTGTGGTTTGCCTTGGGCCTTCGGAGATTGGTTGTTATTCTTTTATGTTTTTTGTGGTGTTGTCTTGGGAACCTCAAGTAAGTTTGGACAAACTATTCTTTGTGAGTATTGTCATGTTGATTCTCTTGTGAGTCATGTTGGTACCCCAGTATGGCTTGCTTCCACCTAGTCAATTTGGCCGGTACCTCCTAGCACAGGGGTGGACCTTGTGGTGCCACATAGTTGGGTGGAGTGCTCTTCACACTGATTGGGTTTGGCTCCTTCATCTTAATGATCGTGATGGCTCATGAGAAGATTGAAGATTGTTATTGTTGTACCAGATTCATGTATTATTTCCTTCTTGGGACTCTTGGAGATTTGTATATTGAGGATCCAATATTATGTATTTGAAGTTCTTATGTAAATTCTTAAGTAATGTAATGAGGATCTTGTACCCATGTAATGATCTATATTGTAATTTCTATAGCAGTTCTCTGTAAAATATTTGAGATGAAGATCAACCTTGCGTTGAAGTATTATGGAGCCTTGAGGACATTTCTTAGCTCTTATTGTGGTTCATTATGTATCATGTTAAACATCTGTGTTAGCATATGTTTATGTTATCTTATATTAAAAAAACTTATTTGCATTTTCTTGTTCATGGTTGTTTTGTCCTCTAGGCCTCATGGCGGGTCATGACACTTTGTATTAGAGCCCATGTTCAAACACTAGGATTCTCTAGGTTTACTTGGGTTCTCTTTATTGTTGATGTTATAATTTTGCATGTGATTTTGATTTTAGTCCTAAGCTTGTCCCTTGTGTATTGTTGTGTTGTCCAGAAGGATGTCAAGAGCATGTGGAAGAGGTCATGGTAGAGGCGAAGGAAGGGGATCTGGTAGAGGGGTAGCAAATGATAATACCCCTACACAAATTTCCCAAGGTGATTTTGGCAATCAAGAGCGTTAACAAGTTGGCGCAGTAGGAAATCAATTGCAGGCATTGGTAGAGCAGCTTCTTGACCCCTTGGGTCCCCACCGGGATAATAGGGCTCGTGAAAGGTCACTAGTGAGGCCAGTTAATGATATGTTAGAATGAGAGGTGACATTCATGAGAGACTTGATGAGAACCAACCCCCCTCAATTTCGTGGTACCAAAACTCGTTTAGTGGCTGAAAATTGGTTGATTAAATTGGACCGATGTTTCGCTATGCATCCCTTCAGTACTAATACTAAGGCTAGATGTGCAATCATGCACCTAAGGGATTTTGCATCCACATGGTGGTAGTTGGAAGCCTGAACATCAATACTATCTTTTGGGAGTTATTTATGAAACATATTCAGACACGGTTCCTTTCAAATCATTGGAGGTAGCGCAAAATAGTAGCGCAGATGAATTCCATGACTTGTGTCAGCTGTCCATGTTAGTAGAATAGTATAAGCATCATTTGTATGAGCTTAAGAGATATGTAGGTATCAAGAATGATGATACCATGTTAGTACAACATTTTGTCAGAGCTCTTGATGATCAGATTAGTGGAGATGTGTAGGTTTTCGAACCTAAGTCCATTGAAGTTGTAGTTGAGAAAGCCTATCTAGTAGAGGAGACACTAGGAAGGGATCTTGGGGGCCTCACTGGATTACATAATGGTAGTACACCTTGTATACACCTAAAAATGGTCTGAAGATAATTAATTAAATATATTTAATCAATCCTCCTCCCTAATTTAATTGAATTAACTAAGCAATTTGATTAAATTCCCTCTTTCATCTACTTATTAATAAATCTAAGTATTTATTTAATAGGTTCATTTCAATAATCCCTTTAATTAATTATTTAAAATTAATTAATTCTTCCCCATCAAATTCATTTCTTCTAAGTCCCCTAATTAATTAAAACAAATCAATTTATGAGGTGTTGAGATTAATTAGTCTTTTCCTATTATTTGAATTTTTAAATTCAAATTCTCCTAACTTCTAACCACCTAACATAACCCCTTCTAAACCTATCTCATTCCATCTAACCTCGGGTTTAATTAACCATCCTAGCTTGTACATCCTAACCACCATGTCCCCTTTCCTTGAACACTTTGCCCTCTCATGAGAAAAGCTTTATGACACTTGTCACTAAGTGTTCCCTTTCATCCAACCTCTTCTAGAAGCCTCTTGACACTTGTCACCATGGAGATGATATTGTTCCCTTTCATCCAACCCCTTCTCCTACCAACCTCCAAATGTTCCCTTTAATCCAGCCTCTTTGCTAACCTCCTCCAATTTAACCACTGATATCTACAGACTTAATCTTGACCGTTGATTCCTGCCACCTCACCCCTAGCCTTGGAAATCCGATAAATAGACCCCATTTTGGAGAAATAATCATCCCATCTCATTTTCATTCAAGCATTGTTACTATAGGCATATCCAATCTTAGTTTATCATTTTAGCATTGTTATCATGATCAATTTTAGCTTAAATCTAGCTTATTTCTAGCTTAATTTGCTTATCATGTAGCTTAATCTCATCATTTCTAGCTTAAATGCATCATCATTATCATTTAAATCCTCCATTTAAGTGTAGTCAAGGCACTAGAATTTGCATAACCAGATTTGAGAGCAAAATTCATACTTGTATTTACTAGGAGGCAATAGATCGATTAGCTATGGTTTTATCTTTTGTTGATTAATTTTCTAACCATTGCTTGTAATGATTTATTGAGTGTTTTGTGTTGCAGCTACGAGTATAATAGGTACACACTTCACAAGTATGACATTTTGGCACCCACTGTGGGGCTAGAGTTATCATTTTTGGCCTCTCAAGTAACATCCACATTCATCTCTGCCAAGTCTAAATCAAAATGTCGTACGAACTCATTTTTGGCATAGTACAACATGATTTGTGAGCTGAAATGACAAGAGATCATGTGTTGTATGAGTCTTTAGGAAAATTATAGTTTCGTATGAGCTCTCATCCCGACTCGTATGGTATCAGAAGGTGGCTTGTACGATCAGGTAAATTTTGTCGTACAAAATTCTTCTTCTATGTTCTGAGAGAAGATTGCATTTCAGGTTTCATACTTCAGTTTGATTATGACTAATGCTAATTTTGTTTTGTTTATGAGATTTTTTGCAGCTTAACTCTTTTCTGCAGGATGATTGATGAAGATACACTTGTCAAAGACCAAATTGAAAACACATCAATGACTACTAACGGATTTATTTTGTAGGTTGCCTATGAATTCAACTAAACTTTGTGTATTCGTTAAAGTTTTCTAGGCACAATTGTCTTTTTGGATAAAAATGAACAATCATGTATTTTGTGTCTTTGATGATAGGCGAGTATGCTCTCACCTTTCTTAGGGGATCAAAAAGATAGACTCATCTTTTGCTTTCATTAGTGCGTATCTTTAGCAGGCCTGCCCTACCGAGGAGCTAAAAAATCTTAAAGCCATTACGGTCAGTGTGAGGAGAATGACCTAAGTGGGCACGACTAACACCAAGTAATCCAACCCACTATAAAATAAATATGATTTGATGAAAATCAAAGTAGTGGCAGTGCTCTAGAACAACTCTCCTCCATACTTTCGGGTATATCAAACCTTGGTTTTCAAAGCTGGGAGACCTCTTAATTGTGTTTATACTCCGATGCACCGAATGGATCCCTTACTAGTTCCAGTTAAAATAGAAGCTACCCAATTCACCTCTGAAAGAGTGATAATCTTTGTGCAAGAGAGATAGTAACTCTCCCAAGACACTTGCCATATCATACCCCCATTAGCATTTGGAGTCAGATAAAAGAGCATTGAGAATCCATTGTGTGATGCTCAGCAGCTGTATTCTGATTAGCTATTGGGTGTGTACTTAAGTCAGCAAGAAAAGGTTTTCTCTCCTTAGCCAATTTCCTTAGGGTTTAGCATGCTTGGAGTCACTTATCACATCATGTGTTTGCTGTGTATTCATCCCTAAATTGAAAAATCAGACATCTAAAACTAGAAAACATAAGCAAAACACCAAAATTCACTAATCAAATTTGGGAAAAACAAACAATTTTTTCATTGTCCTGTTCTCTATTGTATGAGTTAGGTGATCTGTCATACGAGGATTTTGTTTTATCATATGATTTAGAAAATATTGTCATACGAGTCTCTGCTCTTTCAAAGGAAATTTCTAATTTGTCGTCTGGTGTTGTATCTTTTATCATATGGTTCATGAAGTATTGTTGTACGAGTCTCTATGTTTACCAGTCCAGAACTGCTGCTTTGCAATGTTAAAATAGATGAAATATTTTTGTAATGTTGAAATATGGTTCATGATTATAGATGAAATAATTTTGTAATGTTAAAATATTGTCTAGATGCTCTTAGATGTATATCTACCCTGATCTTACATTGCTTATTATCTCTGATGTTGTTATGTTGTTGTGATTGATAATTATATGTCAATGTCTTTGATGGAATCATATGATGTACTTTATGATGTGATTATTAGATGCTATTCATATTCAATAGTACATTATTGGGTTAGATTATTTATGAGTTTCTTTACATTTATCAATTCATATTGACTTGACTTAAACTGCTTCTATGTTTGATGTACTTGGGTGAAAGGGAAAAGTGTCACACTACTCTTTACAGGAAAGCTACGTCACTTCCATTCCTTATTCATGATATGATATCATGTGGTTTATATATATACATGTTTGACAGTTTGTCTATGCAACTACAGGTACTGAGCATCGACTCCACCTGAATCTTTAGGTTTGAGCGTGCTCTCCAACCCAATTTTAAAGTTGACAGTGGAGCTATTAGTTAGACCCCTGTTAGGCAACCTAGTTCTTTGTTTGTCACATATTGTCAGTCATCACCCTTTGTTAGCTCTCCATGTTTTGACATTGTCATAATTTGTTACTCCTGCTTATAGTATAATAATTTTGTGGAATGATTAGTATTTTACCTCTCTCGGTATTTAGGATATGGTGGTTTAATAAATTAACAAATTATGATTCTGGTACTTAAAGATTTCAAATAATAAAATTACTTAATTATTTTGAAAAGGGTATCCATAAGGGAATTAAAAATAACAACTATTTGTTTGAAGATTCGTTAATTAATAATTCATTACAGTTGTCTCATTTGATTTATTATAAACATTTAATTAAGTATTCCTTTACTAATGTAATAATCTAATAAAAATACAATTATCACTTATTGTTTTAAAAATTAAATGTAAAGAAAATAATTAATATTTATTTTAATTAATTTCTTGCATGTGAATGTGGGGTTTACTTAAATAAAGAAATTAATTGTTTTAATTATTTGGGAATCTCGCATGATGGGAGTTACATTTGAAAAAAAATTAAAGGGGTATTTTTATTATTGTTGCTTGTTTTTTCGAGAGGAGGAGGATTTTTCGTGAATTTTTTTTGCTCTCCAAATGTATTCTTTGTTTTTGGTGGTTTTCAAGAAAATTTGGGGAAAACTTCTAGTTTTTGGAAACAAAATTGAAAAGGATTGTTGATTCACCTGGATTTGAGCTTTTGGATTGGTATCTCGAGCATACAACTTCTATCACTGTTTTCTTTTTGGAAAGGGAAGAAGGTAAGGATCTTGGTTATTTCCCTTGCATGTGAAAAATCCCTTTCATTCGAATGAAAAAATCAATTTGTTTGGGTTTATTGGAAAGAGAAAATGAAAATATAAATTGTCTTGTAATGGGTTTGGTATTTAAAGAAAAATGAGACTGGATTAGATCTAAATGTTTTTATTTTTTTCTTCTTTTTTTTGTGCAATGAAATTATAAATTCAAAAAAAAATCTTGGCTCTGAATTTGTAAAAGAATTAAAATTGTACTTTAAAAATTTTTGGAAATCTTGAGTTGTCTGTATTAAATAAAATATCATATATATATATATATATATATATATATATATATATATATATATGTGTGTGTGTGTAATTTCATTAATAGGTAACAGATCTAAAAAATGAACATACCTATAACTGAAAACAACTTTATAACATAAATCGATATATATACAATTAGGAGTATATATATATATATATATATATATATATATATATATATATCTCTTAATGCATATTGAAATTTCCAAAAATATTAATTCAACACTGAGTAAGAAAAATACGCACAAACAACCATATGTATGGGGGGTGCAACCTATACAAGGCTCACCTCTTGTGGATACCACAGTCATGGTGCCCACGATTTGTGGTTTCCCATTGTCGTGGGTTACAACGACCTATGGTATTCCCATAGTCTTGGGGCCATGGGGGTGGGAGCCGTGGGTAGAGCTAGGCTCCCCACATACCCAAACAAGACGAAATTAATTTTAAATAAATTTAACTAAATTTTTATCCACTGTTCTCAGTGTAGTAAAAGCAAATTTTATATAATTTGGAAAAGAAGAACAAGAAACACACACACACACACACACACACACATATATATATATATATGTTTCTTGTTCTTCTTTTCCAAATTATATAAAATTTGCTTTTACTACACTGAGAACAGTGGAGAAAAATTTAGTTAAATTTATTTAAAATTAATTTCGTCTTGTTTGGGTATGTGGGGAGCCTAGCTCTACCCACATATATATATATATATATATATATATATATATATATGTTTCTTGTTCTTCTTTTCCAAATTATATAAAATTTGCTTTTACTACACTGAGAACAGTGGATAAAAATTTAGTTAAATTTATTTAAAATTAATTTCATCTTGTTTGGGTATGTGGGGAGCCTAGCTCTACCCACGACTCCCACCCCCATGGCTCCAAGACTATGGGAATACCATAGGTCGTCGTAACCCACGACAATGGGAAACCACAAATCGTGGGCACCATGACTGTGGTATCCACAAGAGGTGAGCCTTGTATAGGTTGCACCCCCCATACATATGGTTGTTTGTGCGTATTTTTCTTACTCAGTGTTGAATTAATATTTTCAGAAATTTCAATATGTATTAAGATATATATATATTCCTAATTGTATATATATCGATTTATGTTATAAAGTTGTTTTCAGTTATAGGTATGTTCATTTTTTAGATCTGTTACCTATTAATGAAATTACAAAGATATGCATTCTTTGTCCCTGAGTTCAAAAAAAAATTCCTTCTATGTACTACTTATCAAAATCGAGTTACAATATTGTAATAATATATAGTGATTGTTTGATAGTTGGCAATGAAATTTGAGTATTATCATGTGAATGTATAGGTATAGAATGAAGTATAATGATTTGATCTGTTTTATTGAAAAATAATGTTGATTTGAATTAATGGATGAATAGAAGTTTAATTGGTCTCTTGTTATTATATCAAGAATGAATTATTTTATGTTTGGCAATATGAGACCTTATTATTTCTTTGACTTTGTTATTGTTGTGGAGTCATGGTCATGCTAGTGGAATGTTTCTTTTTAGCTTCTAGAGGCTATGGCAACTTGAGCTCCTTCTTGAGCATGTATCTCCTTGTCCTTGAATTTATGAGATTGACATCTTGCTTAAGTTCTTTGATAGTTGTGCCATCATCATTAATCATTGATGCATTTATTTTATTGATATTTTAGGTCAGTGGGTTCTTATGCTAGATGGTCATCCCTACCCTATGGTTGTTTCTCCTTTCAGGGATCTTTTTACAGCAAGAGAATTTAGCCTTTCTATAGTTAAAGCCTTTTTTTTTTTTTGTTTTTGGTGTCATGGCTTTGTGATTTATTTTGATTTCTAGGTGCAGGTCAATGGGGAGTGGCTTTCATTGGGGGTTGGGACCCAAAGTGGTCGCCAGTGTCGCTCAATAGAAGTTTGTAATCAAGTGACAACATAACCTAATGAGTTGGGGATGGGTAGCTAGTTCACATTAATTAAGATAATTCTCTAATCCCTCTTTTTCCCACAAACGCTCATATAGGTTTGGGGTCAGTAGAGAAGGGCCTGGAATGGCTTCCACATATCTTGTCTCCGTGAAAGCTTGGTGTGGTCCACTAGTGTATGTATGCTGGTTGAGGGTCGGGAGAGATCACCAGGGTAACCCAAGATGTGGGTCGGGACCTAGTGAAGACCTACCAGGGTAACTCATGACAACCTAGTGATGACACTCTTTCCTTTTGCTAGTTAGTGATAACTTGCATATTTCATTCTTCTGTGTATTGTTGAGCTTCCAAAAGTGGCTGGTATTGTCATGTTTTTTATCCTTTTGTGGTTTTCTTTGGGCCTCTGGATATTAGTTGTTATTCTTTTGTGTTCTCTTGGGAACCTCAAGTACATTTAGACTAATTGTTCTTTGTGAGTATTGCCATCTTGATTCTCTTGTGAGTCATGTTGGTACCCCAATATGTCTTTCTTCCACAGAGTGGGTCTAGCTGGTACCTCCTAGCATGGGGGGTGGACCTTACGGTGCCACATGGTTGGGTGGAGTGATTTTCACACCCATTGGGTTTGGTTCTTTCAGCTTAATAATCATGATGTCTCGAGAGAAGATTGAAGATTGTTATTGTTGTACTAGATTCATGTATTATTCCCTTCTTGGGACTCTTGGAGATTTATATATTGAGGATCCATTATTATGTATTTGAAGTTCTTATGTAAATTCTCAAGTAATTTAATGAGGATCTTCTACCCATGTAACGACCTATATTGTAATTTGAATAGCAGTTCTATGTAAAATATTTGAGATGAAGTTCAACCTTGTGTTGGAGTGTTATGGGGCCTTCAGGACATTTGTTATTTGTTATCGTGCTTCATTATGTATCATGTTAAACATATGTTTTAGCATATGTATATGTTATCTTGAATAAAAAAAAATTATTCGCATTTTCTTGCTCATTGTTGTTTTATCCTCCAGGCCTCATGGCCGATCATGACACTTGGTATTAGAGCCCATGTTCAAACACTGAGATTCTCTGGGTGTACTTGGGTTCTCCTTGTTGTTGATGTTAGACTTTTGCGTGTGATTTTGATTTTAGTCCTAAGCTTGTCCCTTGCGTGTTGTTGTGTTGTCTAGAAGGATGTCGAGAGAACGTGGAAGATGTCATGGTAGAGGCCAACGTAGGGGATGTTGCCAAGGGGTAGCAGATGATAATACCCCCATATAAATTTCCCAAGGGGATTCTGGCAATCAGGATCATGAGAAATTTGGGGAAGTAGGAAATCAATTGCAGGTGTTGCTAGAGTAGCTTCTTGACCGCTTGGGTCCCTGCCAGGATAATGGGGCTCATGAAAGGTCACTAGTGAGGCTGGCTAATGATATTTCATAACGGGGGGTGGAATTCATCACAGACTTGATGAGAACCGACCCCCCTAAATTCCATGGTACTAGAACTAGTTTAAAGGCTGAAAATTGGTTGATTGAATTGGACCAATGTTTCCCTATGCATCCCTTTAGTACTAATACTAAGGCTAGATGTGCAATCATTAACCTGAGGGATTTTGCATCCACATGGTGGTAGCTAGAAGCCTGAACATAAATACTATCTATTGGGAGTTATTTATGGAACATTTTTGGACATGGTTCCTTTCAGATCATTGGAGGCCACGCATAGTAGATGAATTCCATGACTTGTGTTAGTTTTCCATGTCAGTAGAATAGTATGAGCATCATTTTTATGATCTTAAGAGATATGTAGGTATCAAAAATGATGAGACCATGGTAGTACAACATTTTTTCAAAGTTCTTAATGATCGAATCAGTGGAGATGTGCGGGTTTTCGAACCTAAGTCCATTGAAGTTGCAGTTGAGAAAGCCTATCTAGTAGAGGAGACACTAGAAAGGGATCTAGGGGGCCTCACCGTAGTGCATAATGGTAGTACACCTGCTAGTGGTTGGGGTTCTAAAGGGGAAACATCCCGCATATAGCAACAATATCAGTCCAAACGCAAGAACTTTGATCATCGGCAGGGTGAGGGGTCTCAATCTTGAAGCAATAGAAATTTGGAGACGAACAAGCATGATCGCTATGACCTACCTTATTACAACACTCAGTTAGTGGTTATTTGGTATGGTCATCAGTAGTCGAGTGCGCCCTCTAGTGGCAATGGTTATGGTCGTGGTATAGGATGTTTTGCATGTGGCCAGTAGGATCACATTGCTAGGTATTGCCCTCAGAAGGGTACTGAGGGATCTAGCCATGGGCCAACTATTTAAGAGCCTACTATTGGACATGCAAGCAGGAGCTACAATATTCATGAAGTGATTGATAACCACCAACACGAGCATCAGAATATGGTGATAAAGTCATCAAGTTGTGGTTGGGCAATAGGTCATCGAGGTCATGGATGTTTGACAGCAAAGTCTTCGAGTTCTCAAAGATAGAGGTTTTTGGAGTAGTTTGGAATGTAGTAGAATCTTTTATTGGATTCTTCCATTTACATGAGTTCTTTCCTTAGCAGACTTCCAGGAGTAAGCCTGATTCTAGGGGGCAAGGATGTAGTGTCCCTCCCTCTTTTGGCTTGTCAGACCTTCTGATTTGTGTTCTGTGTGGTTTGATCCTTATTTTGGTGTTGGTCGATTTTGGTTTTGGATTGTGATGCTTGACTATGCTTCCTAGATTTCTATGTGACTATGATATTTCATGTTATGTGGATGGTCATAATAATGATGTTTTGAGCATGTGATGTTATATGATGTACCTTCTCTCTGCATGTTAGATGATTATAGATGGAATATTTTTATAATGTTAGAGTTTTGTTTGGATGCTCTTAGATTTATATCTTCCTTGATCTTACATTTCTTATTATCTCTTATGTGGCTATGTGGTTATAATTGATAATTATATGTCAATGTCTTTGATGGAATCATATGATGTAGTTTATTATGTGATTATTAGATGCTATTCATATTCAATAGTACATTATTGGGATAAGATTCTTTATGAGTTTCTTTACATTTATTGATGCATACTGACTTGATGTACACTACTTCTATGTTTGATGTGCTTGGGTGAAAGGGAAAAGCATCGCACTACTCTTTACGAGTAAGCTATGCCACTTCCATTCCCTATTCACAATATGATATCATGTGGTTTATATATGTACATGTTCAATAATTTCCTTATGTAGTTGTGGGTACCGAGCATCGACTCCACTTGAATCTTCAGGTCCGAGCATGCTCTCCAACCCAATGGTAAAGTGGAAAATGAAGATATCAGTCAGACCCCTATTAGGCACCCTTGGCCTTTGTTTGTCAAGTCTTGTCAGTCATCACCCTCTGTTAGCTCTCTATATTTTGAGATTGTCGTAATTTGTTACTCCTTCTTATAGTATAATAATTTTGTGGAATAATTAGTATTTTACCGCTCTCATTTGGGATGTGGTTTTTTAATTAATTAAAAAATTGTGATTGTGGTACTTAAAGATTTAAAATATTTTAAAATTACTTAATTATTTCAAAAAGAGTATCTTTAAGGGAATTAAAAATAACTATTTATTTGAAGATTTGATAATTAATAATTCATTACAGTTGTCTCATTTGATTTATTATAAACATTTAATTAAGTATTCCTTAACTCATTTAATAATCTAATAAAAATACTATTAGTACTTATTGTTTAAAAAATTAATATTTATTTTAACTAATTTCTTGCATGTGCATGTGGTGGTTACCAAAATAATGAAATTAATGGTTTTAATTATTGGGGAATCTTGCATGATCTGAGTTACATTTGAAAAAAAAATAAAGGGGTATTTTTATTATTGTTGCTTGTATTTTTGGAGAGGGGGAGGTTTTGCCATGAATTTCTTTTTCTCTGCAAATGTATTCTTTGGTTTTGGGGGGTTTTAAGAAAATTTGAGGAAAAATTCTAGGTTTTGGAAATGAAATGAAAAAGGATTGTTGATTCAGTTGGATTGGAGCTTTTGGGTTGGTATCTCGAGCATACAGCTTTTGTCACTGTTTTCTTTCTGGAAAGCGAAGAAGGTAAGGATTCTGGTTATTTCCCTTGCATGTTAAAAATCCCTCTTTGATTCGAATGAAAAAATCAATTTTTTGTGTTTATTTCGAAAGAGAAAATGAAAATATAGATTGTTTGGTAATGGGTTTGGTATTTAAAGAAAACTGAGACTGGATTAGATGTAAATGTTTATCTTTTTTTTTTATTCTACTTTTTATGCAATGAAATTCTAAATTCAAAAAAAAAAGTGTGGCTGTAAATTTGTAGAAGAATTAAAATTGTGCTTTAATAAAATTTGGAAATCCGGAGTCTGTACTAAATTAAAAATCAGGGTATTGGACACTACGATTTTTTTTTTTTATACCAAAGAAGTTTTCTTTTTTATCTCTACTTATTTTCTGATTGCATATATATATATAAAACTATCTGTTCGTATTATTCTTTTTCAAATTGTATTAAATTTGTGTTTACTACACTGAGAACAGTGGATAAAAGTTTTGTTAAATTTATTTGAATTTGATTTCTTGATGTTTGGGGACGTGAGGAGCCGAGCTCTACCCACGGCTCCAACCCCCATGGCCCCACGACTATGGGAAACCACAAATCATTGGCACAATGACTATAGTATCCACAATCGTGGGCACCACAAGAGGTGAGCCTTGTACAGGCTACACCCCCCATGCGTCTAGTTATCTATGCATATTTTCTTGCTCAGCGTTGAATTAATGTTTTCAGAAATTTCGATATGCATTAAGATATATATGTGTGTGTGTGTGTGGTTTTGGATTTATGTAGTTTTTGTATAAGAGTTCTAATTCAGATCTAATATTAGGTTTATGTAATTATAATTGTGTAATGTTGTAGAATATATATATATATATATATATGTTATTGAAAAATAATGTTACTTTGAATGAATGGCTGAATAGAAGTTTAGTTGGTCTCTTGTTATTTTCAAGAATTAATTCTTTTATGTTTGCCAATATGAGACCTTATTATTGTTTTGACTTTGTTATTGTTGTGGAGTCATGGTCATGTTGTTGGAATGTTTCTTTTTATCTTCTAGAGGCTAGGACAACTTCAGTTCCTTTTTGAGCAAGTATCTCCTTGTCCTTGATTATATGGGATTGACATCTTGCTTAATTTCTTTGATATTTGTGCCATCGTCGTGAATCATTGATGTATTTATTCTCCTGGTATTTTTTATTAGTGGGTTCTTATGCTAGATGGTCATTCCTAGCCTATGGTTGTTTGTCCTTTTGGGGATCTTGTTCTAGAAAGATAATTTAGCCTTGTTATGGTTGAAGCCTTGTCTTTTCATGTTTTGGGTATCATGGCTTTGTGATTTATTTTTATTCCTAGGTGCAGGTCAAGGGGGAGTGGCTTTCATTGGGGGGTGGGACTGAAAGTGGTCGCTAGGGTCACTCGATGGAATTTTGTAGTCAAGTGAAAACATAACATAATGAATTGAGGATGGCTAGCTAGTTCACACTAATTAAGATAATTATTTGATGCCTCTTTTGCCCACGAATGCTCGTATAGGTTTGGGGTAAGTAGAGAAGGGCCTGGAATCGCTTCCACCAATCTTGTCTTTATGAAAGGTTGGTGTAGTTCACTAGTGTATGTATGGGGTTCGAGGGTCAAGAGAGGTCACCAGGGTAACCCAATATGGGGATCGGGACCTAGTGATGACACTCTTCCCTTTTTCTACTTAGAGGTAACTTGCATCTTTTATCCTTTCGTGTATTGTTCAGCTTCTGAAAGTGGTTGGTATTATCATTTTTATTATCCTTCTGTGGTTTACCTTGGGCCTCTAAATATTGGCTATTATTCTTTTGTGTTTTCTGTGGTGTTCTCATGTGACCCTCACGTACGTTAAGACTAATTGTTCTTTGTGAGTATTGTCATGTTGATTCTCTTGTGAATCATGTTGGTACCCTAGTATGTCTTGCTTCCACCTAGTGGGTCTAGCTGGTACCTCCTAGCACGACGGGTGGACCTTATGGTGCCACAAGGTTGGGTGGAGTGCATTTTGTACCCATTGGGTTTGGCTCCTTCAACTTAATGATTGTGATGGCTTGAGAGAAGATTGAAGACTGTTATTGTTATACCAGATTCATGTATTCTTTCCTTCTTGGAACTCTTGGAGATTTTTATATTGAGGATCCATTATTATGTATTTCAAGTTCTTATGTAAATTTTCAAGTAATGTAATGAGGATCTTGTAACCATGTAATGATCTATATTGTAATTTATATAACAGATCTCTATAAAATATTTGAGATGAAGTTAAACCTCATGTTGCAATATTATGTGGCCTTGAGGAAATTTGTTAGTTGTTATTGTGGTTCATTATGTATCTTGTTAAATGTATGTCTTATAATATGTATATGTCATCTTAAATAAAATAAAAATTATTCGCATTTTCTTGTTCATGGTTGTTTTATCCTCTAGGCCTCATGGTGGGGCAGGACATGCATCGTGAGGGTGACTAGACTTCTAGTCAATCTGGTCAAATACACTCTGATGGCAATGACTCTATGGCTTGGCTCTTTGCTAAAACCATTGATTCTTTATAGCGTGTTCTGCATTATCTTGATAGTACATTATATATTGCCCCTATCCAACCAAATAGGAATATGGAACATAGCATTAGAGATTAGTTGATGAATATGATTGACACTATTTGATCATATAATCCATGTGATGATATATTCATTGATTATTTATATACTTTTATCTCTCATAGTTCAGTCGAAACAGTGAGATGGAAAACCATCTCGAAGGGTGTATTTACGACATAGGTGCATCCCTTTTATGCAAGGAAAGACTATAAAGTTAGGGCTTATTTGGTCACCAAATGCATTAATCGACTTGTAGCTCCATTCATCTATCCTAGATCATTGGTATCTTATCATAAATGGCCACAAAAGGATGAGTTGCCACTTTATTTATGCAAATAATTATTTGTCGAGTTTCATATGCAGTTAGACATAGATTACATAGATATTCCATCACATGCTAGGAAAGGGAGAGGGAGATTTGGTGATAAGTATAGATAACTTGATGCACTAGTTCCTATTAATAAATGGGCATTAGAGGTTCCAAACCTTTTGGTTCTACCAAAACATTTAGAATTTGAACAAACAGCAAATGCAATAACTGATAATGCGAGGAGAGACATTTTTACCAACATTGCGCACATTGCCACTCAAGTCAATTAGATGTTATCTGATTGTGTTGGTATATATTTGTTGTGGTCACATACTATCATTTCTCAGGCTATAGATGCATCATCTAGAACTTATGATCCTTATATCCACGTAGACATACCATCTCCCTTTGAAACTGTGTGGTTGATCCCTTGCAATAGATGAGTGCATGCCTCTCTATTGATTTATTGGATTCTTACGCATTTATTTCTTCTAAGTATGGGATCCCACTTGAATCTATATCGTCACACGTGAGACAACATCTTGGTGCAAGTGGTTATAGTAACTATGGTGGTAGAGAATCTTAGGGTGATATGAGAAGAGAGGAGGGTATTCCAGTGCATCCTACAACCCCTCTACTATAGACATTAGTTGATCCTACATCTCCTCTTGTGCCTACACGAGTCGATTCTACATTGCCGCCACATGTTCCTACAAACCCCCCATGTCATATGCAACATATTGTTATACCTCTTGTTTGAAGTCAAGACCACTATACTAGTATGCTTATTGTCATGGATGATGCACCTCTGGATATAGATATTGACCATGTGTCCTTCTATTCATCTAATGTTAGTAGGATCAGGAGAGCCTTCGAGTCACACGAAGTACTTTTTTTCTCAATGATAAATTATTAAATTGATTTTAAATAGTGGATTTCAACTTCAAAATTGTTAACACAATTTGAATTTTTAATTATGTACAGCCTCATACTATTATGTTGGAGATATTGGAAGATTTGCAGCCCCCTTTTGCTCCTACACATGCTCATAGTCAAGTATTTTAAGATTTAAATAGATACATATCTAGAGATCTCATTTCAATTCAAAGACATCCATGAACTAGTGCTACACACACACACACACACACACACACACACACATATCCAGGTTCATGGATCACGTTTGAGTTTTTCATCCTGACCTCCTCTTCGCATGTACAATCTGATGATGCAGATGTTGGATTAGGCCAAGTAAAATTTGGATACTTATGTTGTTGAGTAATATTTATTTATACCATGTGCTTATATATATGTGTGTGTGTGTGTGTGTGTACATGTACTTTCTTGTACATAGACAACATTCAGGGCATGGATCAGTGGAGGGCACACCAAAAAATTATTACATAGTTATTTTTTATATACATCATGTGTGATGAGATTATATACAGTACATATGTTTTTACATATATGTTGGACATGTGGATGATGTTTTATTTAGCACTTTGTTTATTTTCTCAAACTTTATTTTATGCATATATGTTGCAGATGTACATGATATTTTATTTGACACTTGTATCTTGATGATGGATCATAGAGTGTGATCTGAAACATTGATCCAAGAAACTATTACATAGTCTAATCCAAAAAGTGTAAGATTACTTGTAGGTTGTTTTATAAATGTTTTATTATCTTGTTTATTACACATGTATGTCTAGACATTTAATCACTCTTTTGTTTTATAAAATTTTAATGAGCCCATATTATATTTTTATTATTGGTTCATGTTGTAGAAATGTTGATTTAAAAAAAATCATGTACGTTTTTCTAATACTTTGTAATTTATAATGTCTTATTAATAGATTTGGTCCTAGTTTAATCTTGGAATATTAATAGATTATTAATATGTGACTATGTATCTCATTATATTTTGTAATAATTTCTAGGATATAAGAAATTAATATCAAGCACAAGATTAACCCTTAAATGAGCATAGTCGACCATTGAAAAAGGATTTTAAGAAGATTACATATAGCAAGAGTGATTTGGTCGTATCAAAAGTCAAACCCAACACTCAAAGAGTGGTAGTGAGTGCCTCCCACTAAACTAGCATGAGGTGTCGAAACTAAGTCAACACCTATCTAATCAAGTCCCATATGATCTTGACAACTTGAATGGACAAGTGTCAAGTAGAAATAGGTGACTAAGTAGGCTTAATTAAGCCAAAGTGTAAATAATTAAAATAATTACACCACTAGTACAAAAACAACAATATATGACTAAAACAACTACTAAAAATTGAATATAAATGACTAATCTTGGTCACATGACCATTAGTAGTTTATTGTCAATCCTTTATAATGTGACCAACTTTATGACTAAACTATTTGTCATTTATTTGTTGTTTTGATTGATCAATTTGGTCATTGATTTAGTCATTTGTTTAGTACTTAATTTAGTCAATGATTGATGTTAACTAGTCATTTATTTAGTCATCATAGTGATTTGTTTAGTCATATATTTAATCATTAATTTAGTCATATATTTAGTCATTAATTTAGTCATTGATTGTTGTTAACTGATCATTTATTTAGTCATGGTAGTCATTTATTTAGTCATATATTTAGTTAGTACTTTAATCATATATTTAGTCAGTACTTTAATCATATATTTATTCATTAATTTAGTCATTGATTATTGTTAAGTGGTAATTGTAATCATTAATCATCATCAATTAGTAGTCTATTTAGTCATTGATTGTTGTTATAGTGATATATGATCACACAATAATAACAACATAAAAATACCAAGTGCATAGCTGAACAATTTATAAATAGAAAGCAAGAAAAAAGAGCTCTATAATAATGAGCAAATACTACAAATGTACGATGTATGCATCAACAAAGACTTTGTACGAGCACATAATGAACACAAGTTATACATGAAAAAAAAAATTGCTCACAGTTTTCTAAAAAGCGAAGAATGAACTATAATAGGTTTTCTAAGAGATAATGAAATAGGAGGGTAATGATCATTTGTGTGTAAAGTCCCATATAATCACCATCTAATTGTTCTCAAGTTTCATTTCTACAAAAAAAAATTGCCCATCATTCAATCACCAAAGGTATCAATACATCAAATCTTCAATGGTACTTCAAAAATTAGAAATGTAGTTTGTTTGACGATCTACAACTTCCATCAATTTTGTAGCAATGGACCTTGCATATTCACAAGCCTTCATAGATCTGTATAAAGAAAGAAAAACCAACTATTTCTATTAATATATAGAACATATGAGGAATTCATACAAATTAATAGTTTATTTGAATCATTGAGCAAAAATATAGATTTTATAGTTTTTGTCTGATATTTCCTAACTTGCACAAGATTTATAGAAAATTGAAGGCCTATGAATCATTCTAATCTACTAGTAGTTTATGGCATTACAAGGTATTATAAGAGAAATTATGGTTGTTTACTTTTGTATTGAGAATGAAGATATAATGCTCCCCAATATTAGAACCATTTGCATGGGGGATTTCAAGGTGCAGTTTACAGAGAATGAGCGAGATACACAAAAGGTAGCTGGAACATTTCCTTTGAATGAGGGAGATACACAAAAGGAAGTTGCAATGTTTCCTTTGGATGAGCTTGATATTCACCTTATTATCAACAATAGGAGCACCTATAAGAGCTTGATTTCACTATTTTGGCAATTTATATTGATTTAAAATCATCAGTTACACAAAAGTTACCTATAGTGTGATGATGGCAACATTTGGTGGTAGTTCATACCCTTTTTCCAATGCTAAGAATTGAAGTTCCTTAATCTGACTTTCACCTCACAAATTGAATGTTAAAACAATTTCTCAATTCTTTTAGTCTTGCATGAAATAATTAAAATTCATGTGCAAGGTAGCTTGAAAACCATATAGTTTATCTAATGTATTCTTATTGTAAATACAATGTGTTCTAAATCCATCTTTTGGACAAATATTCTACTAAAAGTTTTAGATTTTTTCAACTTCAAAAGCACCAAATCACAAGTATATCCATAAAAAGAGAAACTGAAGTAAAAAACAAAACTCAAGGCACTACAAATATAAAAACAATGCAACTAGCCAATGAACCACAAATGATGATGAACAAAAATGACAAATTATAGATGATAGTAATGAGTTTTGAAAAAGTGGAGTTCATTACATTCCCCATGTCCCTTAGATTCTTCACCGTACTTCATAAGATTTAAAGCCTAGAGAATCAACAAAGTTATATAATGCAAAATAAAAGTGAGACCTTTACTTGTAGGTGAAATATACCCATAACTAAATTACAATAAAGACTCCATGTTGTCAAAACCCCGATGACTAATACCCCCTCTATATCTTCTAGCATGGTTTTCTAGATTGGATCATCTACTATTATAATTGTTACATATTTTTTGCATACAGGCTAAAAATACTTTGAAAGGAGAGTCCTAGGTCTTTTAGGGACTTTATTTTAAGGCTTTTTTAAAGAGTAAAAGGGAAAACAATATACCCAAATACTCTTGATTTATGTTTTGAAGGAGTAAAGATTGAAATATTTCTCTTGTCAAAATCCTTAAAGTTTTTCCAAAAGGTACTCATGCCCTATATGGAGGGAAGTAGAGATTCAAAGTTGTAATCTCCACATTACATGATTAGGTTTTCCCATTGATTTTTGTATAGACCCTATCTTTTCCTCTCTTGCCTTAACGTGGAAGCTAATTTTTATGTGAGTTAAGTTAAAAATAAGAGCTCTTGTAGAAGTCATGCAAGCATTCAACTCCACATAAACATTTAATCTTTGATGCATGTTAAAGGAAGCCATGTTTTAGTGAAAGTGAAGGATGTGTGCAGTGTGGAACTTGGAGTAAACAGAAAGAGTGAGGATCACATTCAGCTACTCTCTCACTAGTACAAGAAAGGAAGAACTCTTAGCTCATATATGTCATTCAAAGTTTCATTTTATTTTCAAGTATTATTCATACCAAAATAGTAGACAGTGATCAATTGGAAAGGAACAATTCTGATTTCATATAGTGATTCATAAAGCTGATTTCTTCATAATAGTAACATGACAACCCATCAGGAAGCTATCATAACAATCTATAGGGTTTTAGGGATAGAGAACAATGCAGTCCAAGGTTAAGATACACATTATAGTGGGCTATTTGACAAGAGTAATATGTTGTGTTAGGGAAATAAAGCCCTTTCAAAAGTGTTGTTGCAATATAAGAGACCAAGAACAGTAAGCATTCTTTATGATAGTTGGGTTCGACAAACAAGAGAGGCATCCAATACCTATCAATAGACTCAAAAGGTAAAACAAAGTTATGTATTCAAACTCATCAATAATAGTCAAAGCCACATTTATGGCTATGGCATATCGAAAAAAGGCAAATAAGCTCTCGCAAAAGGCAAATGCAGACTTATAGTCAGTCATACATGAAGCAAGTCATATTACAGTCCTAAGAAAGTACATAGGATGGTTGCAACCCTCAAAGGTCCAACAAAGCAATGAAGACAACAGGGTTGGTTGGATACAAGAAGTGATATTAGACTTGCAAAAACAAAGACATGGATTATCCATCAAAGAAGATGATAGCCTTTCAAAGACAATAAAATCATGAGCAGCAACACGTCTCCATGATAGTAGTTGAAGGGACCTTGATTTCAGTCATAGAGTGCAATAATATCCATAACCAAAGGGCTAAAATTAGTCATGAGGTCATAATCATACACACTTCAAGAAGCCACTAAAATGCATGACAAAATTGTTGGAGGTGGAATCACTCTGAGGGGGGGGATCAGAGTGATAAAAATTTAACAAGTTTAACAAGGGTGCACAAAAGACCTTGGATTTAAAGAAACTATGACATGTCCATTGAAAGAAGTATAAGATAATTATGAAGATCTGCAGTTTATAACATTAACAAATCATGTAAAAAGAATTGTAGCATTGTTCCATTGGATTGTGAACAACCTAGGTTAAGATTTTTGAACAAAAACAACTACTTAATGTTGCATGAAAGACCACAACAAAATAATGACTATGAACAAGATAAAGAAGACTCAAAGTATCAGAGAATCACATTAGCATGAACAAAAATGAAGGACAAGTATAGATATCCCATAAGTGGAAAAACCCTCATTGGGTATAAAAAACCAATCGAACATGTTTCCTTTATTCAATCTCAATTCTTCAACACTTTACAGTGGTGGAGTATCACTCTACACCTCAAATCAACTATCTACAATGGTGGAGACCAGCTCAACACCTCTTTTCATGTCTAAAAAATAGATCACTATAACTATCAAGGTTGTGTACTTGCAATAAACTACTGCAACTACACAATCTCATGATAGAATACACTAAAAAATCTATTAGTATAACCCATTTCAAAATTCAACTAAAATACAAGTATTCTCATAAAATAGTATATCCAAGTATAATTCTCAAGAACTTATGATTGCAATACATTTTTGCAGTTCTAGCAACATTACTGTATACAACTTAAAAGAATGTTTTCAATGTAACCAACTGCAGAATAAAGCCTCTGTTATGGAAATCAGAGATACATTAAAATCTTTCAAAGTCTGCTCTGATTTTACATTTTTGACCCAACTCTTTCCATGACATCAAGCCATGAATATATATATTAAATAAAACAACGAAACCCTTAACACCAAGCTGCAAAACCCGAGTTCAGAAGCAAAAAATCGAGTTAGGGTTTCTACCAAAACAAAGCGAATTATAGTTACAAAATAAAAACTATCCTTTGCAACTGTCATTTCTATTTTCTCCCTTTTCTAAAAACAAGATTCTGCGAAATAAAATCTTTTCAAACAACTGAATTGAAGTAATTCTTCGTTCATTTTTTTTTTACTCTGCATCTTCATTCTTTTTGTAGATAGCACAAGGTAGAAAATAATTTGCTCGTTCACTAAATTTTACCTTTTAAAGAACAAGACAAAGTATAGTGTTTACCTTTGTTCTGGCGATTTGAAACTACAAACTACATTGCATAAAACTTTTATTACTTCCTCTTTCAGCTCAAAAACAAGTCCATAAATGAATTCGCCATCAATTAAAGTCCAACATACTTGAAACCTAGAACGAGATCTCAGCAGAAACACATCCAACCGGAATCAACAATGACCCCATGGCGGCTAGGGTTTGTAACTGTTCATAAAATGAGAGGAACAACTTTTGTTTACCTTAACCTTTCTTTTTTCTCATCAAATAATGCTATGCCAAACTGCAATGTATTTGAATTCCGCACATATAACTTTGGATTACGTAACCTGCCACATCATAGCTTTTATTCCGGTCCATACAACAGTCCACATTAAAGAAATTAACCACATATTGATTAAAAAATTGTTGTGGGCCTGAAACCAACGGTCAAAGAAGAATTGACCACTGCTTTTGTCATCAAGGACAAACATATCTGAAGGGAGCCAACAAACTCCCCCTTTGTCCTTGATGGCAAAACACAAATCAGTCTCCTCCTTTTTGCATCAAAGACAAAGGGTAGAAAGGATGTGTCATGCCTCAAAAAGATAAGAACCATAGTATATGTCTTTGCAAAAGTCGGTGAGAAGACAACTATATCATTACACTACAAGAGACCAAAAGAACCACATGATCAAAACTGTCAGAATCATATCAAATGTGCAAACAAGCAATTGTGTCACTATCAAAGTATACCACTGTATAAATCATGCCTTTGTGTCTCTGTCAAAACATATCAAATCTGTAAACACTCATGTGATATGGGAATGAGACAAACATATCTTAAGGGAGCCAACAAACTCAAATGAGTCAAACAAGTTGAATGTCACCACTGAATGTAACCATTGTATGTAATCGGAAATTGTCAATGTGCCAATATGTGTAAATTCCATGTAAATGCCAATGTATCCAGAAAATGCCAATGTACCAATATGTGTAAATGTATGCTAAGAAATGATGTTCATCTCCCCCTTTTGTCATCTCCCCCTTTTTGTCTCAAGGACAAAGTGGAACAAAAAAAATTGTGAAGAAACCAGTAAAGTCAATGCTATAGAATGGGACAAGAAGGAGCAAATACCCAAGGGAAGCAACAAAACAACAAAAGAAATGCTTCTTTTGGAGAGCCAAGCTCCCCTTTAATATGTGCAAGAAATTTACATGAACTAAGATTGAGAGACAACTCCCGATCGTAACCAAAGCCTTTCAAATGCTTCTGTATCCAAGGGTTTTGTAAAAATATCGGTTACCTGAGCTTGAGTAGGAACATACTACAAAGTAAATTCATTAGCCAACACCTTTTCACGAAGAAAAAGTTAACTTAATAGCAATGTGTTTCATTCTATAATGCATAACTGGATTTTTGGACAAACTTATAGCACTAGTATTATCATAAAATATAGAAATAGGTCTGTCAATAGTAATACCCATATCCAAAAGTGTTTGAGCCATCCAAAGCAACTGAGTACAGTAAGATGTAGCAACAATATATTCTACTTCTGCTGTAGAAAGAGAGATACAATCATGTTTCTTGCTATGCCACGAGACAAGATAGTCACCAAGAAAAAATACAACACCACTGGTGCTTTTTCTGTCATCCAAACAACTAACCCAATCGGCATCAGTATAAGCCATTAAAGTAAAGTTGTCATTTCTAGGATACCAAAGGCCAAAATCAAGAGTACCCTTAATATACTTAAATACTTTGCACAACTGTAAGATGAGATTGTTTAGGATCATATTGGAATCTAGAAACCATACAGACTGTCTGCATTACAATCAGGTCTTGATTTAGTTAAGTATAATAAACTACCTATCATGGACCTGAATTCAGTTTGATCAATGTTAGGATAATCATCTACTTTAGAAAGTTTATGGCCAGTGACCATAGGAGTACTTACTACATTACAATCAACCATTTGAAATCGTTTTAACATTTTTTTTGCATACTTTGTTTGGGACAAAAATATGCCATGTTCATGTTGAGAGACTTGAAGACCAAGAAAGAATGTTAGTTCACCTAACATTGACATTTCAAATTCAGATTCCATTATCTTGGAAAAAATTTTAGATAGTGCATCATTATTTCTACCCAAGATAATGTCATCAACATAAACTTCTACAACTAGGAAATCATAACCTTCCTTTTTGACATAAACTTCTACAACTAGGACTACATTATATATTTTTAACTAAATGATGTATAGAATATCCTGCCTTGATAAATGCTTTCTAAATCTCCTTCTCATGCTATTTTGAGATGGTCCATCTATGGAGAAGAAATCTAAGGCCATAATTTGGAAACGTATGCTTCAGAGTCCATAGTAGGTTACATATATTCTCCAGAGTCCATGGTTACATATATTCTCTTTTCTCAATAAATTGAATGGTTTCCACGGTTTATAGGAATTTCTAAGTACACAACTATGTATATCTTTTACAAAGTTGCAAATCTTTGAACAAATCTAGGAAATCGTTGTACTTTTAAAGAGAAAAGAAAAAGAAAGAAAAAATCTTACCCACGACCACCATGTCTTTAATAAGTATCAATTGATTGAATGAGTAAATACGTAATAGGATAATAATTTAAACTGGAAATAACCATTTCCATTAAGAGCAGTAACAAGTACATCACATTTATAAAGAAGGCATAAAAGGATAATCCTTCTGCAGAAATCTACTCTTCAGCGGTAGCCTCAACATTCAGATCAAAACTCCTCACACCCATATTTTGATTTAAAAAAATGGGAACACTGCTTCTAGAATATCGCTTCTTTTTTAATAACATCATGATATTTAGATAATATCTCATTCTCAGAAGTGATGGAGACCTCACTATACCCATTAGCTTAGATTTTAGCCTGAATATCCTTAAGATCAAGATAGATCATAGATTTAGAGGCAAAAATGTCACCAAACACTTCCTTATTCCATCTCTTAACCTTTTCCTTAAAATTCCTTAACTTTTTGGCCACCCAGAACATGGCAGATCCCTCCACTGAAATTTTCCACCAGTATTTAATAGCTTCCTCAAGCTTGGGGTGGCTCATCCACATTTTTTTAAATCTGAAGGGGAAATTTCTTCTCCTAGAGGTGGGTTCTGCAACAAAATAAATCAGATAGTGGTTCAAGCCAATGTGAGGAAGCGCATATAGGATTATGTATAATGATTGAACCAACTATTAGATATAAGGGCCCTGTCAAGTCTCACATGGATCAAATTAGAGCCAATTCTTCTATTAGTCCAGGTAAAATTAGCACCCTGCAGATCCACATAATGAAGCGCCATGTTATCAATGAAGTTCATCAAATCCATCCTACTATCAAGATGAGAAGGAATTCCCCCAAATTTCTCCTTCTCCTTGAGGGGAGTGTTAAAGTCTCCCATCACCAGCCAACCGTCAGAGTTGAACTATGATTTGATAGAATCTAACTTTTTCTAGAATCTACATCTACCAAGTTTAGAATTTGTGGCATAAATGTTAGATAAAAGCCAAGTGGTCCCATCTTTAATGTGATGAAATCTAACAAACATCATATTATTGTCAAGCCAAACAAGATTTCCCTGGATGTGCTAAAGGTTCCAAAAGAGAGAAATACCTCCAGAGGCACCATCCAAGCTATCCCCAAAAACCCCACAGTTCTTAAACACTTTGGTTTTTTCCACTTTTCCTTAGGAATTTTAGTTTCTTGAATCCGAACAATATTAGGTTTATGATCCTTGACTAAGTTCCTGAGTATTTCTTGTTTATGCAAACCATTCAGTCCATGAATGTTCCATGAAATGATCTTCATAATCATTTAAAAGAGAATAGCTCATGGATGGTCAACTGGGTACCATCCGCTATATTCTTGTTGGCTTCCAACTCCCTCATTTGAGTAGTTGATCTCCTTCCTGGCGTTACTGGATTTGAACCTACATCAGCTTTGGTCATCCCCCTAGTTTTCACAAGAGTAGTTTGGGGTGTAGATTTGGGACCCTTTTTTCCAACTCGCTTTTCCTCTGTAACATCATTGATCTAGATTTCATCATCCATAGGGTTCTGGGTAGGAGCTTTTAGAAAAGCATTAGGTTTTCCTTCTTCATCTTCCAATTTAGGGCTAATATTGAGAAGAGAGGTTATTGGTGTCAACATAAAAGAGGATTTAACAAACTAGTTCTGGGATTTAGAAGATGAGTTTCCACCAAGAATATTACATTGTTGGGCATCTTCAAAGCTGGGATAAGGCTCCTCATTATTCGAGTTCTTGGAAACAGAGTTTGAGTCCTCTTCCATACTGTTAGCTTGTAGAACAACACATATCTCACCTTACTCTAGGTCTTTATCCTTCTACTCATCACAGTTACGGCTAGGCTTATTTGCTTCATCAGATTTGGCTTGATATTCTTCGAGATATTCCTTCTTAAAGTCCTTGGTACAAGCTTTATTATCATTTTCCTTTTGAACAAAGGTGTTAAGAAAAATGACATTCTGGGTCGTTGTTTCCTTATTGTTGCAATTTTTATCTTTCCACTACAACCTCTTATCTTTTCTAGCTTTCTCCTTTTTTGCCTATAGGGGGCATTTATAGGCAATATGTCCTTTTTTGCAATGGAAACAAGCAAAAGGAACGCTCTCATATTCTAATGGTTGGTTCCATATCCCAAGCCTAGAGTTAATCTCAATGGATAGAGGCATATTCATTTCTTGAGAGACACCCACACAGATTCTTGCATAGGTAAGTCATCTTCTGGCAACAATAGTGGGATCAATGGAGATGAGTTCACCGAAGGAACAAGATAAACCATTAAATACATCTTGAACCCAAAATTCCAAGGGTAGACTTGGGAGTCTTACCCAAACAGGTGCTTGAGAAAAGAAGGGAGCGTTAAGATCCAGCAAAGGCGACCATTTCTGAAGTGCCAAATTAGTTTTCTCACTCACCCAAGGAACATCATAGAGAATCTTAGTCATATCTTCTTCATAGGAAAAGTTAAGGGAAAGAGCCCCTTTCAGCATAGGTGTAATTTCTACCTGTCCCTTAAGAACCTATTTTTTCCTAGCATACTCCCTAACCATATCATCAATATTAGGCCTAGGACCCAGAAATTTGCCAATGAGAGTAAGGGTCATTAGAGGAATATTGTGCTCAATAACCGGATCCGGGACTTCAATAGAAAATTTCACTTTCATAGGGTCAGAAATATTGCGTACCTCTGAAAGAGAAGAATTCCCAGATGGTTTGACGCCAAATAGGAAGGACCAAAGTTGAGACATGGGCCCCTTTCTTGATTCTCCATCACGTGTTGTTCCCCCTCCCCCCGGATCCAAGGGTTTGTCACCCCCTTGTGGGTCCCCAATGACTGGATTTTTTCCATCATCCTGAGGATCTACAGACTCAGGAGCTTCACGTGATCCATCCTTACCATTACCATCCTAGATTGTAGGGCCATCACAGGGTTTCCCGCCTAAAGAACAATACAAAGTTCCTCTCTGCACCCTCTCAAAAAAAAAAGATCTTTTTTCCATCTTCACTTTATTCACCACTATCAATAACTACTTTGCAACACTTACTCGATACCTTACACATGGTCTTGAATAAATTTCTCCTCTAAAAGGGTTCTTCATCCTCTCCAGTATGACATAAGGCTCTCCTCATCATCAATAGATCTCCATCTTCTGGTTTATTAGTTGATCTAGTGGGGCTTTCTTCCAGCTATCTTGTTCTCCCAATGTTCTTTCTCTTATTATATTCAAAAGAATGTTGCCCTTCTCCTCCACACTTAAATAAATTTCCTCTGAAAACTCTCTTATCTTGTCTCCTGTCATCTTTTCCAAAACCCTCATTCTGATAACCATCGGGTTCTCTTCTCCAGTAGAAATTTCTATCATCTTTTCAGTATGAACTATTATCCTTGATTACTTTCATGTCTTTGTTATGATCTATATAGTTTCCTCTTCCTCCAGAATATCCTCTGCCTCCTTGAAATCTTCCTTTGGAAAACCTTCCACCTCTACCTATTTGTCTTTGCTCATGTATTTTGTTCAACTTCTCTTATTCTTTCAAGGCATATTGCTAAGCTTCTTTGACACTCTGCAACTTGATCAAACCGAGTTCATCTAGTATAGACATTTGCAATCAATTCAAATATCTCACAACTTCTTCAATCTCATTATCGACATGTCCGGATCTGATATTCAACTTGTAGAAGGCTTCGGTGTACTCCTTCACACTTGATTCTTTCTGCTTCAAGTTATGTAACTTTTGGAATAGATTTACTTGATAATCCACTGGCATAAACTTCAATTTCAACTTGGCAACCATCTGCTCTCATGATTTGATCTTCTCTTTACCTCTTATTTTCCTAGCAACCTGCAAATGTTCCCACCAAAGAGATACATGACCTTTCAACCGAGTACAGGCATATTTCACCTTTCTTTCTTCTAGGGTATTCTCAAAATCAAAATACTTCTCCATCTCCAAGATCCAATCCATTAGTTCATCCGAATCCAACTTGATATCATATTTCGGTGGGGTAAAATGTACTTTGGTGTTCATCCTACTAAATACCCTCGAGAACCTTTCTTCATCCAAATCAATTGCCAATGGATTTGCCACTTGTTATGCCAGTTCTTCTTCTTCATCATCTTTGCTCAAATCTTCAATATTTCATCCTCTTCTCTAAGTTGTTTCAAAAGCTTCTAATCGAGCTATAAATCCTCTCAACATTTCTATCATAGCAGGGTCTACATTACCATGCACTCCACCATTCCTATTTCCTCTTCCCTCCATCTTCACGCCAGTCCTCTATAGCTGCAGGTCGGATCCACAATCTACCACCCCACAACAAAATCTTTAGGACAACACAATCGTTGAAATGAAATCTTGCTCTGATACCACTTGGTGTAGTCATGGTTAGGAGGGACCTCAATGGGATCTATCAGGACCGTGCAACAAGAGTAAACACTATAAAAGAAAGACAAGATGATGGAGGCAATGCAAAACTAAATGAATTAGATCATGAAAATTAATTACAATCTATCGATAACATGTGGCCTACAAGATTCAGCTCACTGGCCTAATACAAACATGCTTAATTACAGTCTCGGTCAATACCGTACCTCTTAACCTCAAGATAGATCTTTTCAATTCTCATTACTTGCTTCTACAAGCTAAATTACATTGATTTATATGGTCTAGGAGGATCTAGTTGGCCCAAAAAGAATCAAACAATGAAGAACATGATGAAATGTGTAAAACCACCAGGTTGACCTCCGCTAATGAAAATCCTCTGGAAAATCCAAAGGAGGGAAGGTTGGACACATGCTAAAGAATGTTGGAAACAACAAATTGGGGCTCCACAAGATATGGAAAGGATCTGCAAGATTCACCAATAGAAAATAGGTCCAAGCGGTTTCAGTGTTCTAAGCTAGAAAACTGTCTCAGAATCTGGAACGGATAACTTATCAAAAAATGATCCAAACATCTAGTGGCTCAAGACTAAGGAATATAATCATGACTACAAGAAAAATCCCTCTCCACAAGATCTGGTGAGAAAATGCAAGAAAATGCAGAAAGGAATGCTAAAACTGCAAAACAGAAAACAAACTGAAAAGAAATGTTTTTTTGTTGATGCAAGATTGCCAAGAATCGGGGATAATATTGCATCAATAGTACTCTCCTATTTTATAGTTTTTGATATTATAAGGATGAGGAATCCAGTATATCCTTCACTATTTGTATGAAACAAAATGCATATTACTTGTACTTAACCCTAATCTATAAAGGAGGACAATTGTATATGAATCGACTAATTGATATTTCAATACAATGAGTTTAAAATAATGCCCCCCTTATATGCTTAATTAAAATTATTCTCTAGATATTCTAATAGGATCACTTAAAAAAATAAGAATGCTTTCACAATTCAAAGATAATTCTTCAAATCCTATTGGTGTGAATTATATGTTTTATCTAGCTAGTTCAACTAATAGGTCCTATAAACATGTTAATAAATTACTTAGGTCCTATGAATATTTATAGAAGTCTTAGTTGGCATAATTAGATATTATCTTATCTTCTATCATTTACTTCTAGTGTTCTAGATCATTTAATACATATTAGGTTAATTGTACATCTCATGTTATAGGATTGAGAAACATATCATTATCTTGTCTAGTCATATCTCTCAACCGTTCCTATATAAGAAAGCTATCATATGTATATTATTATACCATTAATATAATCTAATATTTCCATAATTAGGGAATATTTTTGTTCTTGTTGAGGTGATCCTGCAGGCATGAGTACATTCATGACTCTAGCATACCCTACCTCTAATTAAAAAATCATTTCCTAATATGAATATTTTTTTTTCAATTATAAAGGATGATCTTATATTTTATTTATATAGTATATTTATAATTCTACTTAGTTCAAATTATTCATTTTCTCATATATAGTCTACTTATTGATACTGCATTATATTGATGTGTGTTAAAGCAAGAGAATGGGTGTTAATAAGTGTAATATTTAATAACAAAGAGAAAATAAATTTAAAGAGTGTAACATAAAAGGTAATATTTATAATAAAATAAAAAATGATTCCAAGAATGGTCCACAATACCTAATTGAGTTATATGGGTGTTCCTTGTTATAATTGAGTTTCTTATTATAAAATACAATTGAAATTTTAAGTATTTTATAATAAGAAACTCTTCAGACAACACCCAGACAACCTTGTTAGTAATGCTAGAACCCCTTATACCCCCTCATTTATCTCCCCTCCTCCTCATCTATGACCTCTCCAAGGAAATGAGACTTCCTTACCTTTGCTAATAAGGTTAATGAGCTCTATGATGGCTACAACAAATATGAAGCTATAATTCATTGGCTTCTAGGTCAACTAAATGTGGGAAAAATACAAATTAACAAGCTTGAGGTCCTCATTGAAGAAAATTCTAGAGCTTCTAGTTGGGAAATAGATGATAAGGATCAAATGGTTTGAGTGGTAGCCAATGATTTTGCAAAAAAACTTGTAAAGTGGGAAGGAATGGAAGAGGAATTGAAGGGTCACCATGATAAGATGGACAAAAAGGAGACAATGAAGGTGATTGAGGTTCTGTAGGATAAATAGGCATCCCTAAAGGGGAAAATGGAGGAAATGATAGCACAGAATAATGAAATGTCAAGGAAGAACTCTATGGCTTTATAGGCTATTCAGGAAGAAATCAATAGGAGGCAGGAATTTATCAAATAGTTTTATATGTTTATTCGTATATTGAACCTTCCATTTTAAATGTAGGAGCACTAATAGAGCCCTCATGAAATGAATAGAAAATAAAATAATCAAATTAGAAAAATAAATTAAGGAAATGTTCAAAAGTTATGTTGATACTTTCAAACTGATTAAAATATAATTTTTTAAGTCACTAACATGTAGACATAACACGTACATTGATAAATTCTTTGTAAACCTCCTTGTCCACTTATTTTCAAATGGACAATTCATGTAGAAAAACACTAAGGCCATAATTTGGCAATGCATGTTTAAAGTCCCACATATTTTGTGGACAATTATGTACATATGTGAAGAGGTTAAAAGTATTGTCTTTGCTTAGTAAAATGCACATTGACTTAGTTACTTGTTTATTAGATTTTTCCTATCTTTACTTAGTTAAATGAACACCGACTTAATTAAATAAATATCTTTGATTATGTTGAGATTTAAATTCTTTTAATAAACTAAACCACTCTACGTAAACATCACCAAATTCAATGATAAAATATTCAATAATAATTTTAAATTTCATCTACAATTTAAAAATAAAAAATAAAAAATGTTGGTTCCTAATAATCATTTAATAACATAGACAAATATTCTTGACTCAGTGGGCCAATTTTCTATATCACATAGATGCTAATTCACTAATAGAGACAGATTTACTTGTCAACCCAGGAAGGTGCAAATTATAATGGGTCAACACTGTGTATTCACCAAGAAGTTTATAAGGTATGCTAAGTTACCTTTGAAGAAACTAATTAGAAACTCCTTAATTATATGATCCTACCTTACTGCATATAAAACCTATATCTACATATAGAAATGAATTGGCTAATTAAAAATATAATGCTATGTTCTACTTGGCTATAGGAATAGACACATAATGGAGTTTTCATGGCTGCAGGGTAGTCAACTGCTAACTAAAAAAAGTAAACAATAGAGATGAACCTACTTAACAATACAACAAAGATGGAATACTCCCCAAGTGGGCCCCCTTGGATGAGCTTCCAATAACTAACCAGACCTAAAAGCTACAATAACATCATCGACATATTGAATTCATAACAACACTGATGATAGAAATAGAATCTTCTTTTATTCAAATTATAAAAACAGAACACACTAAGTTTTGAAAGATAAGTTGGATAACATACTCTATCATTATTCATATAGAAATCTAATTGATGGATTTATAAGATACTTTTACAACTAACTCATTACTCGGTCGATCCAATCCCAACAAGCTAGGAGGACAACTCTTATTTGAAATAAACACACAAAGAGATGAGTCATCTCAAGACTCAGTCTTCCCCACAAATCTAGGACAAAATTCTATCTAGATCTCCTCAAGTATCCAGCACATGTTCAAAGAAAACAACTACCTCGACCAGAACTAGGAGTCTTCATTATGGCATTAGTCACTGACTTTGAGAATATCAACAAATCTCTATCCAAGCATGTTTGCTACTCTATGAAACAACAACAGATGTCTTCTTCCTGACATAGTCTCCCTTCATTAGCTACATACATCAAGGTTAACATGCACAACATACATATGCATAATATTACCTTAAAACAACAGTCAATCCCATAATTTATAAATTATTAATATAGATTTCTCATAATATTTATATGGTTGTATGGTTAATAACAAAACTCATAAGTTAGGATCAAACAACTTATATCTAACATATCCATAATGTATGAACCACGAAATAATATTCCTTATTAAACATAAGAGTTCATATAAAAGACCAAAAATAAGGCTCATCAATAAATATTTATCCATACAATAAAATCAATAACAATTATGAAAATATTGAAAAAGATAATTATAGAATTGATAATATTGAAATTCATTTCTACTTAAAAGAACTAATAAATAATTTTAATTACCATGCATTATTTTGAGATTAAAAAATAAATAGTAGTATAAGTAGAGAAGACTCACAAAAGGTAGAGGAAAATTAGATCAAACCTCCATCTCACCTTAAGCCAATCAAAGAAAGAAGCATCCCCATTGCTTAACGTGAAATTCATGCTTAAAATTCATGATGTAATTTTAGTAAGAAAATCACCACATTATGGAAAATATCAACTAGGTGCAAATTGATATTCTTTATGATGATCAATTTAGATATGAAATATGTCCTCCACCTAATGGTGGCAATCAACATGGAGAAATTGATACAATCCATTAGCCAACATCCAAATTTGTTCAAACAAAGGAAAAATGTTTTTCCAATGCGTGAACCACGCTTTGCCTACATTTATAGTGAAAAGTAAAAAGTGTTCATATACGTGGTGTCATGCTACACTTACAATTGTGAAAGTAAAATTTTAAAATTTGAGGGAAATGTAATCTAAGAGATTTTTAGTGGGTATCCCATCTTTAGCATTAATATGAATATTCTAAATTTATGTGTCTAGTAATTCAGCAGTCACAAAGTCCACAAGTACATTGGTTGAACATTAATTAAGTTTTCATTTTCTTGATATTAGAGTTAAAAATTATTCTAGATTGCTTATAAATTGATTTTTTAAAATAGACTAAAAATTTTAGTGTTAGCTAAGCTTCCATTTTTCTTAGCTTCATCTCTATCATTATTGTCATTTCTAATTATTTTTCCTACCAAATGTAGTGCACCCTTAATCATTTTTGGAAGAGAAAGTTTCAACAAATTTATTTGTAAGATTATTGAAAGGAAAAATTAAGGGAAAATTTGCAATTTATGATTAGAAGATTGATGTCTAAAATATGTACCTTGCAAACAAACATAAAGGACATGTTGGGTATGATGTAAGTGATCAATTTGAATATCAACAATATCTTTGAGATATTTAGACAAGTCAACTTTTGCATAGACATGGTTTTGTGGTCAAAACAAAAATATATATCAAACTAAAATAAATAGCCTTATCAATAAACACGGGAATTCTATTTAAATGAAGGTGCACAGGGTCTTTTCATTAGACATTGAAAAGTCTCAAGTGTCAAGATGAAAATATAAAAGTAACACACAAACATACCAATAACCATATTGAAGAATGACCTCTACATGGCTACGTTAAGTAAATTGAAAATGAAAAAACCCTAGGATGGCTCTATACAACATCAAGACAAACCCCTTTGATCTTCACTTTCCTTGGTTACAATTTTTGGCCAAACTTGACATGAAATTAGCATTTTGCACAAGATCTTAACTTTCTACCACTTATAGTAGCTAATTTATTAAAAATTTGAAGATAAAGTAAAGTACATATGTTTACATGACTTTTAATAACCTAATATTTATAGTATTTAGAATTTTTTTAGATGTGACATTTATTGTGTTGTGCATAACATTTTTTATCGCAAAAATGAAATTCTAACTTTTGAAATATATATTTGTCACATCAATATCTAGTGGATAGATATTTTTCCATAACTTTTTGTGACATATATTTTTTAGTTAATTTTTTAAGTTAGAGTAATTGTAATTTGGGCAGAGTTGTATTCTGTAATGCATAATTGTTTTTGTATGCATTTGAATTAATTTATTTTTGTGTTGAAATAAGGATATCAATACCTAGGGAAAATATATTTTTTACAACTTTTTTCTCTATTTTTCAATTTTTTCACATGTGTGAAACATAGTCCTTAATAATTGATGAAAAACCTACATTCATAAGAAATAAAAAATAAATATATTAATGAAATGAAATATATTAAAAATTATACTTTTTGGAAAGCTTATAATAAGGACTAGATGCTTACAAAACAAAACTTCTAAACAAATTAATTTGACCCCCACAAAATCTAATGTAAAAGTGGTTTGTTCATAGCATTTTGATAGGTGTGAATTAGATTCTATCGCAGTCATGATTAAGAATATAGAGTTTATGTCCAAGGGATTTTGATCTAAGAGGCTTTGATCTATAACTCTCTTTAATTAATTACTTCAAATGAGACCTCTCGAGGCTTAAATCATTATATCTTCTTGAAAATATGTGATTTCAGCAAAAAATAAGATGTACCAAAAAGTGTAACCTTGTATTATGGGATCTCAGGGGCCCCTAATTCTTGTTAACCCTATATCTTAGCATGCTTTCAAAGAGATTTGTCCCAACAAAATAGCCTATTAAAACAAAATTCTCAAATTATTTATAGGCATTATTAAACTTTGAAATGGATAATGCTACATCTAGAAAAGAATCAGAATTCATACCTTGTAGAACACCAAGGAAACAAATTTTCAAGAACACCTATTCAAAGGAGCTACCGTCTACAACCAACAAACCATTAAAAACATAAAAAAATATTAATTTGATAAAGTTTGAGGTTATGAAAAGAAACACTAGATGATAATAAATAAATAAATAACCACAAAGAAATTAATAATTATAATCATAAGAATAAGCTCACATTAAATTGAAAAAAATTCTCCTCTGCCAACTTGTTCTTTCCAGAATCATTTGCATCCCCTAATTGAAAAATAATCCCAGAAAGAGAAAATCGTGGAAACCTCCTCTTCACTTTGTTAACAATTTTTTAAACTCTGAGTAGGGCAGTGAAATACCCAGTTATCACCTTCCCCCGCCTAACATTCCTTCAAATAAGCGTGGCACACGAGAAATGCATGTCCCTCAGATTTCCTATATTTCAATATCTCGCCCAGTTTGGAAATTACTGGAAAACAAAACACAAAAATGTCTACTGTCTACCCCACCCACCAACTACTAACATTGCCGATAATTCATTCTATTGCTCTCAATGTCTACTGTCTACCCCACCCACTACTAACATTGCCGATAATTGAATACTTTGCTGACCTTCTTGTCTTGTTACTTTCAGGTGGGCCATTCATGAAGGAAATTCTGTCGACAATAATGTCCACTCATGAAAAACCTACAGTATTTAATCATCAGTTAGCCTTTTTACTGTTCATAGAGATTAGTGGTAATGTCTTGGTTTACATATCGTCTATGGAAAATATTGAGATTCTTTTCTTAAAATAAATTGAGCTAATACAATTTGAAGTACAAGTGTGCAGTCATTATCTGGACGTCACCATATGTTGATTAGATAAAATGAATGGTTAACAGTTGTGTCACGTCTCGTTGAGTTTACTATTTATCGTCAGAGAATTTGGCAGGGCATACGTCACCCCTACGTTCGCAACGGACTCTTGGCGTCGAGATATTTAAGCGGGCATTCAAATTAGATATTATTATTGGAAGGTCTCCAACGTGTCAAAATGAAAGCGAAATGAAAAAAGTTAGCCGGCGTATTCCTCACATAATGCCTTTACTTATATATATTTATAATGCATATATATATATAATTAAAAGCATTATGTGAGAAACAAGGTAAAATATATATATATATACACATATTTTGTAGACACTTAAAATTGTCATCTTTAATTAAATAAATATTTTATTTATTTAATTATTTTATCTTAAGTCTTCTATTAATTAAGTAAATTCTTATTTATTAAATTAAATCATTAATCCTCTTCTAAGTCTTTCCTCGTTTAAATAAATACAAATATTTTATTTATTTAATTGATCCCACTTTCTCTATTAATTAAATAATTTTTTATTTATTTAATTAAATAATTAACCTTTTCTACCCATGACACATGGCATTCATCTCTTAACTCTTCTCTTACCTACCCCCTTTATCATTTTATTATTTCTTCTACCTACCATTTAATCCTAGCGACCATTTATCTTTTACACCTCTTAATCTTATCCCTCCATTGCCTACAGTGTTCTCTATATAAGAGGATTCCCTCTTCCTTTTCCACCCTAATCAATACGTCTAATCAATCTAGCTAGCTAATCAATGACCTAATCAATCTTATGCAATCAAGTCTTCTTGCGATCAAGAAATTCATTCTTTGTTGAGCTCTATGCATACATAAAATCTGAGAGCAAATATACTAAATAAGATCAATGGAGATAAAAAACAATGGAGATTGAAACCCTACTTGACATGTGAATGGTATATCTTGTTTTGTTAGTATTGATTTGCATGATCTTAGGTATCTTGATTTGTGTATGGTAGATGCTTTTCATTGTTAGGCTAAGGTTTTTGTGGTTGGATCTTTGTTAGTCTTTCAATATTATTATTTTCATCATCACTTTTCACTATATATATATATATATATATATATAACGAAAAAAACAAATATTATTTTCATACTCTGAATGTTTCTAATGTTATTAGGAAAGTTGTTGGTAAAGTATGGCTGGTGTAGAATTTGTTAGCTCTTCTCTCTAAAGTCACTTCTCATTTTCTCACTATTTGCATGGATCTTCTTTTAGATTCTTGTTTGATGTGGGCTATTTCAGATACATTTCTTCTCCCCTCCCTCTTTTCTTCTAATGAAGTGGATTATGCTTTGTCTTATTATGATTTTGTTGATTGCATGTGTACACCTACAAAATGCAAATGTGAGCAAGGAAACAAGGTTGCAAATGAATACGACAGCGTGAGGGTATTCAAGAAGTGGTTGAGATTGATTAAAAAGAGAAGTCAATTTATAAACAAATTATCTCCAAAATTGATGAGATTTTGAAAAGCGCAACAAATTGGAAATTTTGCATGATTATGACATAATTATGACAAATTGAATGACCAATTTCATGACAAGTTTCTATGTGAAAATATGACAAATTGAGAGCAATTTGTGCTCATGAATTATGACATGATTGAGAGAGAAATTGACCACTTGATCTATGATAAATTACACACAAAAATAGCTCATTGATTGAATGACAAATTGGAGAGAAAATAGCTTCATTAATTATGACATGATTGAGCACAAAAAGGGGAGAAATTAGTGGGAAAAGTTAGGAGGAAATAATTAGGATAAATTTGAAATTCAAAAATTAGCAAATTAAGTGGAAAATGGGGAATTAGAAATTAGGAAATTAGAAATGAGGAAATTAGGGGAAATTAATTAATTAATTAATTATTAATTAATACACAAAGAGGACACAATTCAGCAATTAAATGAAACATTTAATTGTGAAAAAAGAGACCTAGGATAAATGGATTTATTTAACCTTGAGGGAAATGATGAATAGGATTAAATGATTAGATCATAAAACCCTAGGAGATAGATAATGAAAGGATAACAATTAGGTCATGACAAAATCGAATCCAAGAAAGATAAAGATTGCAATCAAAAGGACAAGATGACAAGAAATCGACATTGATTAACTGATGAAGATCGACGACCAAATGATAAGGATTGACAAAAGGACCAAATTGATTGATAACAAAGGACAAAGGATCAATGACTGATCGATCCAAAATTGATAAAGATTTGATGATTGATTGAGACCGATGACAAATTGATCAAAGATTTTTAAAAGGTCAGTTTGAAGATTGAATGACATGATACTGAGATTGATGAAGACCGATGAAAAATCGATCGCAATTGACAAGGCTGACTGATAATCAATGATTGAAAAAGGATCCAAAATGATGATTGAAAAAGGATGGTAATTGATCAAAGATTGATTGAAGATGACAAAGATCAAGGACAAAACCCTAATTTGACACCAATAAGGGTTTACGATGTCCAATTAGCATGACAAGATGACTGACAATGATAAATATTGAGAACAAAACCCTAATTTGACACCAATTAGCATTGATATAATCCAATTGATATGGCAAATTGATTACGACCAAAGATTGCAATTTGAAAATGACATTGACAAGATCTAATTGATAAATGCAAAAAATGCAATCGAAAGAGGAAGAAATGCAAAGGAATGACAACATGCTAACAAATGATAAAGATCAAGTGTGCGACATAGAAGAAACATTAATAAGATGTGAAAACCCTAAAACAAGGTCACATGGACATGTTAGATTATGGCACCACAAGCATTGACCATTTTTAAATGCTTACAACATGTTTCCATGTGATGGTTTTTTGTCTCTTACTGAGCTTCTTACTAATGGTTGACATGGAGAGTTATTGCATATAGCTAAAGGTGGTCTTATTTGTAATAGGTATGATGAAACCATCCTTAAGTTTGAAGTTTTATTGGATTATGTGGCTCCTGGGAACTTATCGGTGCCATTGGATGTGTTTACATGGATTCACTCACTATTAGAGATGATGGTTTTGGTGAATGAAGTTCCTTGGGTGGCAAAGCCATTGCGGATTGTTCTTCTTGATGAGGATGAGGAGATGGTAACTACTACTAAGGAGCCTCTAAATGAGGGGCCTAGTAATTGGTGTATGTGGCTTGGTGGCTGATATGCTCAGTTTTCCTTTGTAATAGGGTTATGGTAGTAGGATGTAATTGTAAATTTTGTTGAGTACCCCTATTTTGGGACTCATCCATAGGTCCTTTTAGCTGGGGTGATTTTTGAATTGGATATGTAATTGGTCTCTCTTGATTTTTTCAAGATTGGGTTTTATGAAAATATGGACTATGTAATTTTCTTATTATTAATATAATTATTCAGTGGCTTTGCCAGTTTTATCGAAAAAAAATTATAGGCAATAATTTAGCCTAAATACTAATATTAATAGTCATTATATTTTTATATTATTGTTAAAATAATTACAATGATTATTTCAATATAATTTTAATTTCTAATATAATATTTCAATTATGTTTATTTCTTATCTATTTTAATAATAAAATAAGCATTAATATACAAAAATCACTCCTTATTACACATAAAATGAAAGAAAACAAACCAAAACTAAAAGATTTTTAATTAAAGACAGGAGCAAAAATATTTTAAAGTGAAACTTTTGAATGTCATGTTAGTTTCCTTCCGCTACATTACTCCAAGCATCCATCAAACCATCCATTGTAGCAAGTGGGCATGGCTTTTGTTTTGTATGATCATATATATGACATGTCTTTTTTTAAGCATGTGTTGTTGGTATGACTTGATAATCGACTCCCTTCAGCAAGATGTGATTGCTACTTTTAAAGACATATATGCCATTGAAACGTCCACTAAATTTTTTTCAAATCAAATTATAAAAATATATATTTAAAACCTTAGATTAACAAATGAAATTGACTAAATTATAGATTTTTAAATATCGTCATTTTCAGATGATTTATCTATGTAAGAAAACTCTAAGGCCATAATTTGGCAACGTATGTTTAGAGTCAAGCGTAGTATGTGGACAATTATTGTCCATTCATGAGATGGTTAAAGTATTGACTTTCCTGCTTACAACTGATGTTTCTCTAGCATGCAGCTCCATGCAGCTCCATTTTGGACATGAATCTATCCATTCATCACCATGCATAAGCTATTTTTAGTTTAAATCAGTTTTTGTTTATTCATACAAATAAAGCATGTACTCTAGCATGCATTAATCCTCAGGACTACTTTTAGTTTTGTTTTTTGCATGAGTTTGTTTTAGTAAATAAAGCATGTTGTGCATACACTTATTGTATTCTTAATTTAGGGAGTAATTTGTTTTTTTAGTTTGAGAGCCTTAGTAGCTTTCCATGCAATGCTAGGAATACATTTAGAACTGCAGTTATTATTAATTCTTCTAGGCTGCAAATTCTTTATATATACAACCTCTATGTAATTTTTTAATTAAGCTTCAATAAAGAAATTGGTGTGTGCAATTCCAAAAAAATAGGGCACTTTGTTTTTTATTCTGAATTGTGATTTCTTTTTGCAATTTATTCTTTTTGCTGTTATTGTTTGTTAATCAACTGGTTTAGAGAGGATAGGTCGGGTTCAAAATTCTACATTTCCTCGGTAAACTGAACAATTTTCATAGTTTTTAGGAATTTTAAGCAGAAAGATGTGTATTTCTTTTACAGAATTGTGAAACTTCGAACAAATCTAGGAAATTGTTGTAGTTATAAAGAGAAAAGAAAAAGAAAGCAAAAATCTAACCCACTACTACCATGTCTATAGGAAGTATCAACTGGTTGAATGAGTAAATAGGTAATTGGCTAAAAATTTAAACTGGAAATAACCATTGACATCAAGAGCAGTAACAAGTAATACATCACATTTCAAGGCAGGCAGAAAAGGCCGGTAATGCTTCTGCAAGAATCTACTCTTCTGTGGTAGCCTCAACATTCAGATCAAAACTAGACACAACCAATCTTTGATCACTTCCAACACAAGTCATTTCACACACCACCAAAGTGCTTGAGTTGTTTGAACAATCATTAATAGTACTATCTCTCCCAGCTAAGGGAAAAAAATCCTCCCATTGGAAAGAGGGCTTCCATAGAGATTTACCTTGGATGACATCGCCACCCACAATCTGAGATGTGGGTGTTTCTCCTGCAGAGGGGAAATTCATTCGCCTTTGTTTATAAAGCTTGTGAATTGCATGAATTCTGTCGACCAGAGCAAAAAATTCTTGGAGTTCATCTTCATTCTCATCTTCTGCTGGACGTTTCTTGCCCTTTCCTCCCTCACATATCTTTTTTCCATTCTCTCCAAACTTGTGCTCTTGTTCCTTGTGTAGACATCTAAAAATGGTCAATGCTTGTGGAGTCATACTTTAACATTTGCGCATTGCCTTATTTTAGGGTTCTTGCGTCGCATTAACATTTCTTCTATGTTGCGCACTTGGCCTTTATCATTTGTGAGCATCGAGTCCTTCTTCTGCATTCCTCATTTTTATCACTTTCGAATTAGGTCTTGTCGATAGCAATCTTCAGTCATGATTTTGGTCGATCTTAGCCTATCGCATCATGGTGCGTGCTCATTTATCATCATTTTCGACATCGTCAATCCTAATCGATGATAGAATTAGGGTTTTGTCCTCTTGTCAATCTTTCAATCATCTTTAGCTTGTTAGTAATTATTTGGAATTATCAACTTGTCAATATTGTCATTTTGCGATTGATTCGTCATCGATCCTTGTCCTTGTCAATCTTGTCATTTTGCAATCGATTCGTCATCGATCCTTGTCCTTGTCAATCTTGTCATTTTGTGATTGATTCATCATCGATTCTTGTCCTTTTCAATCATATCAATTTGGATCGATTACTCATTGTTCCTCGTCAATTGGTGCCTATCAATTTGATCTCCTTGTCAATCTTGGTCAATTTGTCATTGATTTTTGTCAACCAATCTCAATCATTTATCAACATTGGTCCTTTGCCAATCAGAATCATGATCGAACCTACATTAATTTCTTGTTGTCTTGACCTAATTCCTTGTCCTCTTATTTCTAGGGTTTTATGATTTGTTCATTTAATCCTTTTCTTCTTCTTTGTGGGTTAAATAAATCTATTTATTTAGTCCTAGGTTTCTTTCATGAATTAACTAATGGATGAAAACCTATTAATTAATTCACCTAATTTCTATTTCATCTTTTTCCTCAATCTTCTAATTTGCTAATTTCTCCTAATTCCTAATTTCTATTTCTCCTATTTTCTTTAATTTTTCTAATATTTCCTCTAAATTCATTCCCTCATTTTCTCCTATGTTTATGCTTCCATTTGTTGCAATCATGGAGGCTATTTTCTCTCTTCCCTTTTGTCATGGGAATGACATTTCAATCTTGTCATAATTTGTCATAATTTGTCATACACCTTGCATAGCAAATTGTCATACATTTGTCATAATTTTGCCATTCTTGATTTGAATTTCCTTTCAAATCTCTTCATGCTAATCTTTTCCTCTCTCCAATTTGTCTATAAACTGGATGATTTTCTTCAATGAAAGGATCGATCAATCACATTTTTGAGTAACCTTATGCTACGAATTTAATCTCTCAACAACTTGCTTTCCACTTGCATTTTGCACTTGTAGGTGAGATCCACATCAAATTTGAAGGTGAAAGAAGAACAATGGAGCCACATGAAGGAGATATCTGGGTCAGTTTGCTCCGATTTCATTTGATTTGAATATCTTGTCTTTATGTCTTCATTGATTGGATTGGGATTGCTTTCATAGCAGCTTTAGGTTTTGTGGTTGTCCTATGTGGTTGTCCTAATTGCTATTGTTTTGATGATTCTCAATTCCCTGATCTACACCTTGCAATCCATGATAATTTCTGATAGAATTTTTTATAATGGATTACAGTTTGTGATTACACAATTTAATTTTTAAATAACAATTAAAATCATAGATTGTAAAAATCGCAAATCCTGATCTTAAAATTCTCACACAATCTAATCTAAAAATAATAATAAAAATTATAGATTTTATAATAGCATTAAATCTTGATCCTCCTGAAAATAGGCCGAAAGAATGGCATGCAATAGGCCGTTAGCGAAGCGGTGAGAAAAAAGGTTTCACAGGCGGGATCCACAACCCGCCCACAAATGAGATGAACGATAGATGTGGAGGAAAATTGAATGGATGCCTTCAGATCTCATTGGTGTTGGCATGAAATACGTCATCTACAGTGGCAATCAGCGTGGCCAAAGGAATGCCATGCATCAGGCCGTTAGCGAACAAATGAGATGAAAGATATTCCACGCGGGATCCACAGCCCACCCATATTTATCGCAAAAGCGAAAACGATTCCACGCCTTATCCATAAAATGGTCCACATTCCGCTACATTTATGAAAGTAAAATACGGAAGGAAATTTCAAATCAGAGGGAGGTGGAGCTTACATTTTAGGGTCAGTAATAATGTGGGCTAATGTAGTCCTACATGAAATATTGTAAGATTACTATTTTTTTAAAACCTAAAATAGGGATTTATTTATTTATAAATAATATGATCACGAGCAACTGTTTTTTAAGCAAACGGTGAACAGCAGGTTTAGATTTATTAAAATTTCATATTGGTTTTGTATGGATTTGCCTTCACTCTTCTCTATGCTTCCATGTGTTTTCAGTCAAACGTGTGAAATTGGCTAGCCCTAAAACCCCTAATATTTTTGGATGCCCATTTTTTTATCAAAAATGTTGATTGCAGGCGACAAGAATTGCAGAATCTTGAGATAAGTCACTTGCCATTGTCTCAGCGAGTTTTATTTTTAAAAATTATAGGCAGCTCGATTGCTTTTTTATTGCGTTGGGCAAGAGAAGGGTATTGAGTTTTATAATAATCTCATCGACACTCTAATGTGAAAGGGTATGTTGTTGTGTTCATTCTTTGTTTATAAATGTTTCTAATTTTGATATTTTTTATGGACCATTAAGAGTTTTTATGTTCATTCTATTTGTAGCAAGGACTTTGAAGCATTCGCAGACATTTGTTTTGCAAGATTTGGAGACAATGAAATACTGAGCAACATTCAATGAGTCCAAAGTATTTGTCGAGGCCAGTCATCTTACAAGAACTTATCCCCCTTCTCAGTGTTCTTGTTCCTTTATAAATTGTGGTGATGGCAATTCAAAAATTGAACCTTATATTGTTGCTCATAATGTTATATTATGATATGCAACATCAATTGCTGGAGGTGTATTCAATATAATAAGTTAAATTATTGAATGTATGTAATTTTTATATTTAATTATGCAAAATTTACTTTTCATTAATATTTAGTTTTCGAATTCAGTTATATCTAATATCAATACAAAAGTTAAATAAATTATTCACTTTTAATAAATTTGACTCTATAAAATTTAGTTTGCTTTAATATATTGGAATCACATTTTCATAGAATAATAGAAAATTAAAAAGAGTTTCAACTTATTACATACATCAATAGAGTAGTCGTATATTCTATTCAATACACCTCTTTTTTAATAATAATTATTTTTCTAAAAAAAAAAACCTTCATTTTTTTTCAAATTTTTTTACTAATAAAATTGCTTAATATAACCATAGTATCATTAAATTATAATTATTTCTCTATTTTTGTTTGATAATTATTGCTTAATTAAACCATAGTATCATAAAATCATAGAGCAATTTTTATATAGATTTTTATTTAAATTAATATCATAATCATATTTCTCTGTCTTGATACTTTGGATTTAATTTCAATCACAGTCATAGGGGTCGTGTTAGAATTGTGGAAGTTATTCAAATTTGCAAACAAAAAAATTAAAGAGAAAGACAAAAACAATGGGCCATAGATTGTTGAAATGTCATTTTCATGTATAAATTTCTTGAATATAAAATAAACTCTCCTTTTTTAAGATGGATTTATATATTTTTTAGATGTTGACACTTCTTTACTTATAACAAATTGAAAAGAAATGAACAAAATTAAAGATATTTTCTAGGCATTTGGATTCGTTTACTAAAGAAAGTTTGGTTATTCATTATGGTAAATTGAAAGACCATATTAATCAAATCTAATCTTATTGCTCACAAAAGGTGAAAAGAATATCTTTGACTAACTTAATTTGGTATTATAGTTTGGAAAACAATAACCATTTGAAAGGCATTGATACTTCTTTATTAGCTGATGTTACTACATTTTTCTCCATTTTGATTGGTGAAATATATATATATATATATATATAATTATTAAAATACAAATATTAAACTTAGAAAAATAATATAACAATTAGAAAAATAATATAACAAGAGCTGGAATCAAGGGAGGCTAAGCCTCAACCACCAAAGTCATAGAGGAGAGTATCAAAAGTACATCGGTGAAGAGTCCAAGACCCAAAAAGGAATAGCAAAGAAAGAAAAGACAACAAAGAACTAATGTAAAATGTGGTCGAAGGATTCGACCAAGGTAGTCCAACCCTTAGCCCCTTCCATCCACTCGTACCCATCCTTCATTTCATAAACAAACATAGTTGCGTGCCCATCTTTGAGGATCTTGAGAAGCTTATGTCTTTGCACATTCATCAAGAAGCAAACCTGAGAAGCAATATTAGATTAGGTGATCCTATGAAAAGATTTAGTAAGACCTCTATCAATGCCATGAAATCTATCTGAGTGAGCTCACAAAGCTGGTTCCCACTTTTTGGTACATCTTGATTTTTGCTGAAATCATACATTTTTTAGAAAATATAATTATTTAAGCTTTAAGAGGTCCCAATTGAAGTAATTAATTGAAGAGAGTTAGATCAAAGGCTCTTAGATCAAAATTTCTTGGATAGAACCTCTCTACTTCTAAATCATACTTGCAATGGAGTCTCCTTTGCATCTATCAAATGCTGATTAAAAACCAATTTTACATTAGCTTTTGAGGGGTCAAATGAATTCATTTAGAAGGGTTTTTTTCTTAAGGATCTAGTCCTTATTATAAGCTTTCCAAATAGTATAATTTTTAATATATTTAATTTCATTAATATATTTTTATTTTATTTTTATGAATGTAGCGTTTTCACTGAGCATGAACTTCTTTGTTCAATGCATTGGGAAAAATAGCAAATTAATTCAAATTTTTTTTGAAAAATATCTATGCACTAGGTATTGATGTCTTCTTTCTAACAAAAAAAATAAAACTAAATTTTGATATATATAGAACAAGTTATGTGTTCAAACGTACACCTATATCTGAATTATAATTAGTCGGACTTCAAAACTTAATAAAATAAAAAATATTCAACATATCACTATCAAACCAGCTGCATGCCCTAAGTATTGATATAACAAACCAAAATTTAAAAGAGATAAGCTTTTATAATTTTTAGAAAAAAAAGTTATACGTTTCGAGATGCACATCACTTTTAAAAAATATTGTTTGCTGTAAAAAACTACTTTTGAGGGAGATGGAAAAATCAATAAAATTTTATTCAAAAAAAAATGAAAAAACTATATTTAGAATTTGCAAAAAAGATGTTACAAATCACTTCTTTATATCATCTTGAAATTTTTAACGGTTTAAAAGTTATAGGTGTCGGAAAGTGAAGGTTTTTTACAAAATGTTCATCTAAGTGTCAAAGTTGGTCAAAAAGTGGGAACCAGTATTGTGAGTTCACCCATGATCTTCATTTCTCTTCTTCCAAATGAACCAAAGGATATAGGAAGATAAAATAAACCAGAACAGATTAGCATCTTTCTTAAGCCCAGAGATATAAGTAGAAACAATGTCAAAAACAGTTACATGATTAGGAATACAGAAACCAAACATTAACCAAACTTCCTTGGAAAAAGCACAGTCAAAGAATATGTGCCTGTAAGTATCAGGAAGTCTGCAAATGGAACATATGTCAACATTAAGAGGATCTTTTCTCAAGGAAAGTCTATCTAAAATGAGTTGCCATTTAAAACATTGCACTTTAGGACAAATCGGGCCTTTACAAAGATGAAGAAAACATTTTTGCCAAGAATTAATAGACAAATCCAAATACCAGAATAGATTAAGTATGATTATTTGAACTCAATTAAACCTTAAAAATAAAAATCAATAATAATAATATTATTTTTTCAATAATTAAATTTAAATTTATTTTAATTATTGAATAGACTTTACATAATTTTAATAATTATTATTATAATTTAAAATAAATAAATTACTAAAATCATAAAAAATAATTTACTTGAACATCAGTACACTTAGTTCTAATTATATTTATTAACCTATGTTTCATAAAAGTCATCAATTCTAAATGTCCATTCAATTGTTTTGTCTTAAAAAAATCACATAAATGAAATACAAAAAAAATTATAAATCATTTTTTTATTTTCAATAAGTAAAATTAATTTTATTAAAATGTGATTATTTAAAACTCAACTATTAAACTTAAAAAATAAATATAAAAAATCAATAATAATAATTTTATTCAATAGATTTTTTATTAAATATAAAAATAAATTTTAGTTATAAAGTTAGTTTTCACAAATAAACTTTTAGTGAGCTCACTTGAGTATTAGTTTTCTTAAAAAATACTAATAAAATTTTAAAAGTTCTAAACAATCCCTATTTAAAATATTTGACATCTTTGATAATTTCAATTATTTTTCATTCAAATTAAAACAATGATTTTTAATAGTGCAATAATTAAGTAAAAATGACCTCTTACATGATCAAAGTTTACATGGGCAACTTCAAAAAAGTTATTACCTTAATACTATAGTCTAGTATTATTCAAGGGTAGACAAAATTTTGAAATAAAATGTTTTTGTCTTTAAATGTTACAAATGTACAAATTTTACATTATAGTGTCACTAAAAAGTTTGTAGTTTAATTGGTTCTTTAGATAAGGTTTACATTATTGGAGGTGAAATGTATAAAAGATGAGATCATGATTGTGTCTTCGATGAATGTGACTAAATGGAAATTGCCCAGTGTTTGGCTTAGAGTTGAAATAAGTCAATTATTTGTGCAACTTGGATTATATACATAATTATTGTAAGCCTATCCTATTTGTAGATAGGTATTGTGGTCAAATGTTAATGGTGGCACCACCTAGCTCATGCTTTTAGTTTCACGCTTTTGTTGAGTGATTCTTTTTACACTAGAAGGTTTGGTACTTCACTTTTTTAGGTTATTACCACTTACACATCACATAACATGCATTTAAGCCTTAGACACACTTGCAAAGGGTGTGGAATAATCTATAAAATTTATGAATAAATTTCAATTTAATATTAATGTTGATATATTTGGTGTAAATTGTTGCAAGGCGCGTGCCCCTAGTCTCATTGTATTGTGCAGTGCGATAATCAAGTTTGTGAAATGGCTTAATCACCTCCTCTGGATTCTATAAGTCTAGTGGTTGTATTAGGCATTAACAGGTCAATATTTTGGTGCAACACCAATTGTACTTCTAACAAGTGGTATTAGAGCTTGGGTCACAGGTTTAAATCCCTTGCTTGTGCTGGGAGGGATTGTTGCAAGGTTTGCTCCCTTGGTCTCCTTGTACTATGTAGCATAGTGCTCATGTTTGTGACATGGCTTAACCACCTCCTATGGATTCTATAAGTCTAGTGGTTGTATCAAGGATTAACAAGTTGATCTTTTAGTGCTATGGAAACCGTACTTATAACATAAACTAATGGAAGAATATAAAAAAATTACAAGTAAAGTTCAAATCTGTATTAATTTTGATGTATTTGGTGTAAATTGTTTGTATGTGATGGCTAATATGTTAATATTTATATTAGGGTGAAATATATTGAAAAGTGGGTATATTGATGAGTAATTTTTATGAAAAAAGAGCTAAAGAGATTCTGCTAAAAATAATTCTATGACATAGGATTTGGAATGGGAATGGACACTCTTCAACCTAGGGTTTCTGATGTGGACCGCAAGTTCAGGCTCAACCAAGGGGTTTACCCCCTATGTGTGGAGGAGGTGATAATGCCTCCTTTGATGGTATGATGAATCAATAAGGATGATCTAGTCAACTAGTGAGAGAGGGGGGATGAATCAGTAGATAGAAAACTGATATAAACTTTTCACCAAACAAAAACAACCTCTCAAGTCAAACTCAGAACTGACTAGTTCAAACACTAAACTATCAATTTGCAATATCACTATCAAGTAAACTAGTTAATTGTCATAATAGAATAATAGTAAAACAACTCTGAAAATTACAAACCTTTTAACCAAAACATCCAAATACTTTAATGACAAAATTCAAAGCTCATTTCAGATTGTTGTCAGTCATCATATCGTAACTAAGTGGATTTAACAAGAAAATTAAATATAGAAAATATAACCACAAAAACATTCACCACTTGACACAATGATTTTGACGTGGAAACCCAAATGAGAAAAACCATGATGGGGATGAATACCCATAAGTATTCTAAACTCTTTTGAAGTTCACCCTATTAGAAGCCAAGCCTATAGGTTAAAGCTTTACATTAAGTCTTGTTAAGAATAGGATCTTGTTAGGGACCACCCAGTTAAGGGATTGACTATAATTCCCTATTAGAAGCAATACACTGTTAGGAGTAACCTCAGTAGAGGATTTGAAATCCAAGCTAATGGATCACTTGAAGGAGGATTTAGATAACACTTAGGCTTGTTAGAGCTTATCTGGTTAAGGGTTTTGACTGTTGTAATTATTAGAGAACAACAAGGGTTTGATGATTTGGTGAATAGCACTACTTTCCTTGATCAGATCCTTTTCATGCTCCTGTATTCCTTTACACATACTACAGATACATCATTTGGTTTGACAACCAATCACTCTTACATTCAACCAAAATCGCCAACACTACAACAAATCAACTCATTGACCTTATAAGAAAAACAATAGGTCAGTAACACATCACAAACCTAAGATCTCATAGAGATTACAAACAAATTGGTTCATGTATGACTGTTGGATTTACATAGTAATTATTGCACATCACTCAAGACAACCTTGACTTCTCCTTGATCACCACTTCATTGATCCCTGTAACTCATCATGCGGTTTTCATTACATGTAATGAAGATAAAACCATTATCTCTACATGCCAAAAACCATTTGAAACTCTTCTAATACAACATGCATATGTGGCATAATCATTACCAATCAACATTTGATCATAAACCAATACAACCGATTCACAAAACTCCATCAATTAGGGTTTAGTATATCAACATGTAGGGTTTACTGGTTGATCTCACTTATTCTCTAGTAATACCAGTTTCCTTCACAAGCTCACTTACTAGTTGCAGTTCCATTCACTATCTCTTCCAATTGGTTACAAAACAACATTATTACAACATCATTACTGGTTATAATTGACATCAATGATAACATAAAAGTTCATCAATGCAATCTTCATGCAAATGCCAACATCCTCAATGGTGGTAAGGGATTGTTTCTCTCCCTGCTAGTCTTTCTTTTAAACATTTATTGTGCTTTGCTTCGCTTGGTTTTTGCAATATTTTCTAGTTGAATCTTTCTTCATGTGGCCCTATGGGTGATGAATTGAGCAGTCTGTGCAATAATTCAACCCAACTACCAGATTCAAAAGTCATAGTCGAGGAATTTTATGGCAAATAGTTTCATGATGCCATTATCGAGTCTATTGCTGATGGCAGAGGAGGAGGTAAGGACCCTCCCTCCCCTTTTCCAACCTTTTCCATTTCGCCTAACGAATCAATGGCCAAGGCTATCGATTTGGAAAAAGCTAGACTACATGATACTACTATTTTTTTGCGGCTACTAACATAGATAAATATTCGGCTAGAAAATGTTTCGATGATTGGATGAAAAATATTTGGATAAATAAATTAGGGTTTAAATTTTCTTTCTGTAGAATGATCCAGAAAGGTCTTTTCATTATTTTCTTTAATGATAATAAGTATCAGGTGGAAGTCCTCAAGAAGCAATTCTGGGCCATGGGGAAAACCACTTTTAGGGTTCTCAAATGGTCTTTTCATGCGATAATGAGGAAATTTTGGCACTCTCATGTTGGCATTGGATTCAAGTTAAAAAATTGCCTCCCATTCTTTGTAGTTTTATTCTTGATATTTTGGAACCCATTAGCAAAGTGATAATAATTGACCACTCATCGAACCTAGTTCCACACCTGGATGCCAGAGTCCTAGTTTCTGTCAACCCTGGCATAGACATTCCCAAATTCATCAAAATTAATCTTGGTGGTGATCTATTCACCTGTCTTATTGACACCCTAGGCAGTTTAAATGCCTACTTTGTATGTGGGAGAGAAGGGCACATTAGAAGACTATTCCCTATTCTAAACTCCAGGAATAAGACTTCTAAAAACCCTATAGAGCATATTTCTTAACCTGATAATAGTTGAGATAACCCCTCCACTTCGGTTTCCAACCCTGTCCATAACCCCTCTCTTGAACAAACTTGAGTGTCTTAAACCCCCTACTATTGATAACTCTGTTGCTTTGGGTCCCTTCAATGCTGACCTCCTCCTCATTTGGCTATCTCATGGACCATTTCATAGTTGGAGGAAATGAAGGACAAAGGATTCTAGGTGGTGACTAGGAAAAACAAGAGGTCTAAGAGGAAAAATGCTCAACTTGCATTGGAAAAAATTAGAGTGTGTGGGCAAGATAAAACTTGCTCCTCCACAGCCCACATGGAAGATGATTCTCTTGAAGCTCCACTTGAGATTAAATTTGTTGTTAATAACAAGAAAAATTCTCTCGTTAAATCCATAATTAGGAATTTTGAAGGGCTTCTAGCGAGATACTAGTGACTTGGGAAGGATGGGGATAACCTTCCCTACCCCAATGATCACACTCTCTCTGAATCCAATCAATTTCAAGTTCTTGCTAACCAACCTAATCCAACCAAGGAATTGATTGCTTCTATGGATTCCCGAGGGGAGGGGGATTCCCCCCTTTCTCAAGCTATTAATATCATGGTATCTACCCCTCCTGACTGTAAAAAGTTAGTTGATTATGGCAGTGTTTATTATGAGATCATCCCTGTTGATCCAACGGTTGGTAAACCTAATCCTAACAACCTCCCTACTCTCATTGATCTTTCCATAGTTAAGGAAGTTACTCTGGAGGATGATACCTCATTTGACACTCATGAAACTAAAGTAGAGACAGAGTTAAATTCCATCTACTCTATCACTAATGGAGAAGGGGTATGGGATGGAGGATATTTTAGATGCAGAAGCACATATTAGGAGAAAAAGAGGAAGACTTCTAGTCTCCAAGAATAAAAACTCTCCTCTGCATAATAAATCAAATAGAAAGTCTAGCATGCCTAAGAGGTTTAGTAGCTTCAAAGCTGCAAAGGAAAGCAACTAAAAGCTAGTCGACCATGAAGTGCATTTCGTGGAATATCTGGGGCTTGGAGTCCCCTAATAGAGCATTTCATGTATGTGTGTATGTATGTGTATGTATGTATGTATGTATGTATGTATGTATGTATGTATTTATGTAAGTGTGTGTGTATGTATGTATGTATGTATGTATGTATGTATGTATGTATGTATGTGTATGTGTGTATGTGTATAGTATGTGTCTGTGTATGTATGTGTATGTATGTGTGTATGTATGTGTATGCATGCATGCATGTATGTATGTATGTATGTATGTATGTATGTATGTATGTATGTATGTATGTGTGTGTACATGTGTATGTGTATGTGTATGTATGTATGTATGTATGTGTATGTATGTATGTGTGTATGTGTGTATATGTGTAGTATGTGTTTTTGTATGTATGTATGTATGTATGTATGTATGTATGTATGTATGTATGTATGTATGTATGTATGTATGTATGTATGTATGTATGTATGTATGTACGTATGTATGTGTGTGTGTGTGTATGTATGTTCATGTGTATGTGTTTGTATGTGTGTACATGTGTATGTATCTATATATACATGCATTTATGTATGTATGTATGTATGTATGTATGTGTGTGTGTGTGTGTGTACATGTATGTACGCATGTATGTATGTATATATGTGTGTATGCATGCATGCATGCATGTATGTATGTATGTATGTATGTATGTATGTATGTATGTGTTTCTATGTATATATGTATATATGTGCGTATGAGTGTGTATGTGTATGTATGTGTATTTAGTTTTGATGTTTCTTTAAAGTAATTTGTATAACATGTTTTATATTCAATGACAATTGGCCATCATTTTCAAATTAGTTTGAATTAGTTTAAATTAGAATTGTATCATTTTAAAATTTGTTTGAATTAGTTTAAAATGGTTTGAATTAGTTCGAATTACTTTAATTTAGTTTGAATAATTAATTTTAAAATTTTCTTTGCTTTTATAACTACATGCAAATATTTTCCACATGGTTGATCATTGATCTGAAGGTAGTGTGCATCGTGAGGGGACATAGTGCCCCTCCCTCTTTTGGCTTGTTAGACCTGTAATTTGTGTTCTATGTTGTTCGACCCTTATTTTGGTGTTGCTCAATTTTGGTTTTGGATTGTGATGCTTGATTATGCTTCCTGGGTTTCTATGTGACTATGATATTTCATGTTATGTGGATGGTCAGAATAATGATGTTTTGAGCATGTGATGTTATATGATGTATCTTCGCTCTATGTGTTTAATGATTATAGATGAAATATTTATGTAATGTTAGAATTTTGTCTAGATGCTCTTAGATGTATATTTGCCTTGATCTTACATTGCTTATTATCTCTAATGTTTTTCATAAAGATAAATTGGTTTTACATGGACCCAAAACCAAGAGTTTTACATAAACTGGCCATCAGCCAACCAAATAGGGGAATACCCCAAACCGAGCTCAAAAGAAAAAAGAAACAATAGGAAACAAAACAAAGCAAAGGCAAACACTCAATTAATCGAGTGCACCAGCTCCTTGTTCTTCTGGATGGTAACCTTGTTGATTTCTGCCAAGTCCTCCATAATGAACCTGGAGGTACCCTTATTTCTTCTTCTGCTTATGGTCCTAGAAGTAGGGCCCATAGTTTTATTGCCACCCACAACAAAATATTCACCACCCAGTTCTTTCTTTCTATTACTGTCAGCAGAATAATCACTATCAATAGGATTGGACATGTACTCCACCACCATGGCATTGATCTTTTCCAGACCCTCCATACTATTTCTCATGGCCTCCTTTCTTGTGTCTACCAGATTCTTAAGGTTATTCTTGATCTCCTCCATAGACTGCTCAACCTTCTCAATTCTTTTCTCATGATTACATTTCATAACCTCCACATCATAGGAAAGCTTCTGGGTCATGATCATGAGCTTCTTCATTTTGTTAGGCTCAAATGAATCAGTGAAGATATCAATGATCTCCTTAATCCCCTCCTTGAGGGTATCAATCTACTTCCCCACCCACTTCCAGCAGTTCTCCTAGCTTCTAGTCGCTTCCATCACCAGATTCATTAGAGTACTTTCCTTCTGTAAGACCCTATCCACATCTTTAGGAAGAGTCCCCTACTTCTCCTTCAAGACATGAAGAAGAATTTCCAATTTGATTTCCTGGTCCAAGGTCTTGGGACCATAGTCTTTAGCAACCAACTTCTTCTTTTTAGAATAAGGCTCAATTTGAGAAACCATCTTGCTAGTCGATTTATATTTACTTGCAGCCCATCCAGGGGGGGTTCTTGTTGCTATGGGTTCCAGAAGTGACCAACATCTCACCCTCTTCAACCAGCTTGTAATCAGGGTCAACAAGAGGTTTGGCACTCCCACTATCCTCCATCTCCATATCTATATCAGAGACATCTTGAACATCAATATTAGGGATTTGGCCTTTCTCAGAGAGAGAGGGCACAACTTCATGGGCTTTGGCATACTCCATAATGAGCACAATAAGCCCTTCATGGAGGACTAGATTATTCAGACTCTCAGCATGTTTTTCTAGACTATTCTGCAAAGAAGAGACCAGATACAATGGAATCGAAATAACTTTTCCATGCCTAAAGTAATTTAAGATGGTAAAATGATAAAAAAAATATATTGGCATATCTGCCATCAAATATAATGTACCTCATAATGAATTCAGCAATATCTGCCCAGGGAGCCATTAGGTCCTTTTTGTTGTAGCCACCATCCGCCATTTTATTCTCTTAAATGCTCCTTATCTTTATCAAAAAAATTTGCCATGTCTTCCTCCCCTATTTTTTGTCTTTGTAAAACTTTTTGCCATTCATAGCCAAATCCGTAACCGTAGCCACTAGGATTTCATCCACCTGAAACTCAACACCATAAGCCCTCAAAACCTCTTTCTTCCACCCATTGAAAAAAATTTCCATGAGAAGAGGAGAAGGGCCATGGAGTTTTTCCAAGAAGGGAACCATTCCCCCATCTTCAATTTCCTGCCACACCTCTTTATTTTTCTTCCATTTATCAAAAGTGGGTTGCTCTTGCCTATTCTTGTCCCCACCCATAATGGTCTGGGTTGCCAAACAAAAGTAGGAAAAGGGCCACACAAGACAAGTTCCAAACAGAAGCAAGATAGGGGCCACACAAGAAGACAAAAAATCCAGGCACAAGGGAATTTTCTAGATCTTCAAATAGGGAAATCAAAAGGAAACCATTTCCCCCAACACCTTAATCTTGTTCTTCATTAATTACCACAAGTAGAAATGATATCAACATATGCCAGGTCGCACAACATTTTTGAGAAAGAGTCTCAATTGCTCCACCATTTTGCCGCCATGTAGCCCACCGCCATATTGGCCAATAAATCCACCGCTTTATAGCCTTCCCGAAAAACGTGAGAGATTTTGAATTCATCCAACTCTTTAATCATATCAGAACAATCTTTGATCAAGTTGGCAATAGTCTAGCTAGGATCTGTACACCCATTCAAACAATTGATAATGTTAAGTGAGTTAGATTCTACCCAGACCTTTCTAAATCCTTCCCTTTTAGCCATATGTATCCCTAAATAGGTAGCACTAGCCTCTACAAAATGGTTAGACTAGGTGCCCAGAGGGAGCACCACCACAGAAACCAGTAAACCCATATGATTCCTTGCCACTCCCCCACACCCAGCCGACCCAGGATTCCCTTTAGCTGCCCCATCTATATTGATTTTGATCCATCCCATAGGGAGGATGTCATAGAACATTATGTCTACACTATTTAATTTTGTGCATAGGAATGGAGATATTCCAACCATTTTGCCACCATTTGATAATATCCCACTCATCCTGGAGAGTAGGGAGGGGATGGTCATTCCTTCTACTGGGGGAATAGTGAAAAAAATTCTCCTTGAAAGCATTTCTAATTCTAATAGCCACTACTAGCATAGGAGATTCCAAATCTCTAAAAACTCTATTCTTTCTTTCTTTCCAAATACCCCAAGCAAGATGATGAAGAGACATAATCCAAAGGACTCTCAAAGCTTGATTTTTGAAGGGGCGCTTCCATTCAAACCACAACCTTTGAACAGAATTAGGGAAGACCCAATTAGTGTTCCAGATATCAAAGAATAAACTCCAGATATCCATGGCAAAAGAGCAGTGAAGCAACAGATGACCAACATTTTTCGTGGCTTCTTTGCATAGGAAGTATCGGCTAGTAATAGGAAGACCTCTTTTGCAAAGGTTGTCAATGGTAGAAATCTTACTCTGCATGAAAAGACAAAAAGGGATGTTAATTTTTAGAGTTAAAAGCTTATTCCAGATACCAGCCTAGAAGGGGGATGGATAGAAACTTCTCGAGATGAACTTGTAGGCATCAACAAACTTGAATTTCCCTAAAGAGGGGAAATTCCAGAACACTTCATCTTCCACCTAAGAGCAAGGGATATGAATACAGTTTAACCAAGGTTGCAAAGGTATCAAAGCATCATCCACATATTTGAGATCTAACTATGCTCCATCTCTAATATAATCAACCACCTAGGAGCCAAATTTTCTGAGACATAATTCTTTGAAAGGAGGAGCCCAAATAGAATCTGAAAGGGGGCCATCACTAATCCACCAGTCCTCCCAAAATCTGATTTTAGTTCCTTTCCCCAACACCCATCTACAACCATGCAAGATAATATTGGTGGAACCAAAGAAATTGTTCCATAAATTAGAGACGGAGTTGGGAAGGTCATAAGATTCCAGCATTTTTTGGATACCCTTGATGTGGTATTTATGTTTGAAAATGTCAATCCATTCATTATTCTCTTTAAGACATCTCCACAATTGCTTGGCCATCAAGGCTTTATTGAAATCTCTCAAATCTCTAATATCTAGCCCCCCAATGGACTTGGGAAGGCAAACTTGTTTCCAGGCCACAAAATGCAACCTATTCTTAATTTAAGTCCCTGTCCACAATTTTTTTTTAAATTCTTTCCAATCTATCAGCAATTTTGACAGGAATTTTGAATTAACTCATAGCATACACCAAGAGGCTTACCAATCTAGCTTAACAATGCACCTTTCTATCCAGCCAGCTTATTTTGGAATCTATCAATAAGATTTGCCTAGAAGGAATCTGGGGCCGGACCATGGCAGAGGGGAAGACCTAAATAAGAGTCGGGCAGAACCCCAACTTTATACCCCAGAATCATGGCAATCTTTATTTTCCTATGATTCTGGGTGTTAAAGAAAAAAATAGAACTTTTAGCCAGGATAATTTTTTGTCTAGTACCTTTCTCATAAGTATCTAGAGTCTTTTTTAAATTCTTAGCTTCTTTAACCAAACTTTCCCCCATCAACAAAGTATCATCCATGAATTGTTGGTGAGAATAGGTAGAGGCTTGAGAAGAGGGACATAAGCCCAGAATATTACCTTTTCTAACTTCCCTTTGGATAAATTTACTGAGAGCTTAATTCATCAGAATGAAAAGGAAAGGAAATAAAGGATCCCCTTGTCTAATACCCCTTGACACAGTGATAAACCAGAGGCAACACCATTGATTAAGACTGAAAATTTGGGAGTGAACACACATTGATCAATAATCTGGATGAAGTTATCTCCAAATAAAAATGCCCTAAGGATTTTGAGAAGAAAACTCCAATTGACTCTATCAAAAGCTTTCAACCAATCCAATTCCATAAGAAAACCATATTTTTTATTGATAGATAAGGAGTGAATGTTCTCATGCACCACAATTATGGAGTCCAAAATTTGCCTCCTAGGAAAAAACCCATTCTAGTGTTTTGAAATTAAAGTGGGGAGGTATTTCTTAAGCCTGAGCACCAGGATCTTGGTGAAAATTTTATAGATAGAATTGCATAGACTAATAGGTTTAAAATCGTGAAAAGAATAGGCATCAGGTTTCTTGGGAATGAGGACAAAGAAGGTGGCATTCAACTCCTTCAGAAGAGAGAGGGACCCAAAAAACTCTTGCGCTATGATGACCACATCAGAGCTTGAGATGTGCCAAATTTTTTGAAAGAAGAACAGAGGGAAACCATCAGGGCCAAGGAATTTGTTACCTTCAAAAGAGAAGACCACATTGCGAACTTCATCATGAGTGGGGATTCTGGTTAGCTCCATGTTTATATCCTAAAAGACAATGTTGGGAACTTCCGGCAAGATCTCATCTTGGGCCAAAGCATTAAGAGGGTCATCAATCGATAAGAGATTAGTGAAGTAACTGATGGCTTCCTAGAAAATCTCTTCATGCTTATCAATCCATCTCTGGCCAACCTTAATTTTACTAATTCTATTAGCAGCTCTGTGCTTGAGGGTCATCATATGAAAAAACTTAGTATTTTTGTCACCACTTTTAAGCCACAAGGCTTTAGATCTCTGCTTCCAAAATTCCTCCTCTTTGGAAATAATATCATGCAGTTTAGTTAAAATCTCAATTTATTTATTCGAGACATCATTATCAAACCCAAAATCTTGGATATGGTTCTGAACCTCCTCAAGATCCTACTTGAGCTTATTTTTAATTTTGAAAATATTACCAAAAGAGGACTTGTTCCAACATTGAATATTGGACTTGGCATTCAATAACTTCTTGGCAATACGAAACATGGTCGTACCCTCGATATCAATATTCCACCACTCCATAATTTTATCATGGATGTCAGGGGCCATCAGCCACATTTTCTCAAATCTGAAGGGGTATGCCTTTCTTCCAAACAATGGAATCACCGAAAGACAAATAGGGAAGTGATCAGATCCTAATCGAGTCAATGCATTGAGATTACAAGAAGAATTATGTATCCAATTAGGAGAGACAAGGCCCCTATCCAGCTTAACCTATATGAGGTCCTCTCCATTGCATCTGTTAGACCAAGTGAAATAGCCCCAATAAGATCTAGGTCAAACAAGTTCAAAGAATTAATCATATGAGCCAAGTCTTGTCTACTGTCAATAGAAATAAGCATGCCCCCAGATTTCTCCAAGTTTAAGAGAGGGGTGTTTAAATCACCCAGAAGTATCCATTTCTCATTAGGGAAAAGCGATCTAGCATGAAAAATGGAAGACCAAAGAACTTTCCTAGCAGTTCTCCCATTTGGAGCATAGATGTTGGAAATAATCCAGCAGGATCCATCTTTAAGATTATAGAATCTAGTAGCAATGTGATTAGGAGAAGAGAGAACCACCTTACCACATAATAGTCTTGGATTCCAAAGAGTGGTAGTACCTCTAGAAGCACCATCTGCATCAACACAGTGAACACCATAATCTCCAAAAATCACCAATTTAATCTTTTCCACTTTACAACTAGCCATTTTAGTCTCTTGAACAAGGCAAATATTCTACTTATGATTCCTAACCAAGTTGGATAGTAGATCATGCTTATGGGGATGATTCAATCCCCTTATATTCCATGAAATAATTTTCATTTAGCAAGAGAGTGGGATCCCATCCCCATTTTTGGTAACGTTCTCTAGGCTTTGTCTGCAATGGAAGCCCGACTCTGCCTATCTCTACTAACCACATTGGGTGGCCTCCCCACCACCCGTGAATCCAACCCATAGTCTTCTTTTTGTCTATTTCTAGTTGAAACTCCCCCAGAGGCCGGAGTAGATTCACCAATAGGGGAATTCCTTCTTATGTTTTTGGGTTTGACCTCAATAAAAGGACAGGAGTCCTCTTGGGATGATTCCAATGTGAGATAAATCTGGGGTTTTGCCTTGATAGAGTTACCCATTTCAATGACCAGTTGAATGGGAATATCTAGGATAGTCCCATTAGTATTTAAAGTATTCCCTTCTTCACAAGGAGCATTCACAATAGGGGATTCCCAAACATTCTCCTCCAAGAGCGAAGCATTAGGAGTAGGAACCATAGGTACATTTGAAGTAAAACCTGCTCCGGGCATGACCCCATCTTCCACAATTGGGGGAGGGATAGAGGGATCAACAGATCCACTTGAATCATTGGAAAATCCTTCTAGAGTAGGATCAGAGGGCAAGGCATCCCTCTTCTCTAAGATCTACTTGTGATTCCTCTTTCTCCACACCTTCTTTGGCTTAGACAAATACTGCCTGGCCCAATGACCCACTTTTTTACAATGGAAACACACAAAAGGGATGTATTTTTACTCCACTTTCTGCACTCATCTACCCAACTTAGAAAAAAGATCAATCTTGAATGGCAGGTTGGTAGATTGTTTGACATTGACACACAATCTGGCATAAACAAGGCGTCTTTTAGCTACAGTCATTGGGTCAACTAAAATTAGCTCTCCAAAACATGCTGCAATTCCTGTAAAAATCTCTTCTCCCCAGAACTCCATGGGTAAACTTGGCAATCTGACCCAGATTGGGGCTTCATTACATTCCCAATCTTTGGGATTAAATCCTGGTTCCCACTTTTTGAGGGCCAATGAAGCTTTTCCCAGCATCCAGGGACCACCCACCAAAACTAATAGAAGATCTTCCTCACAAGCAAATGAAAAATACAAGAAACCACCAACCATAGCAACAACATCAATTTGACCCTTACCCTTCCATTTTCTAGACACCTAGGCTCTAACAGCCTCAATGTTGGGACATGGTCCTACAAACTTACCCACCAAGACTAAGTTCATGTAAGCCATATTCTGATCCACAATACAATCTAGGATAGAGATGGAGGAAGCACCAAACGCTAGGTCAACTTTATGCAGAACCAGTGAAATGGCCTTACCCTTAAGCTTAGACCCAAATAATGAAGCCCATTTCTTATTGCACTCCATAGACGGAATCTTAAAAAAAAACCTCTACAGTATTGGGGCCCTCAACACCACCAAATTTGTCAGACATGATAGATCTACCATTGGTTGTATACTACAGGGTACCACCATCCCACGTATCATTTGAGGCCCCATCCATGGGATCAGGATCTGATTCGGTAGAGAGACGAGTCATGGGGGAAACCCCTGGACCCCCATCACCCGGGAAACCCGTGCTAGGGCCATTCAAATTCAAACCTGAATGAAACAAAATTCTTGCTCCTACTCTTTCTCTCTCCATAGTTTTTTGATATATGAGAGACAATAATAGTTGCTATTAACACTTCATTAATTATTATCTCTGATGTTTTTATGTGGCTGTGGTTGATAATTATATGTCAATCTCTTCGATGGAATCATATGATGTAGTTTATGATGTGATTATTAGATGCTATTCATATTCAATAGTACATTATTGGGCTAGATTATTTATGAGTTTGTTTACATTTATCAATGCATACTGACGTGACCTACACTGCTTCTATGTTTGATGTGCTTAGTTGAAAGGGAAAAGCACTGCACTAATCTTTATGGGTAAGTTATCTAAATTCCATTCCTTATTCACAATATGATATCATGTGGTTTATATATATACGTGTTTGACAGTTTGTTTATGCAGCTGCAGGTACTGAGCATTGACTCCACCTAAATCTTTAGGTCTAAGCGTGCTCTCCAACACAATTTTAAAGTGGACAATGGATATATCAGTTAGACACCTGTTAGGCACCCTAGTTCTTTGTTCGTCATGTCTTGTTAGTCATCACCCTCTGTTAGCTCTCTGTGTTTTGAGATTGTCATAATTTGTTACTCTTGCTTATAGTATAAGAATTTTGTGGAATGATTAGTTTTTTACCTCTCTTGGTATTTGGATTATGGTGGTTTAATTAATTAACAAATTTTGATTGTAGTACTTAAAGATTTAAAAAATTTAAATTACTTAATTATTTCAAAAAGAGCATCTATAAGGGAATTAAAAATAACAACTATTTATTTGAAGATTAGTTAATTAATAATTCATTACAGTTGTCTCATTTGATTTATTATAAACATTAAATTAAGTATTCCTTTACTCGTGTAATAATCTAATAAAATACAATTATCACTTTTTGTTTTAAAAATTAAATTTAAAGAAAATAATTAATATTTATTTTAATTAATTTCATGCATTTGCATGTGGGGGTTACTTAAATTAAAGAAATTAATGGTTTTAATTATTGGGGAATCTTGCATGATGGGAGTTACATTTGAAAAAAAATAAAGGGGTGTTTTTATTATTGTTGATTATTTTTTTGGAGAGGGGGATGATTTTTCGTGAATTTGTTATGCTCTGCAAATGTATTCTTTGGTTTTCATGGTTTTCAAGAAAATTTTGGGAAAACTTCTAGTTTTGGAAACAAAATTGAAAAGGATTGTTGATTCACCTGGATTGGAGCTTTTGGATTCATATCTCGAGCATACAACTTCTGTCATTGTTTTATTTTTGGAAAGCAGAGAAGGTAAGGATCCTGGTTATTTCCCTTGTACGTTAAAAATCCCTCTTTGATTCGAATGAAAAAATCAATTTGTTTGGGTTTATTGGAAAGAGAAAATGAAAATATAGGTTGTCTCGTAATGGGTTTGGTATTTAAAAAAAGAGAGACTGGATTAGATCTAAATGTTTTTTTTCTTCTTCTTCTTTCTATGCAATGAAACACTAAATTGAAAAAAAAAGCGCGGCTCTGAATTCGTAAAAGAATTAAAATTGGTCTTTAATAAAATCTGGAAATTTGGAGTTGTTTGTATTAAACTAAAAATCAGTATATTGGACATTATGATTTTTCTCTCTTTATACCAGAAAAGTTTTATTTTTCATCTTTGCTTGTTTTCTGTCTATATATATATATATATATATATATATATATATATATATATATATATATATATATATATATGTTTCATGTTCTTCTTGTTGTAATTGTATAAAATTTGTTTTTACTACACTGAGAACAATGGATAAAAGTTTAGTTAAATTTATTTCAAATTGATTTCTTGTTGTTTGGGTACGTGGGGAGCCCAACTCTACCCATGACTCCCACCATTGTGGCCCCACGACCATGGGAATACCATAGGTCGTAGTAACCCACAACTATGGGAAACCACAAATTGTGGGCACCACAACTATGGTATCTATAGTCATGGGCACCACAAGAGGTGAGCCTTGTACAGGCTGCACCCCCCATGCGTCTGGTTGTTTGTGCTTATTTTTCTTTCTTAGTGTTGAATTAATGTTTTCAAAAAATTGGATATGCATTAAGATATATATGTGTGTGTGTGTGTGTGTGTGTGTGTGTGTGTGTGTGTGTGTGGTTTTAGATTTATGTATTTTCTATATAAGAGTTCTAATTGAGATTTGGTATTGGGTTTATGTTATTATAATTATGTAATGTTGGAAAATATATATATGCCTAATTGTATATATATTGATTTATGGTATCAAGTTGTTTTCAGTTATAGGTATGTTCATTTTCAGATCTGTTACCTTTTAATGAAATTACAAAGATATGCATGATTTGTCCATGAGTTCAAAAAAACCTTCCTTGTATGTATTTTTTATCAAAATTGAGTTACAATATTGTAATAAATATAGCGATTGTGTGATAGTTGGCAATGAAAATTTAGTATTATCATGTGAATGTATAGGTATAGAATGAAGTATAATGATTTAACCTGTGTTATTGAAAAATAATGTTAATTTGAATTAATGGATGAATAGAAGTTTAATTCGTCTCTTGTTATTATATTAGGAATGAATTATTTTATGTTTGGCAATATGAGACCTTATTATTGCTTTGACATTGTTAATGTTATGGAGTCATGGTCATGATGTTGGAATGTTTCTTTTTAGCTTCTAGAGGCTAGGACAAATCGAGCACCTTTTTGGGCATGCATCTCCTTGTCATTAAATTTATGAGATTGACATCCTGCTTAATTTATTTGATAGTTGTGCCATCACCATTAATAATTAATGTATTTATTTTCCTAATATTTTGGGTTAGTGGGTTCTTATGCTAGATGGTCATTCCTAGCCTATGGTTGTATTTATTTTCTTATGTGAGAATTTAGCCTTGCTATGGTCCAATCCTTGTATTTTTCGTGTTTTGGGTATCATGGCTTTGTGATTTATTTTTTATTCCTAGGTCCAAGTCAAGGGGGAGTGGCTTTCATAGGGGGCTGGGACCCAAAGTGGTCACCAGGATCACTCAATGGAAGTTTGTAATCAAGTGAAAACATAACCTAATGAATTGGGGATGGGTAGCTAGTTCACATTAATTAAGATAATTCTCTAATGCCTCTTTTTCCTACAAACGCTCATATAGGTTTGGGGTAAGTAGAGAAGGGCCTAGAATGGCTTCCACCAATATTGTCTCCATGAAAGGTTGGTGTGGTCCACTAGTGTATGTATGGGGGTCGAGGGTCGGGAGAGGTCACTAGGGTAATCCATGATGTGGGTCGGGACCTAGTGAAGACCTACCAAGGTAACTCATGATAACTTAGTGATAACACTCCTCCCTTTTACTACCTAGTGGTAACTTGCATCTTTTATCCTTCAATGTAGTGTTGAGCTTCCTAAAGTGGTTGGTATTGTCATGTTTGTTATCCTTTTGTGGTTTTCCTTGGGCCTTCGTAGATTGGTTTTTATTCTTTTATGTTTCTGTGGTGTTCTCTTGGGAACCTCAAGTACATTTAGAATAACTGTTCTTTTTGAGTATTGTTATGATGCCTTTAGGACATTTATTAGTTGTTATTGTGCTTCATTATGTATCGTGTTAAATGTATGTCTTAGCATATGCATATATCTTAAGTAAAACAAAATTATTCGCATTTTATTGTTCATGGTTGTTTTGTCCTCTGGGCCTCATGGCAGGTCATGAAACTTCGTATCAGAGCTCATGTTCAAACACTAGGAATCTCTAGGTGTACTTGGGTTCTCTTTTTGTTGATGTTAGACTTTTGCATGCGATTTTGATTTTAGTCCTAAGCTTGTCCTTTGCATGTTGTTGTGTTGTCCAGAAGGATGTCGAGAGAACATGGAAGAGGTTGTGGTAGAGGCCAAGTAGGGGACATGGTAGAGGGATAGCAGATGATAATATCCCCACACAAATTTCCCAAGGGGATTCTGGCAATCAGGAGCATGGGAAATTTGGGGCAGTAGGAAATCAATTACAGGTGTTGCTAGAGTAGCTTCTTGACCACTTGGGTCCCTGTCACAATAATGGAGCTCGTGAAAGGTCACTAGTGAGGCCGGTTAAGGATATGTTAGAATAGGAGGCGAAATTCATGAGAGACTTGATGAGAACCAAACCCCCTAAATTTTGTGGTACTAGAACTGGTTTAGAGGCTGAAAATTGGTTGATCGAATTGGACCGATGCTTCGCTATGCATCCCTTCAGTACTAATACTAAGGCTAGATAAACAATCATGGACCTGAGGGAATTTGCATCCACATGGTAATAGTTGGAAGCCTAGACATCAATACTATCTCTTGGGAGTTATTTATGGAACATTTTCGGACATGGTTCCAAAGCAGATGAATTCCACGAGTGTCATTTTTATGAACTTTAGAGATATGTAGGTATCAAAAATAATGAGACCAGGTTAGTACAATATTTTTTCAGAGGTCTTAATGATCATATCAGTGTAGATGTGTGATTTTTTGAAGCTAATTCCATTGAAGTTGCAATTGAGAAAGCTTGTCTAGTAGAGGAGACACTAGCAAGGGATCTTGGGGGCCTCACCATAGTTCATAATGGTAGTACACCCATTGGTAGTCAAGATTATTAAGGGGAAAGATTCCACAGATAGAAACTGTATCAGTCAAAAATAATAACTTTGATCATCGATAGGGTGAGGGGTTTCACTCTAGAAGGAAGAATTGGGAGAGGAACAAGCGTGATCGCTATGACCAGTCTTCTCACAACACTCAGTCAATCATTAGTTGGGGTGGTCATCAGTAGTTGAGTGCACCCTCTAGTAGCAGTGGTTATGGTCATGGTACAGGATGTTTTTTTAGTGGCCAGCAAGATCACATTGCTAGGTATTGCCCTTAGAAGGGTACTGAGGAATCTAGTCGTGGGCCAGCTATTTCAAAGCCTACCATTAGATATGCAGGAAAGAGCTACAATATTCATGAAGCGATTGATAACCACCAAGAGGAGAATCATAATACAGTAATAAATTCATCATGTCGTGCTTGGGCGGCAAGTCATCGAGGACATGGACACTCGACAACACAGGCTTCGAGTTCTCAGAGATAGAGGTTTTTGGAGTGGTTTGGGATGCAGTAGAATCTTTGAATGGAGTCTTCCATTTGCATGAGTTCTTTCCTCAGTAGGCTTCTAGGAGTAAGCCTAAATCTAGGGGTGAGGATGTAGTGGCCCTCCCTCTTTTGGCTTGTCAAACCTTGTGATTTGTGTTCTGTGTGGTTCAACCCTTATTTTGGTGTTGGTAGATTTTGGTTTTGGATTGTGATTCTTGACTATGCTTCCTGGATTTCTATGTGACTATGATATTTCATGTTATGTGGATGGTCAGAATAATGATTTTTTGAGCATGTGATGTTATATGATGTATCTTCACTATGCGTGTTAGATGATTATAGATGGAATATATTTGTAATGTTAAAATTTTATCTAGATGCTCTTAGATGTATATCTTCCTTGATCTTACATTGCTTATTATCTCTGATGTTTCTATGTGGTTGTGATTGATAATTATATGGCAATGTCTTTGATGGAATCATATGATGTAGTTTATGATGTGATTATTAGATGCTATTCATATTCAATAGTACATTATTGGGCTAGATTATTTATGAGTTTCTTTACATTTATCGATGCATACTAACTTGATGTACATTGCTTCTATGTTTTATGTTCTTGGGTGAAAGAGAAAAGTGTCGCATTGCTCTTTACGGGCAAGCTACATCGCTTCTATTCCCTATTCACAATATGATATCATGTGGTTTATATATGTACATGTTCGAAGATTTGTTTATGTAGTTGCAGGTACCGAGCATCGACTCCACCTGAATCTTCAAGTTTGAGAATGCTCTCCAACCCAATGGTAAAGTGGACAATGAAGATATCAGTCAGGCCCCTATCAATCACCCTAGTCCTTTGTTAGTCAAGTCTTATAATTTGTCACCCTCTATTGGCTCTTTGTGTTTTGAGATTGTCGTAATTTGTTACTCCTGCTTATAGTATAATAATTTTGTGGAATAATTAGTATTTTACCTCTCTCAGTATTTGTGATGTTGTTGTTTAATTAATTAACAAATTGTGATTGTGGTACTTAAAGATTTAAAATATTTTTAAATTACTTAATTATTTCAAAAAGAGTATCTATAAGGGAATTAAAAATAGCAATTATTTATTTGAAGATTAGTTGATTAATAATTCATTACACTTGTCTCATTTGATTTATTATAAACATTTAATTAAGTATTCCTTAACTCATGTAATAATCTAATAAAAATACTATTATCACTATTTGTTTTAAAAATTAAATTTAAAGAAAATAATTAATATTTATTTTAACTAATTTCTTGCATGTGCATGTGGGGGTTACTAAAATAAAGAAATTAATGGTTTTAATTATTGGGGAATCTTGCATGCTCTAAGTTACATTTGAAAAAATAAATAAAAGGGTATTTTTATTATTGTTGCTTATTTTTTTGGAGAGGGGGAGGTTTTGCCATGAATTTATTTTTCTCTACAAATGTATTCTTTGGTTTTGAGGTTTTTAAGAAAATTTGAGGAAAAATTCTGGTTTTTGGAAACGAAATTGAAAAGGATTGTTGATTCAACTAGATTGGATCTTTTGGATTCGTATCTTGAGCATACATCTTTTGTCACTATTTTCTTTCTGGAAAGCGAAGAAGGTAAGGATTCTGGTTATCTGCCTTGCATGTTAAAAATCCCTCTTTGATTCGAATGAAAAATTCAATTTGTTTGTGTTTATTCGAAATAGAAAACGAAAACATAGATTGTCTGGTAATGGATTTGGTATTTAAAGAAAAATGAGATTGGATTAGATCTAAATGTTTATTCTTTTTTTTCTTCCACTTTCTGTCCAATGAAATTCTAAATTTAGAAAAAAAAAGTGTGGCTCTAAATTTGTAAAAGAATTAAAATCGTGCTTTAATAAAATTTGGAAATATGAAGTTGTCTGTACTAAATTAAAAATCAGTGTATTGGACTCTACAATTTTTATTTGTTTATAACAAAGAATTTTTCTTTTTCATCTTTGCTTGTTTTCTGATTGTTTATATATATATATATAACTGTTTGTTTCATATTCTTCTTTTCAAAATTGTATAAAATTTGTTTTTACTACACTAAGAACAGTGGAAAAAAATTTAGTTAAGTTTACTTAAATTTGATTTCTTGATGTTTGGGGACGTGGGGAGACGAGCTCTACCCATGACTCCCACCCCCATGGCCCCACGACTATGGGAATACCACAGGTTGTGGTAACCCACAACTGTGGGAAACCACAAATCGTGGGCACAACTATTATGGTATCCACAATCATGGGCACCAAGAGAGGTGAGCCTTGTACAGGCTACACCCCCCATGCATCCAGTTATCTGTGCATATTTTTCATGCTCAATGTTGAACTAATGTTTTTGAAAATTTCGATATGCATTAAGATATGTGTGTGTGTGTGTGTGTGTGTGTGTGGATATATATATATATATATATATATATATATATATATATATATATATATATATATATATATATATATATATATTAATGAAATTATAAAGATATGCATGCTTTGTCCCTGAGTTCAAAAAAACCTTCGTTGTATGTATTGTTGATCAAAATCGAGTTACAATATGGTAATAATATATAGCAATTTTGTGATAGTTGGAAATGAAATTTTAGTATTATCATGCGAATGTATAGGTATAGAATGAAGTATAATGATTTGATCTATGTTATTGAAAAATAGTGTTAATTTGAATTAATGGTTGAATAGAAGTTTAGTTGGACTCCTGTTATTATTTCAAGAATGAATTCTTTTATGTTTGGCAATATGAGACCTTATTATTGCTTTGAATTTGTTATTGTTGTGGATTCATGGTCATGTTGTTGGAATGTTTCTTTTTAGCTTCCAGAGCCTAGGACAACTTGAGTTCCTTTTTGAGCATGTATCTCCTTGTCCTTGAATGTATGGGATTGACATCTTGCTCAATTTATTTGATATTTGTGCATCACCATTAATCATTGATGTATTTATTCTCCTAATATTTAGGATTAGTGGGTTCTTATGCTAGATGGTCATTCGTAGCCTACGCTTGTTTCTCCTTTTGGGGATCTTTTTCGAGCAAGAGAATTTAGCCTTGCTAGGGCTGAAGCCATGTCTTTTCATGTTTTGGGTATCATGGCTTTGTGATTTATTTTGATTCCTAGGTGCAGGTAAAGGGGGAGTGGCTTTCATTCAGGGCTGGGACCCAAAGTGGTTGCCAAGGTCACTCAATGGAAGTTTGTAATCAAGTTAAAACATAACCAAATGAATTAGGGATGGGTAGCTAGTTCACATTAATTAAGATAATTATTTGATTCCTCTTTTTCCTACGAATGCTCGTATAGGTTTGGGGTAAGTAGAGAAGGGCCTAGAATGGCTTCCACCAATCTTGTCTCCATGAAATTTTGGTGTAGTCCACTAGTGTATGTATGGGGGCTGGGGGTCAGGAGAGGTCAGTAGGGTAACCCAATATGGGGGTCAAGACCTAGTGAAGACTTACCAGGGTAACTCATGACAACCTAGTGATGAAACTCTTCCCTTTTGCTACCTACTGGTAACTTGCATCTTTTATCCTTCTGTGTATTATTGAGCTTCTAAAAGTAGTTGGTATTCTCATTTTTTTTATCCTTCTGTAGTTTGCCTTGGGCCTCTGGATATCAGTTGTTATTCTTTTGTATTTTTTTTGGTGTTCTCTTGTGACCCTCACGTACGTTTAGACTAATTGTTCTTTGTGAGTATTTTCATCTTGATTCTCTTGTGAGTCATGTTGTTACTCTAGTATATCTTGCTTCCACGTAATGGGCCTAGTTGGTATGTCCTAGTATAGGGGGTGGACCTTATGGTGCCACATGCTTGGGTGGAGTGCTTTTCACACCCATTGGGTTTGGCTCTTTCAACATAATGATCTTGATGACTCGAGAGAAGATTGAAGACTATTATTGTTATAATAGATTCATGTATTCATCCCTTCTTGGGGTTCTTGGAGATTTGTATATTCAGGATCCATTATTATGTATTTGAAGTTCTTATGTAAATTCTCAATTAATGTAATGAGGCTCTTCTACCCATGTAATGATCTATATTGTAATTTGTATAAAATTTCTCTGTAATGATTAGGAGGAGCGGGAGAGAGAGAGATTAGGAGAGAGAGAGAGAGAGAAGGTCATAGGAGGAGAAGATAAGGTATGTTAAATATTGCTAATGTTACTTCAAGTGAAGAGGAAATTGAATTTGAAAACGTGTCACAAGTTATTAAAAATGAAAATGTAGATTTTGAAAATGAAAATTTTGAAAATGTTGAAAGTGATAATGAAAATGCTCAACATGTGCAAAATTTTGACATAGAAGGTGAACATGTGGAAAATTTTGACATTGGAGGTGAACATGTGGAAAATTTTGACATTGGAGATGAAAATGTGGAAAACTTTCACATTGAAGGTGGAATTGCTCAAACAAATGAACCATATGTAGCACCTAATTACTTTAGAAATGAAGACCCTCTCATGGATGAAAGAAAAATTCTAAATCCAAGACCTTCAAGAACCCCAAAATGGTTACTTGAAATTGATGAGAAGATTATTGCGAATCTTGAAGGCAAGAGGTCAACAAGAACTATTCAATTGTGGGATACACAACTTTTCAACCAAAATTTTAGCAAGAAGACATTGACCGAGCAATGCCAACTCTTTTTTTAATTGCTAAAGATGATAAAGATGAGACCATTGCTAAACAAATTGAACATTCGTATGAACAAGAAGAATGAGAGAAATTGTATTATTGCCAAAAATATATTTGATGCTCTCAATTCTATTGGGAATAATACCAAAGAAAGAGATAAGAGAGCTGCTCAAAGAGTGATAACAACTTCCTTAGTAAGCCACCAATTGAGGAAGGCTCATCAAATGAGACAAAATTGTGTTGATTTTAACATAAACTGTAAAACTTTGGATAGAGCACTTGCACAAAGACAAAGACTTGACAATCCACTTTAACAAGATACATGGGCTTTTGGTGGGAGGCTTCCACATGTTGATAGAAAGTTGATTGACAATGTGAAGGAGGAGATTCAAAAAATTTTGCACTCTAATTCTAGAGTGTCACCCAATGTAAAGGACATTTTGAAATTAAGAATCGGCAATTGATACAGCACATCGCATCCCAAACATTTCTTGGAATCAAGCCAAACAATGTTGTACAAAAAAATTTGTGAAGTACATCCAAATTTGCAAATATCACAAAGGGCCTTTGAATCTTTGAAGCCATTTTATTGTGTTCCTCTTAAGATTCGTAATACTTGTTGTTGCAAGTACCGTGTGGATTTTTCAATGTACCCTGAATTTTTATGTCATATTCGTTCTATGAGGCATAATAATGACATGTTGCAGGAGTGTGGTGCAATGCTTTTTCTGAGATCATCAAGAGACTTGCAAGATCTATTTTTATGCCCTAGAGATGATGGCTGCTATTTTTATAGAAATGATTGTTTCAATGAGAAGTACTCAGAATGTGGTGGGTAGTCAAAGTTTGTTTCATGTTTTCATGAGCGCAGCGAACACGAGTTTGGAAAGAATTATGTTAAGAAAAAAAGATATGAGATAGTGAAATATAATTTGAAGAGTGGAGGTGAAGGTTCTAGAATGAGAAATTGGCCACGCGATAACATTCAATTAAATGAGACTGACGATTTTTTTGCCAACCAAAAAAATGTTGCCCTAATAAAATCGTAGGGAAAATTGAAAAAATGAGATAGTATTTTGTAGAGACCCCTCTCGTGGCCTTGTAGGTTCAAACGAATCATTCACAGGTGCCATGGATTCCGAGTTAGGTCCCGGCAAAGTTTGACAAATTTTAGCACTTAGGGTGCTCAAGGGACGACGCTGATAGGGTATGACCCCGAGCGTTGGACCAAGTGGGGGGGAAAATGGGAACATGCATAGGGTAATAATGCCTAACTGGACATTTCAGAGCTGACGGTTCATTATCACGATGAGCAGAATGAGAAATTGGCCACACGACAACATTCGATTGAATGAGACTGACAATTTTTTCGCCAACCAAAAAAATGCTGCCCTAGAAAAACTGTAGGGAAACCTAAAAAATTGAGATAGGATTTTGTAGGGACCCCTCTCATGTCCCCATAGGTTGAAATGAATCATTCATAGGTGCCACAGATTCTGAGTTAGGTCCCATCAAAGTTTGATAATTTTTAGCACTTATGGTGCTCAAGGGACGATGCTAGTAGGGTATGACCTCGAGTGTTCGACTGAGTGGGGGGGGGGGAACATGACCATGCATAGGGTAATAATTCCTAAGTGGACATTTTGGAGTCGACGGTTTGTTATGATGATGAGCAGAACAAGAAATTGGCCATGCGACAAAATTCGATTGAATGAGACTGATGATTTTTTCACCAATTGAAAAAATGTTTCCCTAATAAAACTGTTGGGAAAATTGAAAAACTAAGATAATATTTTGTAGGGACCCCTCTCATGGCCCCGTAGGTTCAAACAGATCATTTGCAGGTGCCATGAATTTCGAGTTAGGGTTTGTCAAAGTTTGACAATTTTTAGCACTTAGGGTGCTCAAGGGATGATGCCGGTAGGGTATGACCCTGAGCGTTCGACCGAGATGGGGGGAAAAATAGGAGAATTCATAGGGTAATAATGATTTGTATCAAGTATTTTTCATTAAATGAATTGTATTGCATTGTTCATTAAATGAATTGTATTGTTCATGAACTGTATTGTTCATTAAATGAATTATATTGTTCATTATACAAACAACACTTGCGATGAAATTAAATGAATTGTATTGTTAATTAAATAACCATTATTAACCATTGTTAATTATTAGAATGAAGATTAAATATTTCCATCATAACACTATGCACAGATGAACAACAATTTATATGATTGAATATCAACTTCTGTATATATAAAAATGTCAAATGATTACATATGTATGTCCATACACAAATATGGCATAAACGCCAACTCAAACAAAATGTATGTCTATATACATGAATGTATGTCCATATACAAAATATACATTCCAACTACACATGTAAGCATCCCAAAACTATGTATAACATCCTAAGTTGTTGATGGATCATCGATCCTCTTCGTCGCACTGCTCGGCTCTGAAGGATGCTCAACAAGAAAAAACAAACCATGATTAATATTAGTAATATTATATAATTCACATTCAAAAAGTTAACATAAAAATGAACTATAATTGAACTATTCATGTTTACCTTATCTTCACATTTTCACTTCAGCTTTGTAGGACTCTTGATGTATGTCTTCGGTAGAGGAGGTATGTTTTCAATATTTTCATACACAACCTACATATGTTCACAAACATGACATTGATACAAGTCAGCATATAATTGTCACTAATAATAACAAATTATATCTACTAAACACAAAATAAAATAAACACACAGTACTCAAGGCATCGCTTCTTCAGAGATTACTTTAGTGGCGAATATTCGCTGATGGCAAATTTTTGACATCGGTGACTTGGGAAATGTCGAATATTTTGTATCAACTGGGGGTAGCCACATCACTAGAACATTATCAATTTTCGTCAAATTCAGGGCCCGATTGCCATATGTTTTATGTTATAAAATATTTCTATGCGAGGATTTCGCCAATACAATATATGTTGGACACACGGTAAAAAAAAAAATCTGCCTACACTCTCTGAGGTTACCTTAATAGACGACCATAATTCACCTATAGGCATGTGAAGATTTGTTCGCTAGGAGGACCCAATTCTCTTGGCATTTTTCCGATGTGTGTCTCCATTCACCCCAACTTTCGCCAACTATCTTATATTTTCCAATTATTTGGATGACCCATAATCACCTCGAAAATTACATAAGTTGTGTTATAATTAAGCGGGAGTCACCAAATATTTGTATACCATATAAAATTCTCACAAAATTCACCATATAAGGATTGGTATAAATACATGCAAAGATCAGATCTATCTCTACATAATCAAGTGGGTTCTAGGCTCTGAATTCTGATCAATAGCGATGTTTTAGACTAAGGAAATTCATTGTTGTTGACTACATTGGCGACTGCTAGTGACCAAAAGGTGACAGATCATATTTTTGAAGTGTTATAATGTTATTCTGAATTTATCTATATTTGTTTGCATTGTTGAGTTCATTTTTATTCAGTGGCAACCCGTCAGTGCCAAGTGGTCAGCCAAGACATCGAGACCTCAGACATCTAGATTATAGGTAATAGGGTGAATTAAACATATATTATACATTATAGTCTATTATTGCTTCTTCAAAAAATTTATGTTCTTTTGGTAGCCTTTATTTCGTTGGAAATATCGAACAGGAAGAAGGGTAGGAAACCTAAATGTGGTGAAGGCCATGAGAGGCCAACAAAGAGTAGAGCGTTGTCTTCATACTCTGTCTTTGGAAAAGAGTGTGGTGAAAATCAGGAAGGTACATAATCACAAGCACAAGTACAAAATTTGCAACCTACACCGCATGTTGAAGATGGCGGCGAACATGATATCTCATATCAGGATGATGTCAAAGAATATTATCTAGTAGATGCCCAAGTTAGCCGGAATGATATAATTGACTTAGGTGATAATGCCATTGATGATAATGCACAGAAGGAGAAAAGAAAATCCAAATCAAAAAAGGATGAACCACAATCAAAAAAGGATCGGGAGTTTGATATGTCAGTGAGGAATTTTGAAATTAACTAGGCATCAAAGTATCTATTCATTGAACTAGTGGAGAATCCAATTGAAGGTGAGCCTCCAATAGAATGCAGGTGTAAGATTTGCACTTGGAAACATAATAAGGAAATTAGGTTGCAGCTAAAATTTGACACCATAGAAAAGCATATGGGTAAAGTTTATGAAAAACAAATGATAGACGGAGTTGAAAAATCAGTGATAAGATGGAAAACAAAGGAGGAATGTAAGCATGTGAGGAATGCTGAAGAGTATTATTTTCATGAGAAAATATAGACTAGGCCTGCTGAAGGTAAAGGTTCTATTGAAGCTAGTTTTGGAAAACCAATGCAAATAGAACAACTGGGAAACGTTGTTCAGTTAAGTGTTGTTTTTTATATTTTGAGTAGAGGGCGTGCTATGACAAATTTCCCATCAATTAGTGGTTTATTAGACTTTTTGAAAGTTCCTAACTATCCTAATAGACACTAGTCAGTAAACAGTGAATGGGAATGGGCAAGTTGTCTTGTTGAGGTTGAAAAAGAAGATGTAAAGGAAAAAATAAGAGACTCAAACTTTATTGCATTTTCTTTAAACAAAGTTACGGCAGTAGACAATACTTCATGGGTATGCATGCATGTTTATACTGTAGAGAATCATACCCGCCAACCTCATCTACTATCTGTTACTAAAATGAAGGAGAGTGCGACAAAGGAAAATTTATTTCAACTAGTAAAGAGAAGTTTAATTAAATATGGAGGTATGGATGGCATGACAGTAGCCAAAAAATTGGTTTGTGTTGGTGCAGATGGAGCTTCAATAATACAAGGTCAAGGGAATGATCTTTGTACAAAGATTGAAACGTCATTTGCACCATACATTACTGCAATTCACTGGATGGCTCACATAATGAATCTAGCTTTTGGAATTGTGAGAAAGTTTCCTTCGGTTTAAAAAATTGAAATTTTAATTAGAGAGCTCTACTCACACTTCTATCGAAGTCCCAAGCAATTTATGGAATTTCAACACTTTGTTGATGTAATAACTGATGGGAACAAGCTTCTCAAGGATAATGATACTAGATGGATCTCTTTGGATGGCCCAGTGCATCGAGTGTTTTCAGAATATCCATCCTTCATCGGACTATTTCACATAACTCGCGATGAATCAGATCAACCAAAATTTCCTAACCTTCTTTGGAGGTTAAGTAATTTAGAGACACTCTTAACATTAGCAGCTCTTCTACCCATGCTAGAGGAAATGAGGAATATTATGAAGGCTACCCAAAAAAGAGCTCTATATATTGTAGAATATGCTATGCTGCCTAAGATGATATGCATGACCCTCAACAATCTCTATCGAAATCAACCAACGCTATCTGATGAAAAATTTGTTAAGTGGTAGACACTCACATATTTGAACAATCTTGAGTACTTTATACAAATTGTTGCAAATGAGAGGGTATGTGCCAATGTATGGAGAGTTGAGATACCAATGCACTTTTATGCCATGGTCGACCCTGAGGAACTAGGAAAGGGCCCCAAGAAGCAACTAGCAAGAGTTACAAGGGAAGATTTCTACAAGATTGTTGAAACTGTAACTACTTCTATGAAGAAAATTGCGTATGATCTTTCCTAAGAAATTAGAAGAAGATTCCCTCTTGACAACCTACTTGAAGCCATGTCTATTGTGTTTCCTCATTATTGGAGCCTCAACATTGTATCTAATTTTTGAAGTAAGCTACTAATTTTGATAAAACAATTTTTCATATCTAGAGAATTGAATGGAGTAACTATAAATGGAATATTAGAGGAAACTCATCTTTGAGAGAAATCATCTCATTTTGCATACACTATGAGAGAACAATATGGAAAAATGGAGAACCCCCGCGAAGAGGGATCAGTAACAAGGCTTTGGAAAATTATAGGTGAGAATGCAGTGTTGTGTGATTCAATGCTAGAATATTTGAAGCCTATTGATTTATGTCTTACCATGATATTGGGTTCGGTGAAAGATGAGAGAGTTTTCAGTGCTTTGGGGTTCCTAAAATCAAAGCTAAGAAACAAAATAAATAAAAATTTGGAAAATTGCTTGAGGCTCTATACATCTAGGTATGATGTCCACACTTTTCCTTACGATAGGGCACTGCAAAACTGGAGGTCCAAATGTGAAATAAGAGGTTTGGGAAACACTTCAAACCAAAGTGTCAGTGGGACTATTGACTCATGTACTAGACCTACTTGTAGCATTGAGATGTAGTTCAATGAAGGTATGCAGACTCAAAGTGAAGAAACCACAGACAAGAATCAAAAAAGCTCTGAATTTGATGAGGATGAATGTCAACTGTAAGAGATTGGTATTTATTAATATTATTACTATATCTCATCATTCATATTACAAAATCATATTACTTTTTGCAATTAGAATATAATATTGATTTGTAATTGTATTTTTCAACTTTATATTTTCGGATTTAAAATAGCATAATAAAAGACCATAATATGTTTATTGATATAGAGATGTTTATTATTTATTTAGACATGTTTGAGTCTCAAATTTGTGTGATACATTTTAGAACCATATGATACAATTCATTCAATAATAATACAAATGTTGAGAACTTAGATTTTCATTAATTCTTTCAAAATATAGCCATATGATACAATTCATTCAATAGTAATACACCAATCTATGTGATTCTCCATGCAAATTGCAAAAGTGAATACAAAGTTTTAGAACCCTTTGCAAATGACCTTGTATTCCCTTTTATAGAAACAAGAGAGCAACAACAACTCCTATGTGATTCTCCAATGTCCATGCAAAATTGAATACAAAGTTTCAGAACCCTTTGCAAATGACCTTGAATTCCATTTTATAGAAACAAGGGAGAAACAACAGCTTTAGGTCGAATTGCAAGTTTGCAATATGTGAAGACTCAACATCAAAATCACAAAATCAGCATAGATTTACATGGGCATCACAGGCTGGATTAGGAATTTAACAACTACTACATGTCTGATGTCTCCTGTTCAAAAAATACAATTCAAAATTAAATATTAATTCACGCCATGACAAATTAAATATAGATAATAGAAGTGCCTAAAACCTAGTAATCAGAAATTAAAAAATGCATAAGTGTTAAAGCTTGGGAGAATTTGAGAATACAAATTTACTGGCTGAAGTTTTACACTATGCATCATAGATTCATAGGCTAGATTAGCAAATTAGCAATAGCGAGTGCTGGTTTTTTCCTATTCACAAAATAGAGTTATTTCAAGCGATGCCAAATTCCAAACAGAAAAAACATAAAACCTTGAAATTAAGAGTAAAAGAAGAAAATTGTGCAATACATACTATGATTCTTAAGATTTTTATTCCAGTTTTTGTAGGGTGCTCCACTCTTTGTCTGATGGAAGGTCAATATTTTGTAAACTACAGAAAGTCAACTGCAACTTCGTCAACAATCCATATTTAGAAGATTGACTTGACATCACTATTTCATCCAATACTGAATTTAGAGTTGTAAATGGTTGGATGAATTCTAGAAAGCTTTGGGGAGTTGTGTCCTTAGGAAGCAAGTCTAAATCAGACTTCATTTTTATCTCCATGCTTTTTTGTAAGCTTCTTTTCCATTGAATTTATTTGATGGGTCAATGGTCTTGTGCAAACCAAGTTTAATCAAATTATTTTTCTTCTGTTACAGCTTCAATATCTTTTTGTCACATTTTCCATAACTTCTGATGTTTCCCTTAGTTTCTGGCATTTTTGAATGATAGATGATGTCTTAACTGTGACATCAATGTGGCTCTTAATTCCCTTGGATGCCAAGTAGTTGTCACTAGTACTGTAGACTAATTGCAAAATTTATTTTGCCATATCCTCTTTTGAATAAACATATATGCTCTTCTCAAAGTGCCCTTTGATTTTCATATAAATTACTCTCAGACTTTCATTCAATTCAAACCAATCACACAGCTTGTCACTCCTCTACATTATTTTCCGCCAAATGTTTTCTTGTATAAACTTTGTTGTATTTTTCATATTATCTTTGAATCTATCCTCCAAAGTTTTTATTTTATCATTTGCATTGTGTAGGTCTTCTTTCAATTGTGCATATTTTTTTATTTCTTCCTCTACTTCCTCTTGCAAATGTTTTTCTTTTTCCTTCCCATAATCCAATAGGTCTTGTATTTTTTTTATTTCGGCAGCAACAGACTCATAAATTTTGTATAATTTTTGAAAATTGGCTCTTTCCTTGTCAATTTTTTTACTCCTTTTAGCCATTTTTTCTCTCAAGTCCTTCAATTCTACATCCATGTTCTCCTGCTCTGCAATTTCTATTGCAGAGCCCAAATTTTTTATCTTTTTCTATAAATCATTGCACTTGTTATTTTCTGCTTTCCTCCTTGATTTTTTGTTTGTCGGGTCTACCTGTAACTTTTCTATTTGTTTCTCCAATTTATTTTTCTCTCTCTCCACCTTTAGCAGTGAACTGTAGACCACTTTGTTAGTCATTTTTGACACACTAATTTTGTCCACATTATGTACTTTGGAAAAATCCATTTGGAGGGTGCTAACTTGAAATTCAGAGGGATCTATCTGTGTGGTGGATTTTTATCTTTAGTTGGGGTTGGGGACATAACAACCCTGAACTCCATCATATCTTTCTGTGGGTCATATGTTGGAAATACCCTATTCCTTGTAGGTTGTTCATCTAAAACTTCAGTCAAGGCACCCCTATGAAATGCAATCTTTTTTTCTTTATTTTCTTTTGTTGTGTGTTCATATCTTTTATAGTAATCATGAAATTAAAAATCTGGGCTTGCTGAAGCAATTGAATGTATGAAAGGTGACATAGGAATAACAGAGGTTCTAGTTCCACTTATTCCTATGGTTTTAACTAATGCTTGACTGGGATTACCAACAACAAGTTCTGATCATGTCCCACTCCCACTGACACTTTCATGTGTAGTTTTCGTAATCTTTTGAGGTGTGTGATCTGAAGCTGCAAATGATTGTTTTGTAGTGTCAACGACACTTGATATAAGATTCTGAATAGTATGATTATCTACCACTAGTGGCCTCTTGCGAGAGATATTTTGTTGTAGCCCTTGTCCAACACCAAGAAAACTAGTATCAGTAGTAGTACCCATGCCAACCCCACCAATCATAGTGGCACTTGACTGAATAATAATGGGAATACTATCCCCAGATTCCCCACCTGAGGCAGTGGCACTTGATTCACCACCAATGGGAATACCATGATGTGGTGGTGGTTGTGGATTTGAACTTGAAACAAATGTAGGTGGACCCTGAGGGTAATGAGTAGTACCTATCTGTGATGAATCTGAAGAATCAAGTCCAATGACTGGTTTAATAGGAGCTTTTGATTTTGAATCTAATGGAAGTTGTACTTGAAGTGGATAGGAAATGCCCTCTCCTTTGGGACCTAGACCACCACCTTCAAAACCCATTTTTTCCACAATGCTTGCCCCTTTGCTATATTTTTCTTTCATGGACTCATTGACTCCACCTAATATTTTAGGGACTGTAGTAGTTGTTGGAGTGGGATCAACCTCATACTCATCATTATCTTCACTCTTGTCATATGTTGTTGTGGGATGCTCCATATTCCACAATTTTCTAAACTCTCCATCCTCGTCGATGGTATCAAAATCTGCACTAGTCTTTGGTTCACCAAGATTCTTCCTCATAGTCAAAAAATCATTTATTTTGGTTTGAGTTCAAAAACTCTCTTTACATTCTTGCATAATTGATTTGGGAATAGATTTTTTAGATGGATTAGCATATTTTTGGTATAAATTGTAAGACCTCCTATTTTGGATGCCCTGGCCCTCCTCTATTGTCCTTTGTGTGTGCAATGCCATAATTTGTGATGAAATTTCTTCTATTGAAATGTTATTGCCAGCTACAATTTTCTCCATCTCTTTTTTAACCTCATCTGAGGAGTCCATATTCTAATCTTTTCTAGCAATGGTTTACTTTAATGTTGACATAACGTTGAAGAGTTCCCATCTTTCTTAAGCCTTGATTGAACTACACTAATTGGATCATCTTGCTAGACACCCTCATCACCAAAGTTTAAAACTGTCAAAAAATCATGTGCTGCATTGAATGCTTTTCTGTCAAATGTGAACCCTCCACATGAAAAAGCCAAGGAAGGAAATATGCTCTTCTTTTGCTGACCATGGAAGTGCCTATCTATGCTCTCCAATTGCCGTACATACTCCAATGCAAATACCCTCTTTGTCACATGTACTAGAAGTTTGTATGGTTTTACTATCGATCCGTAAAACCTTAAAACAGTGAATTCTTCCATCAAGAACTAGTCAGCCAATTCTATTTGACTTTCGAGTTGAATGCAATCTCTACAAGACATAGGCAACCTAGGCATTGGAGTGCTTGTAATTTCATTATACATTAGTGCCAAAAAGAAGTCTACAAAATGGTTGTAGTTCTTTCTATTATCATGCATCCTTATCTTTGGTGTCCATTCATATATTGGATACTCTGTTCTATTCTGAGTCTTCTCATCAATATTATAGTTCACAATTTGAAGATTGTTGGTCTTGAATATTGCACGATACTTGGATAGAAGGAGATAGCACAAGTAGGATGAGAACCTAAATGTCTTACAGGAACCTTGTTTGATCATTAGTAATTGTTTTTACATGGATTGAACAATGTGCTCAATAAAATTATATCTTACTAGCTGACCTACACAATGGATTTTATAAATCATTTCAAGAAGGCTTGCACCCACTTCCCTATCATTTTCCAATCCCAGGGAAAACAATAGCAAGGAAATAGTATCCCCAACCCATGGAACAAAAATGTTAGAATCATAAGGAGGCTTATGATTCTGATCCAATAGAATACCACTCTTTATTAGAGCTTTGATAAATAAATATCTATGACTTGGATCGAGACTCTCATGATTCCCTGCCAGCTTTCCTAGGTCAATTTGGACATTTGAGTTTTGGGCTTTAAATCCTAGGTTCAACAAATGAGCAAATTCTCCCTTGTTTATGGATAGAATTTCCTCTTTTGTATTTTTATTGACAATTGCTCTTTTATCTTCATCATAATTTTTGGCACAGACCATGACAAAATCAGGGCAAGGGAATACTTCAGGTAACACCATGCTTCCCAATCCAGCATCCCATGAGGCGATTTTATTTGTTCTTTGTTTTAACATTGGGTTGAAAATAGTAAATTTTTCCCTGGATGCATCTGCCACGTTACTAGACAATGCATATCTAATATCTATGATATGTTTTTCAAAGTGGATAGCAGGGTCATAAATATCATAGTATTCATTAGTGAAACCTGGTGTTTAAACTAGTTCGATTAGGTACATTTTGTTTTTCACTTGGCTTCTTATTGAACTATTGCTTCCCATTTTCCCCATCGCTGTTATTGTAAATAATTCAAAATAATGCTAGATAAAAACCTAAAAATGCTAACACTCAAATTGGACCACGAGATTAAAAAAAGCAAAAAAGGCAGGATGCAAGTGTTCTAGATTTTACCCGAAATTTCTATTTGACTAGATTGGTGCAAACAATCTCTGTTGCAACTTGCATTCCTCAATCTAGTAGTTGTTTCTAAATCTCCCTTGATTCACTAGTTTGTCCATGAAATGAAATACGATTATGATTTATGGGTCTCTTATTTTGAAAACTCTTAAAAGTACAAAAGTAATACCTAAAGGGAAAAATATATAGAATCATGTTGTAATTTTATTAATTATTATTAATAACTATTTGATGCCGAAGGACAAAACATTCATTACTTCAGTCTAAATTCTAAGGACATTAAATGTCAAACGTTCAATTCCGAGCAAAGTTCTCATAAATGTGTTCACTTCCCACATTCAGGCCGAAATCCATCCTAAGTCATTGATCTTTTCTCATCCAACAAACGATGGAAACTATTATCAAATGTCGTGGGTCCCATGACTTCTGCCATTTTTCGGGCATGTCACCATACTTGTGTCACTTTTCAGGACTATTTTTTAAGTCTTTTTTATCATTTTAAACTTTCGCTCGAAAAAGAGCTTTATAGACTTAATTATATTTAATTAAATTTAAAACATTCTATTCTGGGTGAAGTTCTCACAAATGTGTTCACTTCCCACATTCGGGCTGAAATCCACCCTAAGCCATTGATCTTTGCTCAGCCAATGGACAATGGTACCTATTGTCAGATGTTGTGGGTCTCATGACTTCTACCATTTTTTGGGCACGTCACCATACTCGTGTCACTTTTTGGGACTATTTTAAAAGTATGTTTAATCATTTTAAACTTCCACCCGAAAAAGAGCTTTATAGATTTAATTATATTTAATTAAATTTAAAACGTTCAATTCCAAGCGAAGTTCTCACAAATGTGTTCACTTCCCACATTTGGGCTGAAATCCACCCTAGGTCGTTGATCTTTTCTCATCCAACAGACAATGGTACCTGTTGTTAGATGTCGTGGGTCCCATGACTTCTGCCATTTTTCGGGCACGTCACTATACTTGTGTCACTTTTCATGACTATTTTTTAAGTCTGTTTAATCATTTTAAACTTCCTCCCGAAAAAGAGCTTTATAGACTTGATCATATTTAATTAAATTTAAAATGTTCAATTCTGAGTGAAGTTCTCACAAATGTGTTCACTTACCACATTCCTGCCGACATCCAACTTAAGTCGTTGATCTTTGCTCATCCAACGGACGATCGTCGATGGTACCTTTTGTCAGATGTCGTCGGTCCCATAATAAGAGACATTTAAAGATGTGCAATAGTTTGAGATAACTATTAAATATAATGTTAATATTATTTGTAAAAATAAGAAATTCAAAAATAGTATAGAACATGAAACTTGGTTTCTAGAATAAAACAAATAATTAAATTAAAAAAAAAAAATTTATATACAATTTGAAAGGTAAAAGTTTAATATAAAAAAGAAAACATTCAATATTAAATTTAAAATATTAATTTAAAGTTTAACAAAATTCTTAAAAAATAAGTTTACGATATATAATTTTAAAAAGTGGTTTAAAATAATATATAAAAGTTCAACATAAATTTAGTGTAATATAGATTTTGATTTAATAAATAAATAAAGACTAAAAATATATATAAAAGTTCAACATAAATTTAGTTTAAAATAAATTTTAATTTAATATAATTTAATTGATAAATAATGTGGTGAATCTTATTGATAAACCTGCACCTCCTAAGGACCTATGCAATATGCATTACCTTTGATCCTAGTGAGACTATTGGAAATTGAAATTTGAAACACCCGATGGCCCACTATAAGTCTATATATCACCTGGAAAGATCAAAGACATACTCTCACTAGGGGTTTTCATTGATAATTGATCCAACATGTATGGTGAATGTAATGTGTTAAGAATATCTTTATACTTTACATTGTTACAATTGCATGAAGTAACATATTGATGTGATAAATTTGATTTAGTGGTTAAGATCTTAGATGGTTTCTCTTGTCCTACTATAGGTTCTATTACTCTTCCAGTTCCCGTTAAGGTTGGTACTAAGTGCTTAGATATGATTTTTGCTATCATTCCTAAATCCTACTTCAGAACAATTTTGTGTGAAGTTGGGACATCCTTTCCCTTAGTTCGCTTCCATGAAAGCGATCCCATCTACCCTTCATAAATGTCTCAAATTTCTTCATTATGACAAAATCTTAACTATAAATCATAGCATGTACCCAGTACCAAGTTACCAACCCATGCATGTACTAGTTCAAAACTTCAACAAGAAGTAAGTTGGAGTTTTAGTTTTAATTCACTTATTTTTCGCAAGATAAACTTCTTTTTTTTATATATTTATAAAATTATAACAAACCATAATCAATGTACAAATAATTATTGGAACGAACTGATTTTTTTTTTTATATATTAAATATAGAGGAATAAGCATTACATAAAATAGATTAGAGTATTAAATTTTTTCCATTGTTTAACAAAATATTGAAATAATGTTGCTCATAGACAACCTCATTGGTGAACGACCCAACCTCATTGCAGATTGATTTGCGGGTTGGGTCTCTAACGGAGCCCAGAAAGGCCCTCTGGTCCTTTGTAGAAATTCTTCTCAAGCGGATGGGAGTGTCCATCTTGAGAAAATAGATTAACAAATTAAACAACCTGAGCCTATAAACCTAAACCAGAGGAAGAATTTAAATACTGTGAGCTCCGACGATTTATCTACCAAATGGCAAAGGCTAATTGAAGATGAAATAAGCAGAGATCGTATATAAATAATTGAAGCTCTTGATTGTAATGATTACTTCTCTAATTGTATTAATTTCTTTAAATTTTTTTAAATCTTTCATATCTCTACAAATCTTTTCCATAAATGTAGGAGTGTGCGAAATTGGAAACAGCTATAAACCAGTACCAAGTTGTCAAGTACCACATTGGAAGTCATGGAGACAAAGTGGATTGTAGTAAGTGAATAGATATATATTAAATGACCTAAATTATCGATCGTGATTTGTGACATTTGATACGTGCCTATTGAATCCAATTCCATTCCGGGCACTTTCTGGTGAGCTATGTTCTCTTTAGAAAATTGGGCCAAAATAAAACTTTAGCCATTGATCTACGATCATCGAACGATTTAAAATCATTGATGGATTTTAGGTATGTGTCACCCTTCACATGTCACAGAGGCCACGCTTATTGATACATCGTGCACAGTCCGAACTCAATGTGATGTATTGATGTGATGTGATGTGATGTGCCTTGTCTATTAATGGCAATGAATTCATGAAATCGCCAATAATAAATTATATATTTTTCCATTAATAACAAAATATTCACCAAAACAAATTCAATAATTTTCAAGCGGTGGATAAAAATTGCTAATACATTTAAATAATTTTTCCTTTCAGAGTAAAAATTTTCGCCCATACAATTATATAATTGCTCCTTTTAACAAAAAATATTCGCCTCCTACAATATATATTTTCCTTATACAACAAGGTATAATTCGCCAGAAATTTATGGAATTTTTCATACCCTAGAAAAAAATTGCCAATACAAAATAATTTTTTGCCCTATTTTGAAAAAAAAATTTGCCATCCACATGAAAATTTCCCCCCGAAAATAATGTCTGATTCACCAGGATTTTACATAGTTGCCTGGGGGGTGGTTTCTTAAAGTTATCCCTTCTCTTCTTCTTCTTCATCTTCAAGTATACTCGGTGTAGTCAACAAGGATGTGAAGCCAAGAATTATCTGTACATATACACAACAAGTATATGAAACTATCAATCTATGTCTAGATGTGTATAATCACTATAAGTTATTTAAACTATTCATTCAATCATATTTGCATTCAATTACCTTTCCCTTGTCTCAAACTACACTACCAGATCCTAAATCACACTGCCTCACACTCATGCTTCTTGTGCCCTACAAGAGTAAAATAAGATATACATGCAAGTTACTACATAATCTAATTAATACCAATATAAATGGTGAGCATGCATGTACAATAAAATACAAACGACTAGGTGCAATAATATATGTATCGTCAAGCTATCAAGGCCAAATGAAATGGCTGACAAGGTGCCCTCTTGAATCCATGTCAACTCCTCCTTGGTCATCAACTGTTAAATAAAGCATGTAAATACAAATTAGTACTTAATATTATCTAGATTATACATATTCATTTAAAATATAGCATGAATTGTGAAAATACAAATCTTACCACTACATCATCAATGTATGATGACGGTGCCTCCTCACCTCTAGCATGTGAGGACTCCCCAGGGTATCCTCTAGTCTATGTCATAACATCTGGTGCATCATGCATCTCATGCACCTCATAATCTGTATTGTCTGCAGGAGGATCAATAGGTTGTCCAACTGGACCCAAGCATACATGCCCACACATGACACAACTATGGGGTACACAAATGTGTGGAGCCGAGGGTGACGTGTCAGCGCCACCAAATGCACCGCTACCATCAAAAGTAGGTTGAGCTAGTGACCTAGCCTGAGAAACCAAAAGGCTACTCAAAGAGTGAATAGCCGATATGGTCCGTGAAGTCACCTCACAAATGATATCTAGATGCTGCACTAGAGGTGGGGGATCAACAGGAGCTGGGGGGACATATGAACCCTGGACTACTCTAACTGCCCTAGGTCTATTTTGGGGCATACCTAAACCCACACTCTGGAAAGGTTGGATGTCAAAGTATTTCACATGTTTGCCTAAAAAAAACTCAACATACAATTTTTTTAGGGGACATCAAGATTGTTGTTGGGTGGTTTATTGAAAACCATCCACCAATGATCCCAAATTTTTTTCACAATACCATCACTTGTGTACCATTTAATAGATAGTTTTGTTTTTTGGGGGTCTACAGGTTGACCAGTGTGGGGATTCACAAACAATGAGGTGATAGTGGCTTTGGATATCTCAAGATCCTTGATCTCCTTATATGACAAGACATTTGCATATTGTTCCCTCATAGAATCTCGCCACAAAAGGGCGACATTGTGCTCCTTGGTCATGGTTTCCATACTCTTTATGATCAATGTGAGAGGATCAAACATTGGGTTTAGACGACGGATCCTACAATATAAATCTGCAATCGCCCTCAATTCATTCAAATTTTGTGCAATTAAATCTTGAATTGAGGGGGTGTTTGGCAAAGGAGGGTTTGGTTGATGCAGTTGTGGTTGATCAATGTTTTCACTGTTATCCCCTATGTTTAACCTAATTGAATGTAAACAATTGAATATAGTTAACAAATTTAAACAATTTTGTATTTGATTTAAAAAAACCTAGTTTTCATGAAAAACCCATATTTTCAATGAAAAACAAATAAACATTAAAAAAAATACAAAAATTGAATGAAAATGATTGAAAACAATATAAATATTACCTTTCAATATATTTTTTAGCAATTTTTGGGCAAAAAATCGGATATCAGATGCAATCGGATGTCAGATTTCCACAAATCTCTCTCATGGGCTATCTCAGTCCAAATATATTGTCTCAGAAAATTGGATATCTGATTTTTATACTTAAATTATTTTAAAATAACATTATATTATATAATATAATAATATATTATATAATACGTATTATATTATGGGTATGTGCAGGATCATGGTGTGCCAAAACAAGCCCTTAAGTGGCAATGAAATTTCAAAAAATCAGAGTTATGCAACTTGAGATGAAAATTTGAATAAGTTGTGAACATTATTTTTAAAATATGTAAGAAGAGAATCCATAGAAAATTGAATGTAGTTTCTAAGCTACGAGTTTTTTGGAAAAAAAAAATCCTATTTGATGAAAATTTCAATGCAGTGGTACTAAAATTTTCGGAAAAAGATAAGAAGTAGACTTATGTCTGACCACCCTAATCACAATCAAATCATAATATTTTTTTATAATATTTATAATATAAGTATTAGACTCAGGTCTGGATGTGGCACATATTTTTTTATAATTTGTTATAAAGTAAATAATTATTTATGAATTTTTTACTACAGTTTTTTCAGAAATTCAGAAACTCCTACGTCTGACCACCTTAACTTGGTCAAAACCTTATGAAATTTATTTTTTTATTTTTTTTCCCTCTAGTAGACAAAGCATAGGATGTGATGCATTTTTTGGATTCAAAAAATGTTATACCGTTTGAAAGTTATGATTGTTTTTCAATCAGTCTATCAATTAGGGCTATTGTCATAATTCAATTAGAAAATAAATAATAGTTATTTATTAAATTCGAAATAAGACAAACCTTATATTGTTGGAAAGCTAAGAACGTCCTTAAAAAAGCCTTTTCATTTTTTTAATTTTGGCTCGAAAAAAGTCGTCAGCCACCAGTGTAAATTCTGGAAAATCAAGGAATACTGAAAAACATGTTTTTCAATTGACTTTCTAGGTTTGTCACTTCCAAGCCAAATCGCAAAGCATTCCTGAGCTGAAATTTGAAATTTGAAAATTTTACAACACAAATTGGATATATCGGATATCCAATTTTAATAAGTAAATTCACTAACTAAATTTGCACATAATTAATTTAATGTTTATTAATATATTAATATATAATATTTTAATATATTAATTTATAAATAAATTAGTATATGATATTAGGGAGAGGGAGAGGGAGAGAGAGAGAGAGAGAGAGAGAGAGAGAGAGAGAGAGAGAGAGAGAGAGAGAGAGAGAGAGGGGAGAGAGAGAGAGAGAGAGAGAGGGAGAGGGGGAGAGAGAGAGAGAGAGAGAGAGAGAGAGATTAGGGGAGAGTGATAGAGAGAGATTGGGGAGACAGAGAGACAGAGAGGGATAGAGAGAGATTATGGGAGAGAGAGGGAGAGAAGGAGAGGGAGAGAGAGATCATGGGAGAGAGAGAGAGATCATGGGAGAGAGAGAGAGAGAGATTAGGGTAGAGAGAGATTAGGGAAGAGGGGGAGAGAGAGAGAGAGATTAAGTCACCAAATTGTGTCATTATGGGTCATATGGTGTCCTAAGAGGTCGTAGGACACAATATGACCCCTTATGACACCATATTGGGTCGCTTTGGGTCCTATGGTTTCCTAAGGGGTCATAGGACACAATATGACCCCTTAGGACACCATAGGACCCAAAGTGACCCAATATGGTGTCATAAGGGGTCATATTGTGTCCTAAGGGGTCATATGACATAATATGACCCATTAGGACATCATAGGACCCATAATGATCCAATATGGTGCCTTAAGGGGTCATATGGTGTCCTAAGCAGTTGTAAGACACCATATGACTCATATGCACACCATAGGACCCCTTATGACACCATATGGTGCCGTTAGGGGTCATATGGTGTCCTAAGGGGTAGTAGGACATATTATGACACCTTAGGACATGATAAGACCCATAACGAACCAATATGGTGTCATAACGGGTCGTATGGTGTCCTAAGGGGTCATAAGGATTCATGGGACACCATATGACCCCTAAGGACAACATACAACCCCTTATGACACCATATGGTATTGTTAGGGGTCATATGGTGTCCTACGACACCATATGACCCCTTAAGACACCAAATTGTGTCGTTATGGGTGATATGGTGTCCTAAGGGGTCGTAGGACATAATATGACCCCTTAGGACACCATAGGACCCAAAGTGACCCAATATGGTGTCATAAGGGGTCATATTGAGTCCTAAGGGGTCATATGATTTCTTAAAGGGGTCATATGACACAATATGACCCATAGCGACCCAATATGGTGTTTGAAGGGGTCATATGGTGTCCTAAGGGGTCCGAGGACACCATATGACCCCTTACGACACCATATTGGGTTGTTATAGGTTATATTGTGTCCTAATGGGTCATATTGTGTCATATGACCACTTTAAGACATCATATGACCCCTTAGGACACAATATGACCCCTTATGACACCATATTGGGTCGCTTTGGGTCCTATGGTGTCCTAAGGGGTCATAGGAAACAATATGACCCCTTAGGACACCATATGACCCAAAGTGACCCAATATGGTGTCATAAGGGGTCATATTGTGTCCTAAGGTCTTAGATGATGTCTTAAAGGGTTCATATGACACAATATGACCCATTAGGATACAATATGACCCATGATGACCAAATATGGTGTCTTAAGGGGTCATATGGTGTCCTAAGGGATCGTAGGACACTATATGACCCCTATGGACACCATAGGACCCATAACAACCCAATATGGTGTCATAACGGGTTGTATGGTGTCCTAAGGGATCATAAGGGTTCATGGGACACCATATGACCCCTATAGACAACATACAACCCCTTATTACACCATATGGTGTCGTTAGGGGTCATATGGTGTCCTAGGAGACCATATGACCCCTTAAGACACCAAATTGTGTTGTTATGGGTCATATAGTGTCCTAAGGGGTCATTGGACACAATATAACCCCTTAGGAAACCATAGGACCCAAAGTGACCTAATATGGTGTCATAGGGGGTCATATTGTGTCCTAAGGGGTCATATGATGTCTTAAAGGGGTCATATGACACAATATGACCCATTAAGAGACAATATGACCCATAACGACCCAATATGGTGTCTTAAGGGATCATATGGCTTCCTAAGGGGTCCTAGGACACCATATAACCCCTATGGACACCATATAACCCCTTATGACACCATATGACCCCTTATGACACCATTTTTATTTGTGTGACTTTAGTTATTTAGTTGTGTTTCTTAACAGATGACCAAATTAATCATTTATAGCTATGTTGCAAAACATGACTAAAATTTAGTCATTTTTAGTTGTTGTAACTAAAATTTTTAGTCACCTGGTCATTTATTTGCCATATTTATACTAGTGCACTAACACACCCCTTTAAGCATAGCTTAAGAGTAAAATAAGAGATGGGTCCTGACTACTAGCCTGGTGAGGTACCCATGTACAATGCAAATTAAAATGAGTCCTGACCATGAAGATTGATAAGGTACTCATGTACAAAGAAATCCCTCATAAACAAAGTAAGATAGAAAACCCTATGGGAAAAAAATATCCTCCAAAAGAGAGAAAACAAAAAGAGAGAGAGAACTCGAGAGCCCCTCTAGAAGATGATGATGCAAAAGGTAATTCTGATACAAATATGTAGAACTCTTGAAATGTGTCAAAGTTGTAAAATTTTCTTTTCCCTTGATATTGATGGATTTCTGGCAAACTGATTAAACTAAGTAGTGTTTTAAAAGATAAAGACCAGGATATAGGTCTAAGAAATGTACAAAATAACTGAAGAAAAGATGTGCATTTGAGCACATTTGAATGAGATAGGAACCAATGCAATACAAGTTGCAATGCTACAACCTCCCCACTACACTTTATAAATTAGTGTTTACATTTCACTTTTACACTTTCAATATCTGACACTATATAAATGTTTTTACAACCAAGAGATCAACTAGAGTTCAATTTTTCTGCTATGTAGAACCAACTGAGTTGAGCTGAGATTTGATACTAGGCTTCGAAGTTGCATCATGATTGTCATCTTCACTAGATGTGAAATGCGAAAAGATGAAGGCACGGTCAAAGTTGCAAACTTTGCCTACTACAATAAGTCTTCAATCTTTTGCTTCCTGAATGAAGGCTGACTTAGTGGTGAACTTAACTATTGTGTTAAATTTTGTGAGTATACTGAAAGATAGTCAGGAATGAAGTAGACATTATGGACATATCCATTTCCCAATTTAATAGTACCTTTGCCAAGAGCATCAAGATAGATATGGTTCAATAGTATTTTGGTAGTATTGCATTGTTTGATACTTATAACTAATTGAAGGAATGGTGACATATGATCACCTACTATTGAATTTAGAATCCAACTATCAAGCTCTAACTTAAGCATTGCATTATCTTTTGACCTTCTTTTTGGTGATGAAATGATACAATTTATACTTCTTGATACTCAATTTTTATTTTTGAAGTGATACTTTAGTGCAATAAGAGTGGTTTTGAACACTCTAGCTTAATTCCCCCCTTAAAGTGACACTTTAGAATTGAGTGTACTTGACATCTAAATACGGCTATTCAATGGATTTTTCCCTTTAGTTTTGATTTTACCCTTATTGTGCAAATTAATGGAAAGAGTGCTTAAAGTCTCCTTACAAAAGTGTGATCAAACACTTTATAATGATAATGCAATATTAGCAAGTTGTTGGATAAAGGATAAAAAAATGGCCAACTTTGCAAAAAGAATGACTCAATTTTGAGTCAATTTGCAAAAGTTATGACCTTACAAAGTTTTGCATATACAAAAAACAATAAAAAATAAAAATAAAAATAAAAATAAAAATAAAAATAAAAAAATAAAAATAAAAATAAAGTAAAAAATTACACCTCCCAAAACTATTCTCCAAAAAAAAAAAAATAATATTGGAAAATTATTGTTGCCAATAAAGAAAATGGGAAATAGAAAACATAATTCCTATTGGGCTCGAAAGAACTAGGGGATTAATAGGCCATGGGACCAAGGATTGAGCTGAGGACGAGGTACTTCGCAGGCGGCCATTCGAGGTGAACGGGGTCGCAGCTCGTGAGGAGGTGACATGCAGAGAAGGCGCTGATGGAGAGTTTGCACCCACCAAAAAGCCAAACCTCCTAGCCGAGCAGAGATCGTGGTGACTCAAGGTCACGGTGGCTGAAGCAGTTGATGGTCATGATGGCCAACAACTTCTTTGCCCGCCAAAATGGTCAGTCGTAGCCCTCCAACTCAAACCACAAGGACCAAAATGGGGATGAAAATGACGCTCAGTCAAAATGGCTCGATCTGAAAGAAAACAACGCTCCACCAAAATTGCCCGATCTGCAAGAAAACGAAATTGCAGCACACGAGGGGTGCACTAAAAAATGAAAATGTTGCTGAAAATAATCACACACAGGGGGCGCGACGAACACCAATCCACTCAGAAAACTTGATTCGCGCAACTAGTAAAAATGATTTGATGCTGACCACAGGACTCTAATAGCATGTAGAAACCAAGATCGTGGAAAGAATATCAAACACCAGATTACAAGTCAAAACGAACAATTTGTATTGACAAATGACAAGTATAAATAGTAGAGGTTGCATATCAACTCTCCATAATATGGGGATAGGTGGCGATATTCAAAGCAAGAGAATAGCTGTAACACCCCCCTGGCATATAGATAATGAAACTCCAATTATTAATTCCTGCTGATAGGCAGGAATACTAATGCATTCATTGAATGCATTGTTTTTTTCAAGGAAGTCAATCATTTGAGAGTATTTTTAAAAATTTGTTCATATTTCTATAGTCATAATTTTTGCCTTTTTTTTTACAAGTCAAATAATACTATTTATCTGCTTTCTTATTGGTGAATTCTGCAAAAAGTCATTCCAAAAAATCTATTTTCTTCAATTATTTAGTCAATAATTTTATGAACCATCCAAAGTGTCAAACCAAAATCTTATCTCATTCAATGAGATCCAAGAAAATCTAAATAAAAAATTATTTGTTAAGATATATCTCCCTGACAAATGTCATAAAATTCAATGCATATTTATTATATTTTTTGACAATTGTATATATATTCAATACATAGAACTATTAGTATTGTACATTTTACTATGCATACAGTTGACACATTAAATTTTAGTCTCGAAACATCCTCCGTTGGTTAATGCATGCACATGAATTTCTATGGAGTTGTTCGACTATTAATTATCTTTTGTTGGCTCGAGAATGTTCGTCTCCTTTCTTTTGCCTTTATTAGTTTCTGTTGCCTGTCAGCTGTGTGTATTGGAGCAGCACTGCAAATAGTTATTTCTATCTAGTCACCTTAGGAACGATTGAGTAGCAAGTGCTGGAGAACTGGAATAGTGTTTTATCAGTGTTTTCTTTGTGCTTGTAGATTTAGGTACAACAAGTTTCTTCTTAATGTGTTTCCATGGAGTTTAGTTTGGTTTTGAAAAATGGGTTTTGTTGTGCTTTTTTGGCAGAAAATAAAGATTTAAATTCTATATAACTTGCTAGGTTGACAAAAATTTGCCATTAATTTACAGGCTGTGGAGTTGGGAGGAGCAGTTAGGCTTCAAGACCACCCAGACATAGGACATCCGTAATATAAATATGTGCTCTGTTGATAAATAGGTATGTGCGCAAGACTTTGTTAGCCAAGCATTCTGTGGTTTTCATATTTGAAGAAAGTTAAATATGCTTCTTTTTCTGGTAAAATAGTATTGAAAGTGATCTTAGATATCCGGAAATAGTGAGTGCTTCTTGTTTACGGATATTTAATTGCTGTCTTCAAAAGTAAAGAATCAGATTATATATTTTCTAATTCCAGAAATTTAACTTGTACATGTAAAAAACTAGCGATTGTTTCCTTAAGTTCTAGGGTTAGTTTTGTTTTAAGTTACTAGTGTGCTTCTTAATCAAATTTGAGTAAAGTTTTTGGTCTATATGCTATTCCCTTTTGTGTTGTCCTGAGATGCACAAATTAATACATTGATAGTGCTCTTTGTATGTACATGAGCTGCTAGTGACACATGCTAGTTATGTCCTAGAAAACCAGTAATGAGTAGAAGAGAAAACTAGTTTGGGGTTAAATCATTAAACTAGTTCATACAAGTCTCTGTAGCAAGTTCGTCAGCTATATATGGGTTAGTAGTTGTTCAGAAACTCTTTCTGCTGAAAGAGGGTTTTAGGATGTAGTTTCCATGAGGTAATACCGTTTCCAAACTTGCATGATATGATCTATAGTGATGAGCTTGGACACCATCAGCAACTTACCATTGTATGATTTTTCTATAACATTACATTTTACAAGAAACTAGAGAGATTGCTATCTCTTGCATTTCACTTGTTTGATTCTTCTACTTTTATAACATTTTGAAATGATTCTGTTAGCTCCCACATTTCAAAATATGAGATTGCTAGCTCTTGCATTTTAGATTTTTCAATTTTTGAAGTTTGTACGTGGTAGTTGTTTTTCTGCTAAATCCTATCTTTGTCTGAGAATTTCTTGAATAAGTAAATATGTTCACTTCAAACTTTATTTGATTGCTTTGCATCTGTAGTTATTTGTATGGTAGCTTTACATTGATGGATCAATGAGTGTTGTTCTTCTATAGTTTGAACAAGCAGTCTTAGCTTATCTAGCTATATCTAGCATACAAATTAGGAGTAATCTCTTCCTCTCAGAGACCGCTCTCCGAAGATCATTGTGTACACCTCATTGTTTAAGTTTTTGATAGCTTTGAACCAATGAGCTCATGTATTAATAAGCTCATGTTTGAGCTCGGAGCCTTACATTATCAAAATAAAAACTATTAATGTCTATTTATAGGGATGACAAACAAGGATTAAGTTTGAAGACATAAATTACCTTTCAAGTTGTCTTGTCTTAATTGAATTGAACTTTACTATTTCCCTTGCCCCCAAAAAGATGGGCATAACCACAATTTACCTAATTTCACAAATTGCTTGGTTGTTTCTTCTACTGTTTTAAAGGAATAGTGGCTTTTGTAAATCATAGCTTAATTTGGAGGACACCTTCCACCTTGAGTTGTAGTATTTTCTATGAACTCATCTTGGTTAATTTGTCCTGCTTATGACCAGACTAATCCTTCTTGATAATGCCTTTTACTGTAGTGTAATTTGTCTTGATAAAGAAACATGTCCATATAAATCTTTAAAACACAACACTTATGCCATATCTAATCTGCTCTAGTCTCTTCTGAAATGATGATGATGGAGGCATATCTTTATCTTTCTGAGTATACTTACTTGCCTTTACCAATCTTCAAACCCTGTTGCTAACTATTTGCAATTTCTCAGTTGAATTATTTAATGAAATCTTGGTAGCTGCCCAATGATCTTCATCTTGATGTGGGTATGTCTACACTGAATAAAGTTGGGGGAACTGTGTTAATTGGTTTATTTTATTAATATATTCTTTTTTTTAAAATCATTTTTCTTAATGTTTTTGCTTGATAAAATCATAAACACACCCATTATCAATGGCCAATCTAAACTAATTTATGATTCTATGTATCCATCTTATTGGATTAGCATAGGTAAAGATCTGATATTAGCCTTGCAATACGCAGTAAAACTTTCTCGTCAGCTTAGAATTAATGACCACTGTTGTGATCCTTGCCTAACCTTGGATTTAGAATCCATGAGCAATCAGGCCAGAAAGTATATGTAATAGTAGTAATCATAGCTGCCAGGTTCAAAAATTTGAATTGGTTTGTGAGGCAAACAAATTTGGAAATATAGAATTACAAAAAATTGATAAAAGTTCTATAGGAATTGAAAAATCCAAACAAAAATAGACAAATCCTGCAAGTCAACTTATTTGGATCCAACCGAGTCTGGATCACATCTGGTAACAGTGCTAATAATTTCATCTCAGGCTTCGTAGATGAAAAACCCGTAATCATTACAAATAATGACTCTTCCAATTCAAGGTACAAGAGAAAGAACTGCAATAAATTATAAAACAAGTCAAGGAACAATCGAACCAAAAACCATACTAAAACTGATCCCCAAAGTTGTTCAATACATCTTTTTGTGATTGGAGGGCAATTTACCTATTACTAGGAGAGAATTGTTGCAAATTCACAATATTTGTAGCTTTCATTTGTTAACATTTTCAGAGTCTCGCATCGGGAATTGAACTTATGCCGTAGGAATACTTCTATTTCCAACTTTATTATCCTCCATGCTTTAGTGCAGATATAGTTGCTTCATGTCTAGTTTAAAATTGACCTCTATGTAAATGTTTTTCATTTGCTCTCCTATACAAATTTTAACGAACCTGAAAATAAACAAATGATACTAGCCTAGCATTAATTTCTTTTCTCTTTGAAAAGTTTAGGATAGTGACATACACTTTGAGCAAATTAGTTGCTTGAGTGAAAGAATTTTATAAGGCTGTCCACCTTTTACTCGTTTATGGAATTTTACTGATGTTATATATTCTATTGTTGATTACAATTTCCACTTCCTTTTCATTATATCATCTAATGGTACTTAACTAGTGCAACTCTATTATATCCTTGTTCAAATTTTGTAACAACATTAGCTGTTGACAAATTGATTGTTTTGAATCTAACTTATTCATTTATAATTGTTTCCAATCAATAAAGTAATATATATTGTTTGAACTTCTCATTAATATTTCTTACATACCAAATCAAAATTTATAGACACATTTGTTTAACTGATAAAGATTTCTGAAGAATTTAATATTTTTTGAAAATGATGGTACTTCAATTATTCTTATGGTACCTCAAATTACATATTATCACATAATTTACACTGTGAGAAGGCAATAAGAGAATATATATTCCACCACCAAAATGGGATTGTCCAATTATTGGGCCAATTGATACGACTACAATGGCACACATCTTTCATTTTCATTCTCCCTCCATTGAAGAGTCTCTGAGGACAATATTAGGTGAAGAATTCCTGCAGAATGCTTCTAGTTCAGTCTACTACAGTGATGTGGTGTCCTGTTTCTTGTCAAATTGCATGGATTTGGTCCAGGAACTAGAGTTTGTGGAAAAGTTTGCAAATTCATATATTCAAGACTATTTCACTCCATCAATTGGTTACAATGTAGCTATCAATGCTTATGATGCAAGTAACCATAATGGTCTTCTGGGGGGTATATTTTCGCCCGACACAATAGCACAATGTGATGTAGCTTCTTGTGTTTACAATGTTGTAAAAGTTGTTGTGAACAATAATTGTGAGCTGATTTTTACACATGCCTTGAAAGAACACAATGAGCACTTGGGCCATTATCTGACAAGAAAGATTTCAAATGTCTTCAAGGCACTGATGTTCTTATACACACATCTTCCTCCTCATCCACCTATTACAACTGCACTCCCCACACTTGCTTCACAAGTGTCTTCTTAATTTGCATGCACATCTTTGTCATGCACCTATGTTTATGCTTTACTAGTCTACTATAAAAGTTATATGTGTTCCAATGTTTACTACTATCAATATATTTCAGCCATAAACATACAACATTTTCACAAGGAAGTGTACATTTAAAGGTGTCATTGTAATTGCTATTTGAGATGCATGTGTGTGAAAATGTGAATTTGGTAACTGCAATCATGAATTGTGCATGTCATAATCTTAATATGTCAGATCTGTAATCAGTAAACAAAGGAAAAACAACAACAATGCACAAAAATATCACTACCTAGTCACTTGAAACAATGCAATATTCAATAAGAAACCAATACTTAATTACAACACATTAATTTTTGGTTGAAAAAAATGAAATCAATGTAACTATCTATTTTTACATATAACTAACATGTAAGAAATAATTTATTTGTCTATTTAAAAAGTAACAAATTTATGAGTTACCAGAAATTCCTTTACTGTTCTTTTCTGTTATATTGAGTTGAAAATACCTCGTACATAATTTGAATATCATATTCAGCTTAAGTGAAATAATGTTTGCAGGAGTTACTTAGCCCTTATGTGTACAAATTTTTAATTAATTTAATAGCTCCTTTATATAGTAATAAATTGAATGATGACTTACAAATATTCTTTTAATTGCAAATTTTAAGAAAATCAAAATAGTTAACATCACAATGAAGTAGGTTCTGACACATTATGTTGATTAGTTTTGTAGCAGGGTTCAAATAAGCCCAATTTTGCAAAATTCAAGGGAAATCAGCTAAAATGCTACCTTGCAATTTGAGCAATACAGGTACAATTCACTTCTTTATTTTTTAAGTACAAATTTCATACTGCTATGAACTCAACCTAGCATTGTAGAGATAATGTAGTTCCATTGAGAGGGAAAAAAATCTTGACAATAATAAATGATCTTGGCATATTGGCACTGTTGTTCTAGCATATTTTCATTGTTGTTTACATAAATGTACTTACTATTGTAGATACAATGTTGTTCCACTGGAAGAACAAATTTTTTATCAAAACACTCTTGATTTATATTTTGTACATGAAAATTTATTGTCATTGATATTCAATACGATATTGTTATAGAAGACACATTCAAATTACTAAACTCCTCTATATTTTGTACAGGTCATGAAATTACATTGTGCACATGGTAGTAGAGAACTGAAAAATTTAAAACAATGATTCCCCCTATCTACAATAGTAACTTGCCATTAGAACTAGGCACTCTCTTTGTAGAGATGTGCATTGTATTTGTGATGCTTATGACAATACACAACACTCCTCTATTCATTACTTTGTTGGCATGCAATGTCATAATATTCTACTACTTCTTTGCATTTTTCATTGTCTAATGGTTTTCTACCAAGGGGTTCCAGAAAGCTAATAAAAATATGGAGAGATTGCTAAAAAACACAAGACCTTTCTCATCTCTGCCGAAAAAAAGTAGCTAGATAGAGCAAGGAAAGTATAATTCTTGTACATCTCGATGCTTATTTTCATATTTTGATTGTCCTCCTCATATTAACCATCTCAGTAGCCCAATGTCTAGAGCAACTATTTACAGTAAACCAGTCTTGTATCGTAATTCCATTGTCCATAGTACCATAGACATTTACAATCTTAGTCAAATAACTCAAGAAGGTGATTGGATGTTGTCAACTACTTTACAACCATTTCCATCAAATCCATTTACCCCAACACTGGAAAAGGCAAGCACAATAATTGCTTCCTCGGGTAGTGGATTGTTGAATGATATTGTCCACAAATACATTTTCCAGCCAACTGTTTGTGACATTATTAAAGGCAAAGGAGACAATTATACATGTCTAATTACCTGTAATTGTTTCAAAAATTATAATGCTACACCTCATTTGTCATCTCCAGCCTTGGAAAAAGAAGGACACACAACTTCAAAGTGTGCATACCTACATCAAATAAATGGTATAAACCTTATTTGTAAATAATTTTTCCAATTTTTGGCATTGCTATCCAGTAATTGAATTCACTGACAATTTCTTCTGCTCATATATTGTAGAGAACAATCAAGTTTGGCTTCAAAAAACTAGTGTATGCCACAAAGCTGACAATTTGTCCACAGAGTTTCAGATTAAAGCTGACAATGTTTTAAATGTGGAAGGCATGTCAAAGAGTGAACAACCCAATAATGGCATATCAATTGAACATCAATGCAATGTCTACTATTCGTTGAGACATAAAGGTTCAAGGCTGCCAAAGAAAAGAAAACATTGTTGTTAGCTATGTTGAAAAGTTCACTTAGAGGTGCAACAAGTAAAGAAGGACTTAGCAAGGATATAAAAAATCTTCAAGCAATTTCCAGACTACAATATCGAACTATGCACATATTTGCAAGACATTGTTAAGATTTCAATGTGAAGAGTTGTCCAAAAATATTATTACAGTTTGAACTATAACAAATTTTCACAGAATGTGCAAACTCTTTGCCAAGCCCCTTCTTTGCAGACATATTCAAAGATTAAATATGAAGGGTGCAAACTATTTCCACCCAAATATTTGCTCTAATAGTAAGCTTTATATGTTTGTATTATTTACAAATGCTTAAAGTTTGACTTTGTAGAATAATTACTAAAATAAAGATGATTTTTCACCACAATGTATATATAGTTAGAAAAATATATACTTGTGGGACTTGTCACCATATTCAAGAGCCTATTAAAAACCCAACTTATATAAATAATTTATTTATCTATTTTGTAAACTAGAAGTGGCATAATAGATTCTAATCTTTAGTCTCTATACATTTATCCTATTCAATTTGAATCGAAGAGTTTGTGTGTAAATGATCTGGTTGGCATATCAATTTTCTTTGTGCTAACTGGATTATTTGCACCATTGAACGATGTAAGCCCTACAAGGTTCTTCTCAAGCATTGCATTGAAGGTTGTCTGTCTTATGGAAAACTATGTTGGAAAAAAATTGGATTTAATTATCTTCGTTTCACCAATGCACCTATGAAGAATTAGTGTCGCCTTCTTCTTCAATGCATTTGAAAAATATTTGAAACTATGAAATTCTACCTTAGGTGGGGTTGGTGATGAATTTGTAAACAAGCTTTCTATCAATAAACATAATTTGTAGTGCTCCCTTATCATCAAAATCTATAGAAAAATGCATAGTAGCGTTTGAAATGATTTATGCCTTACTTGTTGTTCATGTAGAAATCACATATACTTTTAACGACTATACAATATAACTAGTACAATAATTTACAACTTGTATTCATTGTTCTCCTGCTTGTATGTATTTTGAAATAGGAAATGAAAACCAATAATTTAATACACAAAATAATTTAGAGAAAAGTAATTTATACAAATGCAACTACTATGAATTATGAAATGTTATATAAACATTTCAAAATTAAAAAATTTAATCCATGGTTTATTGAATGCATTTGAAAATACATATATTGGCATAAGTTAATAATAATTATAGCTTCTGAATAGTGCAATTAATTAAGTACATTCAATATATATATATATACAAGAAAAGCATATTGTACTCACATTGTCTACTTTTCTCGCATATATCGGCATGTGTATTGACAAACAAGAGATATTCCATATAATTAAACTTCACAAGCTAAGTTAAATACAATATACAATAGCCAATTATTATTCTCCAAAAACATACCAAAAAATTAAAATAATTAAAATAAACCGACAATGAAGAAATGGAGGTAGTAGATGTTGATAGTTACAAGTGTTCTGCTCGAGAACAAATACAAAACATTGACAATATGCTAAACTGTCATGGACTATACAGGGCACATAATTTCAAGTACAATGTAGGTGATTGTCTAGTTGACTCCTTTGAACTACTCTTGGAAGGAAAATACACATCAATTCAACTGCGAAATGGGACAATCGACTACTTTGAAACATGTCTTGCAAGAGGTGAAATAGAAGCAATCAACTCATGCAACCTTGAACTCTATCCACCTACTCTTCTTGAACTACACAATGTCCCAGATCAAGAAACATATCTACGTAGGATGAGATTGTCTGCAAAACCATGTGTACCACCCACTGAAGTTGGATTATGGGGAGACATATTTTGTATACATTGGCTATCAAACTGGTTAAAAATACAAATATGTGTTCGGTCAACGATAGGAGGGAAGATGTACTTGCATTACAACAAAACATTGCAAAGTCAGCGATATTACATCTTGTTCCATGATGCTAATCCTCGTAGTGGTCATTTTGAACTGCTATTAAGAGTTGAAAATGAACATGCAATATATCACCAAAATACACAATTATCTGAACTTAAAAGAATCATTAGAAACAAAAGAGAAGATGAAAATGTAGACAGGGGAAAAAGACAAAAGCTTGAAATTAACAATAGCAATTCAAAACAAGAAACTGCAAAAGAAATTAGCAATAATAAAAGGAAAATAACATTACACGAACATAAGAAAATGATAAGAAACAAAACAAATGAAAAAATTATAGACCATGGCAAAAGACAAAAGTTTGAAATTAACAATTTCTGTTCAGAACAGGAAAATCGAGAACAAAATAGAAATCATAAAAAATAAATTAACATTTCACCAATTGAAGAAAAATATTAGAAATAATCAAAAACATGAAAACATCCAACAAATAGTGCAACAAATGTTTCAAACTAAGAATACAACTTCAAATGATAATAATAAATCACAACGCAGGCAAAGTAGAATGATAAAATCAACAAAGTCAACAAGGACAAAATCATATTGTCCAATTGAGATTTACCAGAGAACAATTGAAGACACCCCTAAACATACATGTACAATATGCCACATATTGCATTTCAAAAAAGATATGAGAACCATGAAAGGAAAACTCAAACAAATATATTATAAGTTAGTAAAATGTGATAATACTATATTGTCAAATTCCATATGTCAAATATGCTTTACTGCTTTGAAGCAATCGAAGTTGCCTAAGTATGCTACACCAACTAATATACGAACAAACAAACCATTGGACTATGTACAAAATCTGTCGCTACTAGAAGAACAACTTGTTTCACTCAGAATTGCATTCACTCAAATATGGGAGCTAGGGTATAAAAGATCTCAAATAGGACTTACAGGCTCTATTATTAATGTTTCTATCAACATGAACATAATACAAAAAGCACTACCACAACCAATCAATAGTACAACGACAATAGCTGTATATCTCAAAAGATGCTTACAGTATAAAAATGCCTTCCAAAAGGGAATGATACGACCAAACATTGTCATGCAAGCTCTAACCCAATTGGTTGAAACAAAACTATATAAATGGAAAAATGTCCAAATTAATGATGACTGGAAAGACTACTTAGAGACTAACAATGAAGATGAAAACAATAGTGAACTTAGTACAACTGATAATGAGACAGATAGTGAGAAAGAACAAGAACATCCATCTGAAACATTGATACATGGATTCACTAAATCTACATCTGTACAAAAAATGGATGATAAAGTCATTGAAATTGCACCTACACAAGATTTCTATCCAATTGGAATCTTCAAGGACACATACGCCAAAGAAATGAATTTTCTGACATTATTCTTTGGTAATCCACATGATGAAGACATTGTTAAAAGATTTAGCTACCGAAAGATTGCACAATGGGAACTGACAAATTCACATAGACAATTTACATGCCACACAACAAACTTATTCTTCAAAACCATCAAAGTACTTATACGACAAGTTTTGTCCACAATGTGGTTACGAATTCAGAAAGGGTAGCTAAAGGGAAGAAAGCTATGTGCAAAGGATGTCAAGGAAAAGCCAAACCTAGAGAGATTGTTGAAATTAGATATAGGTTACACCGATTTCAAAAGAATAAGAATATCACCAAATTACACACAACAACTTAAAAAGAACATATTTGCAATGATACGATAGCTTGGACCTCCAATGTTTTTTGTTACTTTCACTGGTGCAGAACAAAATTGGGATCCCCTGACAAATACACTGCAACAGTTACAAACTTTTCACCAATCAAGGCTACAAAACCATGAATCTTATCAAACAAAGGAAATTGATAAATTCCAATTGATCAAGAATGATCCAATAAGTTGTGCGTGATACTATAGGCATAGGATAAATGCATTAAAAAAATTGATATTTACAAATTCCACCTTCTTTGGAAATGTCATAGATTACTTCTCTGTAACTGAATTTCAAAGTTGAGGAAATGAACATGACCATTTCTTGTTATGGATTGACAATGCACCGATCTATGGTAAAGACGACTATATGGACATAATACAATTTATTGGCAAGTATATCACTTGTAGCACAGAACATTTGACTCCTAATTTAGCTATACTACACAAACATCACCACACAAGGAAATGCAAGAGATCTAGAAGATGAGTTTGTAGATACAATTTCCCCATTCCACCAATCCACCAATGCAAAATACTACGATAATGCAACCACTACCAGAAAAAAATGAAACTTTAACTATAATTGCAAGAAATATAAATTCAAAATTGCAAAATGCAAACTATGATAGTTCATATACCTTCCACATGTTCATAAATGAAATGCAATTAACAGAGGAAGATTACATATTAGCTCTTCGATCTACATTACTTAGACCGACACTACTCCTACAAAGAAAGCCATCACAGATCTGGAACAATAGTTTCTAAAAAAAAATAACCCCCCTATGGAAGGCTAATATAGATGCACAATATGTCCTAAATGCATATGCTGTAGCAATGTATTGTAGTTCATACATGGGAAAAGTTCACAAATCAATGACACGTGCTTTCCAAAATATTCGAAAAGATCACCAACAAGACAATATTGATGCAATCAAGATGATAAGTAAACTTGGAAATGCTTTGCTAAACCTCCAACAAATGTCATCACAGCAAGATGCGCACATTGTTCTATCACTACCACTAAACTATAGCTCAAGAAAATGTGTATTCATAGATACACGATCTAATAATGATCGCACATTCATACATAAATCTATGAAATAGATCAAGAAGAAACCAGACGAATCTAAAAACATAATTTGCAAATCCATTATCGACTATTATATAAATCGACCCAAATCTATTGCAAACATTTTCCTTGCACAATTCATCTCTAAATATAATAGAAATGGTACACATATCAAACGTAAAAAAAAACCAAATACTATACATTATATCAATTTCAACAAACAAATAGATGAAGAAAACCACTGCAGAGAGCAATTAGTACCGTACGTGCCATTTACGACACATGAAAATACTTTGAAAGATAATTTCAATTCATGGGTAAGTGCATATGTACATCATGAAAGAACAATACAAATGAATCATTGAAAGTTTACGTACAACACTTCTTCTGCATGGGGTGACATTGACGAAGTTGTCAATGATGTAAAATTAGAAAATCAAAACACACAGGACAAGGCCTCTTCATTTACAAATTCTAAAGACAAGGAATTATATGACATACAATTAAACACGAACAACAGAGGCCACCCAAAAATTTCAAGCAAATTTTTAACATCCTTTGAAATCGGACAACACCCACAAATAATGGATAACAATGAGTACTTCAAATTAAGCGAAATGCTTAATAAAGAACAACAACAAATTGTCAAGGACATTGTGATTAAAAAATTGAAAAATATGAAAACCCCATTGCACTTGTTTCTAATAGGAGGAGTTGGAACTTGAAAGACTTTCACTGCAAATGCGATATACGAAGCACTTGTACGTATTTATAACACCTCTTTTGAAAATGATCCGGACAAACCAAAGGGTCTTAAAATGGCATTCACTGGAAAAGCAGCATATAACATAGGTGGAATCACATTACATTTAGCATTTCACATTTCATTTAACAAATCCGAATTTCTTCCACTCAATACTGAAACACTAGACAAAATGTCAAAGCATTACAAACAACTCTGTGTACTTCTTATAGATGAAATATCACTTGTGGGCTCTACATTCTTACGGTACATTGACAAAAGGTTACGTGATATAATGCAAATGCCCACTGCACATTTTGGGAACCTTGACATGATCTTTGTTGGAGATCTATATCAAGCACAACCTGTACTTGATTCTAATGTGTTTGAAAATAAACCAACTCAAAAAAGAATTGATGCCCTACAACTTTTGGAAAGAGAAAATAAGATGTTATTCACTAAATTGTACAATGAGATAAAAGGATGACATTTTTATATCAATCCTCAATAGAATTCGCATTGTGTTACAAACAAACAATGATTTGCATTATCTAAATCAACATTGCTCATGGCCACCACCCATTGACCCAATATTTCCTTACCTATTTTATAGGAAAAAGGATGTTGACGAACACAACAATAAAATGCTATCCATCATTTTAGACAATGCCATTGTCATAGATGGAAAAGATGAATATGAAGAAAATAATTTTACAATAAGATTGTACAATTATACAACTATGTTACCCACATAGATAAAATTGAAATGAAACATTCTTGTGGAAATCTATGTGGGCAACTATAACACAAAAGATGGTCTAGTCAATGGAACAAATGGAATATTTAAAGCATACACAAAATACAATGACATTGACATTGTATGGCTCAAAATAAACAACTCTACAATAGGACAACAAGAAAGGAAAAACCTAGCTCAATGCTACACAAATGACATTGACAAACAATGGGTACCTATACTTTGGATTGCTAGACCCATTGAAAAAATATCAATGAACAACAAAATAATGATTAGAAAATAATTTCCTATACAACTTGCATGTGCAAGAACAATACATGAGTCACAAGGACTAACAATGGAAGGTTTAGCATTTGATCCCACAGCTATCCGACAACATGGCCTCACATATACCGCACTTTCACGTACCAAATCAATGCAATCGTTATTCTTTCTTAAACCTCTAACTACAAACAATTTCAAAATAAAGAAAAAAGTACATCTTGAAATGTCATGCCTTCAAACCAATGCAATATGGCAATTTGAAAACATTAATGTATGTTCCCACAACATGGCACAACTCTTGGTCTACACATTAAACACTCATAGTTTACAAGCACACACAAATGATATTCTAAATGACTATAACATAATGTCATCTAACATCATTTGTCTACAAGAGGTTCATACCCATCCTCATCAAAGGAACACTCTACTAAACCTTTACAATTTTGTTGCTATACATAACATTCATGGCATTATGACTTTAACTAAGAAACATCTACAAATCTTAAAAACAAAAGAACAGAGATCATGAAATGTAGAAGCAACAACAATAACAACACCACTCCCAAACAATGATCTCAATGTTTGTAATGTTTATGCAAGACCAAATGCTCCTATACTTGAAATTTTAACAATCATGAACAAAGTATTGTCCCACATTCCCCAAAACAAATTCTATACATTGTGGGAGATTTCAATATTGACATGGTCATACAAAGCAAACGTCAAAAAATAATTGCGAGTTATATGAAAAAATACAATATACATTTCTTGTTAGATGAATCACACACTATAAACAAACCACTAGTTGATCACATCTGGTCTAATGCATACAAAAACATATGCTTCATTTATAAAACAAAGGCATACTGGACTAATCATCTTGCTACTTTTATGAACATGCACATCAATGAATTTAGAAACTAAACTTCAAAATAATAAAAAAATATAACAAATAGAATCACAAATACACAGTGTTCAAATATAATAGAAATGCAATTCCCACAACACATAAATTTGGCTTCTACAATTCACAAACAATTCATCCATACATGCAAACAAAACACAATAATAACAAAATTTATTCCAATACCACATATCTTTTTTTTGCAGGAGAACAATGGAGCCCACAAAAAGACCAGGAAAACAAACACAAATCAATCAAGAATAGATCACAAAAAGGTATTGAACTTATCTTATATCAAATTAATAAATATTATGTAAAGTTAACAATATTAATGCACTAGTCTTACGATTCTTGCAGATCAAAAGTGAAAGGACAAAATGCCATATCTATTGAAGACTTGAATGCAAGGAAAGCAGGCAACATCTTTGAAGGGGATGTGCTCGTTGTCTATAAAACCACACTTGACAAAGTGAACAAATCAAGGCCTATCCTCCGTGCAGATCTAACTGATTTGAAAGCTGAAATGACAATTATAGTTAATGTTACTGGTGACCTTGTAGAAAAATATGAAGGAAAAATAGTGCCAAATTCTGCAATTTGCATTTCAGGATTTGATATTGCCCCAAAGATAGACTACGATTGTGGTGACAACAACTATATTCTAATCCTCAAAGACTCAACAATAATTGAAACAATGCCATGCATGTGTCAAGAATACAATTTCATACTAAGCACCACAATAAGACAACTATGCTTCAGTACAAATGAGTACCCCATTGGAACAATTGGTGCGTTGGTAACGAGGACAAGCAAACAAGGTGAAAAACTTCTAAATTGTTTCCAAATAATCTGTTCCAAACTTCTTTTCAGTAGAACAAAATACTTTGCATTCTAAAAGTTTTTACACAACATAACTAACCATGTTACTCTCCATAGTTGTACCTGCACCAAAGTTTTGGCCAGCAATGCCTCACAATAGAAGACCATCTACAAAGGAATGAAATCCCTGCAATGTTGGTCAGAAATGTTGTAAAAAAAGTGAACCAAAGAATAGCATTCCACACAAGCCTTTCTACATTCATATGCAAACTCAATGAAAAAAGAACATTGGAAAGGCTCAATGGCTTACTCAATACAACTTATGAGGTAACTATTTTTACAAAATGCATGTCTTTATTTTTCAAATGCACTATTTGCACACCACAGTAACATTTACCCATCTCTTACTAGTTGATGGTATCTTAAAAGTGGCAAATCCATTCTCAATTCCATTCCATGCATTTTGCCCACAATGCAATTATAAATTTGAGAACTATGGCATGCTTGAAGACAACAGTTCTCACTACACCAGGTGTCACAAAAAAGTAAACTATGTATGCTCACTTTAGCTGAACACAATACTTACAGCAGAAAATAAACAAACTATAAAATGCTCTCTTGATAAGTCCACAATTGAACAATTGTTGCCAACACTTCAAAATACTACATATGAAGATTACAAAGAAGACAAATCAAGACTTATCTTCATTATACGTGATTTTACAACAAAAGGCCACTTCACTCTCAACCAAAACAACCTCATTACTCATGCCTTTGTTCTTCACGAATGATTTCTACAAAAAGGTAAACATGATACATTACATTAACCTTTATACATTTCAAACATTTTTATTGACTCTATATTACAACAAATACTAATTTACAAGCAATAAAACCATTTTTTGTTTTGCAGGAAGGAGATAATCTCTAAGGCATAAATCACGAATACCTGTCATATGGAAGAACTCCTCTCAAATAGACTACTACTGGTTAACAAATCAAAGCAAATTAGATACAAATTTGCTTTCTCTGTTTAAAACTTTATATTTATCATGCACTCTACAAATTATTGCTTACATAAATGTTGCACTATAACAGTCAACAGCTCTTTTTTAAATGTACCTAATGTTCAAAAGACAAATTAATTAAAATATGCACTGTCTAATAAGATAAATTTATTATACTCAGTTGTCCATTTCTTCTCTGTGTTTAACCTCTCAAGCAAAACTAATTTCCACAGTTACAATATATGCCTGTTCTATTCAGTATTTCATAGACAATTTGATCATGTGCAAGATTGTCTTCTTTTCCAACTAATTTTTGCACTTACAATATATGTCTGTTCTACTTCAAATATAGCAGTGTTCATTGTTTGCTACCTAGTTTCCAACTTTCCCAATTTTTTATTTCTATGCATACATGTAAAATGTTTTTTTTATTTGGCTATTGGCACACTATTGCAGAGTTGGGAGTTGTGAACCTCAGCAATTTAAACACTAGTTTGGTCTTTACATATCACCTATGCACTGCCATTCTTCATCACCCTCTTCTTGCTCTGCTTTCAATTTGCACTTCCGCACAGAAGCGTCACCTGCTCAGAACACAAGGATAAGCCAATTTATCTATTTTTTGTTTTAGGGTGTTTTTTGTACTTGCCAAATCTTGGGTGAGCTTATGGGGCATTTTTGACACCATGTTAAATAAACTTGGCCTAAATTCCAGTGAATTTATCCATTCTCTATTTTTGGATGTTCTTTTTGCTTGCTAAATATTAGCTGAGGTCATGGGTTGCTTTTGATGCTATGCAAGATAAATTTGACCAGAATTATTTTCCAGTTTGATCTACATTTGTAAGATTTGTAATTATTGTTCACTTGTTCCACATTTTTTAAATTTGTGAACAACGGTTGTTAGCTTCATGAACTGGAATTATTTGTAAATTTGTGGTGGATTTGAACCCGGATTGTACCCTCCCAACTGTTACTTGTTATCCCTAGATTGCAAACCTATTGGAATTTATTTCGAGCTTGGTACCATCTTGTGGGTATCCAAATCTAAGCTGTGCTTTATCAGTGTCACTCACCACAATGCCTTGGAATTCAAATGGACCTTATGGTTGACACCTTTTTTTTTTAATTGAAACTTAGAAATGGCTGGTGTATTTGACCACTATATAAAGTAAGTGGAAAATTTGCATTTGAGTGCATGGTACTCACATGTCAACTAGCACGTGGCTTTGATAGTGACGCAAAAAATTGAAATAACTGTCAAATTACCTTTAAATGCTCTTTCTAGCCTTTCAGAGAGACAAATCACTCCTCTTTGTCAATGGGCACGTTGGCTTCACTGAAATATATATATTTATCTATTGTGTTATTATTTTATATACTATATTTTACAGCAAATGACTTAATCATAAATTCCCACGTACAATTGAATGTCAATATCATATTTACATTTTATATTCTCCTTCAAAAAATTAAAAATATGTTGATGTTGTTGTCATTCATTTTCTTTCATCTTCCTCTAGCTCTATATTATTCATTTTCTTTCAGCTCCTCTTTATGGATGAACGGAATGGCTTGGCTTCTCTGGATTATTTATTTTTGTCTTGCTATAAGATCTCATATACTAGTTTATGAATCAAAACAACATGAAAATCAGAAGATCCTATGCATAATTGAACACAAATTTGAACTTATTATGAGCTCCTTCGACAGAAAGTTAAATATATGCCTATGTTATCAAATGCTTTTTCCTGACTTCTAAGTTCGATAGGTGGCTCCTCTCTTTTAATTAACATAGTCTCTTTTTCAATTTATTTTTTTAATTGTCTTCTTTTGTCAATTGTGGTAGTACATAATAATTGCAAATGAATTGAACATAAAACTCTATACCAATTTGAACGTTTAATACATTAAAATATCAACTACCTGTACAAGAACTTAAATAGAATGCCTATATTCTAGTCAATCATTTGTTTCCTGCTCATCTAAATCAATTAATTACCTTGTTCAATGCTTCAATTGTTTGTCAACAAACTAAAACATCTAGCAGGAACTTGATGCTTTGCGTCTCTTGTTACATATGTTTCTCTTCAATAGATAGTTAGATAGATTATGAGATGATAAATGATATAATTTGATATCAATACCTTGATATTCCCTAGTAAACAAGATGAAAATTGATAGAAAATAATATGAAGTATTATTGTGGTCTAACTATGCTTTGAATGTGTTTGCTATGTGCAAGAAAGTAACATGGACTAAGGGAGACATACATATTTCAAATCAATTTCCTCTATGACAAGTTATAAGTTCAACTATTGTTTACTTAGAAGGAAATGGGGATTTATTATTAGATAAAGATGTGTTTATGAGTTTTATTATTGTGGGTCTTTAATGAGTGTTTTGAGTCAACTAACATGTTTTAAGAACAAAAATAGACCACTAGGGTCTATACCCTTGAGGTGGGGGCCTATTGGACAAGCAATAAAGGCCCTCTGACTTTATTTCACTCTCCAAAAGTCCTCATTAAGATAAGTGACGAATTTGGAGGAAAGATGAGTTGAGGGTACCAACTCCTCCCCCCATACCTCATTTATGAGGGAAGACTTTGGGGAATGAGGTGTCCTAATTACTGTCCCCTATTAAATGAGGAAAAGACCTCATGGATGAAAGGATGGAAATGTGACAAGTGTCACCTCCTCATCCAAGTCTTCAAAGTTAATCTCCCTTATATGGAGTTTGTGAAGAGAGAATGGGTTGTTAACCACTTCTCCTTTTTGGAGAACTCTTGCAGAAATTTGAGAAAATAGATAGATTGGAGGGAAGGAAGGAGTCCATCCTTGAAGAAATGGAGGACAAAATGCATTGGTTAAGAGAGATAAGTTCTCCATTTCTTCTAATTCAGTTGTTATTGTTACAAGTTTGAGATGTAGTTGCAAAGTTTAGTATGTAGTGTTTATGTGAAGAAAACTATTAGAGTTGTGTAAGGGTTTTAGTTGATGATGATAAATTTGTTGAGTGTGTGAGACCCCACTATCTTGGGTCTAATTTTCTTGCTCGGGGGTATGGCTAGAGCTTATGAGGCTCCATGATGCCACTATGGTTGGGAGGAGAGCAAGCCTTGTTTTTGTGTTTTCCCATTGTCATAAATGATTGTGAGATTTATCAAAGTGTTTATTTAAAGAAACATTATTATGTAATGAAAGAGCAAGCCTTTGATAATTTATTTCCATGGGAATAAATCTGATGATGATCATGTGCTGTTTTGAAAATGACAGTTCAAGAAATACTTTATGATATTTTATTTGAGAAATTGATCAAGAATATACATCTATATATCTGTTTTTTTTTTTTCATATATCTGGTAAATGAGTATTTCCTTTCAGTATAAGAAGGTTCATCTTAGAAAAGAAATGAGACTCATGTTATGACTACTTGTATATTGAATCGCACGGTTAAATAATATTCCTGCATAAACCAAATAAAGTATTTAGTGTCAGCTTTAAACATTCATATAAAATCAAATTCTCTTCGTTAAGCACACTGATCATATGGTTAAAACGAACCCAATGCAAACAAAAGATCGTTAGGATGGTGATAATAAACCAAATCATGATATTCATATATTCTTAATTACAGATTTAACTGGAAGATTAAAGATCAATTTACATCCTATCGTAGGTTTGCAATTTACAATAGAGATATAATTATGGATTGTGTATGCTGAGGATAATAGAATATATACATATAACAAAATAAAGGAATTGTGATCTAGACTGCAGACTAGAAGGCAGACATCAAATCCTATCGCTTCTCAATGGTAGTATCTATGCGAACCTCTTTACATCACCTCCTCAACCCCCTTCTAAAATTTCAGTAAAACGTCAGAATTTAGTTGGGAAAACTAGTGCATTAGTGTGATCATGGAGGTAGATGATTTCTGTTTTCCCCATACCCTAGTGCTTACTCTAGTTGGAAAAAAAAATATATAAATATATATAAAAATTAAATCTATCAGAAGCCACAGCCTTACCTGTAGCGCTGTGTAAAAACATTTATTTTTTTCACCTGTGTAAGGCGTTTTCTTTTGGCACCTGTACCTACATCGTTCTGGCATGGTGCATATAAGTTGAGGTATGGGGTTTATAATAATAACCACAGCTATGCACGGAGTCAAAGGATTCTTATGATTAGTTTAGTCAATACTGTACAGGCTGAGCTGTACACATCTGTAGCGCAATACTACGAGAGGACTTCTGAAGTACTCCCTATCAGGCATTTGAAATCCGCAACACTTACAATGAAGATGATTATTCTCCACCAGGTCATGCTACAGTACCTAATAAAAAAACGCCCAATAGGAGGATAAAACAAAGAAATATTCACTGTACCTAGCTCATAAACTTGATACAGTATTATAATGTATTAGCGAGCATTGAACGAACAATATACATAAAGTTCTATTCGCATTCCACGATTGTTCAAATAAACTAAATTCATCTTCTACAAGTTTTACCAAAATTGAAGTGTATTAATTGTGTAGCTGCTGGGTGAAGGCTTCAATGTTTCTAGCTAAGTTGAAATATATATATATTGTTTTTGTGTTGAATCGTGCAAGTCACCGAAGTCACCAAAGACTTATATATGGTGCCTTAATAATACGTCAATTGAAGATGTCCCTTCAGTCTATTGTCAAATCCCTTAAGCTTCAGTTTGCTTGCAACAAAAGTCAATGTACGACTACACGAATAATTCCACTATCCATCTAGTTCTGTTGTTACCTTTATGAGGTATGGTGATAGACCCCTCCTATGTTCATAGCCCTTGCACCCTTGCGCACTTATATCCTCATTATTATTGTCAGACGACCATGGTGGCAGTAAATACCATGATGGTTGGGCCTGCGCTATCATAGCACAATCAAACCTTTTCTTATAGACTCACTTGAGATGTTGGTTTAAGCTGAAATAGACGAGTGATATTAATTATCCAAATCTTCTTTTTGACCGCTGGAAACATTTAATTTCATGGAGTAAGAGATTCAGAAATGCAAGTGGACCCTTTCTGATGCTAATTATTTAGGTAGAAACATTAACTGCAGTCAACTTTATGGAATTTGATGTTCCTCATTGATCAGACTTGTAAAAGAGCTAAAATATGGAAAAAAAAAAAGAAAAATATATATATTGATATCATAAATTCACAAATATGATTGCATCAGTAATGTGATTAAACATTTTAATAAAATAACCCAACGGTGGTCTGAGACAGACATCCGTATACTACTACTTTGGTTGGTATATATGGTTTGTGTTGTGCTAAAATAAGCAGCACGATTGGTAGGGAACAAACACTCTAGGGCTATAGGCATACAATTTTAATTCGTGCTTCTATTTTAAATTCAAAACCCAAATTTGCATTTATTCCTCTTCTCCCGTGCTATATCTCTGTGCAGGTGCACAAAACATATGTCTTCCTTCCTGTATACATTTCTGCTCTTAAACATCCTTGATTTAGTTAAAAGAAAAGAAACTACCAATCTGTATATTTATTCACTATCTCATGTCTTATACTTTGGTGAATAAATAGTAAAATAAAATAATGTACCCAATAATCATTTTTCTATTATCAGTGGAATTCCTAAATTCTCATGCACGGAGCTAATCACAAAATTGTATTAAAGTCTAATTTGAATAATGGTAAATCTGATTTCTTCATCCCCAGCACAGCATAGGCTAAAGCCCTTGATTACTTTTATTCACCTTATACTGTAATAGGTCCATTTAAAACTTTAAAGTTATTCCTTAAAGGAAAAGAAATAGAAGTCTGGGAAAGGGCATAGCTATCCTTAACTGGATATATTACTTAGAAGATAGCAAAATCATCTTTATTAAATTCCTTAATCATTTTGTTTAAAAAAGAGAGATAATTTACCACACGTGTATTATATGTGTAAAATAAATAAATGTGTCTTATTTGGTTTATATTCTTTATTCTTAATAGTTTTAGTTATTTAATTTATTCATATATTATGTGGTTATGAAATTGATAGAATATTTATAAATTTATGAATGTAAATGTCTATTAATATTTAATTATGTGGATATTTATAACTATAAAAATACATTTTAATTGATAAGAAATTTTAATCTCTTTAAGATTTTTGTAATAACCATAGATATATAAGACTCTTAAATAGATATGCAATTTTACCCTAATCATAAGTATTTGATAATAACAATAAATCATTTAAGATGAACTATTTACATTCATCACATGACCAAACAAATACGTATATTGCATCTATTAAATTTTAGATGTGAATTATAGCATGATAAAATCTAGTAAGGATTAAATGTGAAGAGGAATATTAATTTGTCTATATCGATTTATTGTTTGAAGTTATATACATGCAAATATATTGAATACACTTATGAGTGTTGAAAGTGTCTTAATAATTTACTAAACTCTAGAGTGAGCATTAGATAAAGGGTAAAATATACGTAAAGAAAATTATGGCCTATTGGTTTAAATGTAATTGTTTATAGTAAGACAAGGAATACCCAATCCTATAATCAACCTCACGAGTTATTAAAGTGATAGAAGACATAATATAAGGTAAAAATTTGTTTAATAATATATATATATATATATATAGTATGGGTTTCTCGGCTTTAGATTTTGGGTATTACAGTTCAAGAGACACTTTGTTCAGGTTAGTCCTTAGCAAGTGAAAGAAAAAATCAATTGCAAGATCACTCTTAAGAGAGTGAATTCGTTAAACTTATAATAATAATAAAAAAAATGGTAGCTTTGTGTGTGAAGTTGTGTTCAAATTTTGGGCATGACAATAACATAACCACCCTAAAATAGAGGTGAGGTGTCAAGTGAGATGACACCTATTACAAATGACTCACCAAATTGAAAAGGTCAATTGCCATGTGATATAAGTCGCCTAACTATGATTGAGTAAGTGTTAAATCATGGAGTTATACACTAACACATTTCAATTGCCATTTCATTGAATGAGGTATTTTAGTCAAATGCAATTCATGTGTAGAAAGGAAAAATCTTATGGATGCCTTAGATGATTCTATAGAGAACTTGGAATTATCTTCTTTGATAATGATGTGATTGTGTTGCAATGAAGTTGTGAGTACTTAATAACATGGATTATACTTATAATGATTAAGTGAAAAGAATGTTCTTATGTTATGTGACATGTTTAGAATATTAAAAGATTCATTTACTTTAGCATTCTTGAACATGTTCACTTATTCACCATGGATGTTATGTGATATGTATAGAAGTTGGGGATATCACTTTAAGCCTTCAATGTGTATTTTTAATTTTCAAAGGTTCATATAGGAAAAAAAAAAAAAAGGGATTAGATTTTTTAAATAAATAAAAGCTATAATACCCACTAGTTTGATCATAATATATTTCTTATAGAACTATGCATACTTTTTTTTGAAATACTACTATAATTGATCCAATAACTGAGTCAATTAAATTGATGAAATAGACATGAAATTAATTTATAATAAATAAATAATATATGTGGCATATGCATAAATTTTGTCCAAAGATTGAGTCACTACCCTTTAAAATTTATGATTAGTCCATCATTATTACAAGGTCATTAAGGTATGTTCAACTATCCCAAAAAAAATAGTAGATATGATTTTTTAGCTTATTGGAGTAGTACATAGTAATCTAATAAATATATACTCAAGTAAAGTATCTAAGAAAAGGGTGAGCTATCCTTTCTAAGCTTTCTTCATAGACAATTTATAATTTAGTCAAGTGTACTTAACTTTTATAAATCCATATACACATAAATATATTTATTTTTAGAAAAAATTGGAGGAATGAGAATTTGGGATTAGATACTTCACTTGCATGGAAAAGATCACATAAGGTCTAATATAAATTAAGTTTAGATGTGTTAAAAAATAGGAGCTTTATTTGAAGTGTCACATTACCAAGTAAGTGCATTTTGATCAAATTAAGGTTCATTTGTTACATTTTAAATTTGCTTATTTGGAAAGTATCCTAACAAATAAGTCAATACATATTAGAATATAGGCATTATGAATCAACACCTAATGTCAATATGAATCTACAACATTAAATATGGGGAAAAACATAATTGAACAAAACATATATATGTATCATGGTCTAAAAAGTAACTCGAATGTACATGTATACATGTCTATATACATGTATCATGGTCCAAAAAATAACTCGAATGTACATGTATAAATATGTATATATGTATGATGATTAAAAAAAAAAGCTCTTATGTACATGTATATATGTATATATACATGTATCACATGGTTCAAAAAATATTTCTAATGTACATGTGTACATATGTATATATGTATGACGATGCAAAATAATAACTCAAATGTAAATGTATGTATATATATACATGTATCATGGTCCAAAAATATATATGAGTTTACTTGTACTAATAAGTTAAGTGAGCTCATGGTACATGAAATCTAGATCCTCTCTGTCTTTCATTATCACGAAAATCTTTTCATGATCTTCAATAGGAAACCTCCACTTTTGGGGGCCATGACCTCTTTTTGGTAAAGTGTCAAAATGTAATCTTGTTGCTATAACTAAGTGACTATAATGCAAATTTTTTTGGTGGCATATAATCAATAAATTTAACACCATTATTATCTATCTTGGCTTGTTGATAATAGGTACCTTCAACAACGACTAATCTAGTGGGATATTGTTACCCATCATCATATTCCACTAATTCTCACAATTTGTATTTTGGTTTTGTGAATCTTAGTAGATAATAATCAACACCTTCTATATTGTCAGGATTCGTAGCCATGACAAAAATACCCCCTGTGGACCACAAATTACAAACAATTAAATTTTAAAGTGTATGCTACAATGTATAAAAAAATCAAATTTAATTTAAATTTAAATATAATACATGAAAATAAAATAAGATATATAAATAAAATGCAAGTGTACCCACCACAACCAAATCATAAACACGCTCATAATCAGTCTAATATAGAGGATCATGAATATCTACAATGTCACTATCTTCCTAAGTAAACATTGTGACTAATTATTCTATCTCTCATTGTGAAACATATCCATCTCTAATGTTCTGACATTGTTGAATATTTTCGTTGTGTTTCAATGCAATCAACACAAAAAAACTATATTTTTCTTACATTAATCACAAGAGGTGCTGAGTCCTGTAGTCATGACTTATTTTCAATGCAATCAACATAAAAACATGATCCTTCTCTTACCTGAATCACAAGAGGTTTCCTGAGTCTTGTAGTCATCACTTGATGTAAACTTCTAATACCATTAATTGTTTGACTATTATAAGGATTAGATTGGCCAATATATTTAACTTTCCAAAAATAATGTTTGTTGTGTGTTGTGTCACGAGCGTCAAAATGAATTTTGCACCATTCTACTATCTCACATGATTTTTGTATATTGTTACTTGCATAGTAACTTGTTTTAGCAATTTAGTGGACCCATAAGATATACATAGTTGTAATTAGAGATTTCTTGAATAAATTAAACATATATACATTGAACATGTACCTACAAGTTCATGTTGGCAAAGTGCAAACTTCACACATGCTCCTACTCCATCATGCTCTCCTTTTCCATGTCCACTCTCATAAAAGTTCAATAGAAACTTTACACCACATTTTGTGACAACCAATTGAATTCTTTTGCATACTTAGATTGTCATGTGAAGTTATAATGAAATTTAATATATTAGATTAAAATACTTAATTATACTAGTTAATTAGAAGACTACAAGAAATTGAAATTAATTTGTACACTTACTGGCACATCCATCAAACCAAATCCAATGTTTTGAAGCATTCATCCCATGCTATATGATATTTTTTTAAAAGTTCTCAAAACAATGGGCTACATAACTCCTATCATGACCAGTATCATCACTGATATAAAAATGAGTCTCCTTGATGATAATGCATTCATCTTCTCCACTTTCTACACTGTCCACATGAAACTTTTCATGTCTATACAAAACTTGTACAAAGATTACAACCTGCTCAGAATTATAGTATTGACTTTGAATCTTTGTGTGAGGACTGAATGTATAGTTCTCAGAGAAGTCTACAATTGAGAGAATACAACCTAGAGGAAAGCAATTTTTTGAGTCACGAAACTATTTATCTTTCCATCTTGCATCATGACAATGTTGGATATGTGGATATATCAAATTCTAAAATCTAGTCATAAATTGATTATATATGGAACATTTTAGGGATATTGTCGTACGTTCTTTCCCCCTCAAAACAAAGTGGTGGAAGAGGTACATATATGACACCAATGTTTGTTGGCCTCATGGTCTTGATAGATTAGAAGAATTACATGCTCACCTCAATAATACCCCTTGCATCTCCTTTACCAAGGAGCTAGAGTCAAACAACCTTTTTACCTTTCCTGGATGTTCTAATCATTAAAAAACTTGATGGCTTCCTATGTCAGCAAGTGTTCAGCAAAGCCACCCACACTGAACTTTATCTTCATGCCTCTTACCACCATTACCTTAGCCAAAAATTTGGAATCCTTAAAATGTTGTCCCTGAGAGCCATCGTATTTGTGTTGATGATAACTTATACCAGGATATTTTTCCCATTCGCCAGCATGCGTGCCAAGTGGCATCTCAGTGCTGCCTATAGTCACTCACTTTTCTTGTTCAAAGTTGAGAGAATGTGGAGCTGTTGCGTGGCTCAAGTTTTTATAGCATTGTACTCTTCTCGGCCCCACCATCCATCATGTGAAGGTAAAGACACTTGGTGTCTCCACATTGCACAATCTGGTTCTCTTTCTGTGCTCGACTTCGAATGTCCTCAGAGCTACCGCGTGTCTTCCATGGTAGTTTGTGAACTACGATGCATTTTGCATCATGATTTTCTTGTTGGGCAAGTGTAGGGATCACCACGATACGATGGAGATAACAACTTTGAAGGTTGTTTTGCTAGTTCGTATCTCGCGGTGTGCCACACTAGGTTTTCTTGTCAGGAGCAGTTGCTAGGATGTTGTTGATGTTGCGAATTGTTAGTTAGGAGCTGAGAGCTCTATTTATGCTTTTTTTTCTTTGCTTAGAAGGGTTTAGACTTTTAGAGAGTTTTCTAGAATTTGGGTCATTAAAGATGCCTTTATGTTGATTAAATTTGGTGAATGATAGACATGTCATATTGTGCCTACATCCTTTGTGGTTGTTTTATTTGAAGCTTAATATATTGACCTCTGTGATGTTTTCAAGTTTAATAACATCTATGATATTTCTTGAGACTCCGCAGATTAAACTATGTTCTAAGACTTGTTATCTGTTGGATGAATGGTTAACTGTCATTTTATATTGAATGAGTTTTTGTTGAATTATTATCTCAAATGGTTATGAGCATGTAGATTGTTGAATGAGCTTTAAAATCGTATGTCTCTGGGTTTTATATGTTGTTAATGCTTTTCCAAAATGTTCAGGCGTATCGCCTAAGTAGTGTAGATAATTTGTTTTAAATTTTTCTCCTTCCTCTTTTCTCCCCAAATTGTATGAAGAGTTGGCTTCTCAAACTCGGAGGTCATTCAATGAGTTTTGTGCAACAGATCCCCCATCACTGAATTTCCCATAAGGTTGGTCACGTTTAAGGTAAAATTAAGAGTCAACTGTTATTTTTCTGGCACACTCGGTGGGACCTAAATTTTGAATAAGCCTAAGCTATTTTATGAGCCACAAACCTGTTACCAGGACTTAGACAACTTTGAATCCCAATTTGCTCCTTCCAAACCTGGTAAACCTATATCTAGTCCTAAGGGGTCACGCATGCGTTCTAATACATGCGTGACCCATTAGGATCACTTAAGGCCCCTTGCGACACATGTGCACCCCTTAAGACCTATTAAGACCACAAAAGACCAAATTTTGTCACAAGGGGTCCTATGTGGTCCTAAGGGGCCATGCACATGTTCTAACACATGCATGACCCCTTAGGACCACTTAAGGTCCCTTGCGACACATGCGCACCCCTTAGGACCTATTAGGACCAAATGGTTTTGCAAGGGGTCATATATTGTCCTAAGGGGTCACACATGTGTTGTAACACATGTGTGACCCCTTAGGACCTATTAGGACTACAAAAGACCAAATTTTGTTGCAAGGGGCCTTAAGTGGTCCTAAGGGGTCACCCATGTGTGCTAACACATGTGTGACCCCTTAGGACCACTTAAGGCCCCTTACGACACATGTGCATCCCTTAGGACCTCAAAAGACCAAATGTTGTTGTAAGGGGTCATATGTGGTCCTAATGGGTCACACATATGGTCTAACACATGCATGACCACTTAGGACCACTTAATCCCCCTTGCGACACATGTGCACCCCTTAGGACCTATTAGGACCAAATTGTTTCACAAGGGGTCATATGTGGTCCTAAGTGGTCACGAATTTGTTGTAACACATGCATGACCCCTAAGGACCACTTAAGGCCCCTTGTGATACATCTGCACCCCTTAGAACCTATTAGGACCACAAAAGACCAAATGGTGTCACAAAGGGGCCTTAAGTGGTCCTAAGGTGTCACGCATGTTTACTAACACATGTGTGAGCCCTTATGACCACTTAACACCCCTTGCGACACATGTGCACCCCTTAGTCGACCTATTAGGACCACAAAAGACCAAATGTTGTTGCAAGGGGTCATATGTGGTCCTAAGGGGTCACGCATGTGTTCTAACACGTGTGACCCCTTAGGACCACTTAAGGCCCCTTGCGACACGTGTGCACCCATTAGGACCTATTAGGACCACAAAAGACCAAATGTTGCCACAAGGGGTCATATGTGGTCCTAAGGGATCATGCATGTGTTCTAACACATGAGTGACCCTTGAGGACCACTTAAGGCCCCTTGCGACACATGTACACCCCTTAGGACCTATTATGACCACAAAAGACCAAATGGTGTTGCAAGGGGCCTTAAGTGGTCCTAAGGGATCACTCATGTGTTCTAACACATGCGTGACCCCTTAGGACCACATAAGGCCCCTTGTGACACATGTGCACCCCTTAGGACCTATTAGGACCACTTAGGACCAAATGGTGTCGCAAGGGGTCATATATGGTCATAAGGGGTCACACATGTGTTAGAACACATGTGTGACCCCTTAGGACCACTTAAGGCCCCTTGCAATACATAGAGAGTATGCAATACAAACAAACAATGTTTGGAGTGTGTGATGTGGTCTCTAATTTATGTCCGAAGGGACTAACTAGTTTTGGAGTTGGACGAAGAAACCTATCGGGCCATGCTTGGAGGAAATCATTGTGTTCATGCAAGGGCCACCTTTTTTCTATTATGAGAATGATGATTTTGCACCGAATGATACTTGGAAGACAATTCCCAAAAATTTCTATGGTGTGGAACTAGAGTTGGTGGACTCGAAGTACACTTTTCAGCATCTTAGAAGACCAAGAAGCTATGTACACAATCTCCCAATAGAAGGGCGATTTTGAAAGCATAATTATCTGGTCTCCTGGAAGTTGAATTTAGTACTTCGACGAGTCCACCAACTCAGGTTCCACACCATAGAAAATTTTGTATATTGTCTTCCAAATATCCTTCGGTGCAAAAGCATCATTCTCATAATAGAAAAAAGGTGGCCCTTGCATGAACACATTGATTTTCTCCAAGCATGGCCCAATAGGTTTCCCTATCCAACTCCAAAACCAGTTAGTCCCTATGGACATAAATTAGAGACCACATCACACACTCCAGTCATTTGTTTGTTTGTATTGCATACTCTCTATACATGCATTTAGATCACCCTAAAAATAATTTCCTCTGCTTTTCTCCAATTGCTCTCTTCTAGTCAGCTAATGAGCTTGTTTCTACATTATTCAAGATAATGCAGACCTGCTTGGTTTCTTTTACGAAATTTACTTGCACCCCAAGTACGACCTATTAGGGTCCCACATAAGACCAAATTAGTACCTATTAATTAATTTGTACATATGCAAAATTGTGAATTAATTGTAAATTAATTTTACTTAATTGTAAATTAATTTTACTTAATTGTAAATTAATTTTACTTAACTTGGGGTCTTAATTTGACTTAATTTGACTAATTTTCAAATTAATTATTGTATATGCAAATATATGTAATTGTAAATTAGACATATATTGAAATTTAAAATTAAATTTATAGTTGTTTAAATTTCTTTTGTGCATAGATCTCTAGAAACTTATCTTAAAATTTTCTTTATATCTAGAAAATTTTAACTAGATTGAGTATGCATTTATGACGTTTAAATTTCTTTAAAATGTATATATCTAATTTCTTTAATTTACATGTTTTTAAATATGTTTAAAATTATTTAAATGTACATGTACATACATTTTTAATTATTGTTTATTGTGTACTACATACATGCACATGTGCAAATATATATATATATATATATATCTACATTATCCACTGAACATCATGTCTAACAAGCCTGGATCTTATAACACGAGTAATTTTGAGCCTAGTTTTCATGCTCGTGGGAGTGAGAAGATGCCACATAGGTCTACAACAACTCCATAGGAGAGATAGCAGCTCTATAATCAGACTACTGAGGCACTCCAATGTGCCTTAGATTATTTAAATATCACTTTGGAAAACATACCTGATCACACAAAAAAACAAAGGGGTGAGACTATTAGACATGAGCTAGTTCATATGATTGACCTCCTTGACAATTATAATCCATATGATGAGGTCAATGCAGAGCAATTCTATAGATCCCATTCACGCAGTGTACGTGGTACTGTGAAATGGGACATGGTGAATGATAGGGTTTCCACAACTGATGTGAAAACCATGTTTCCTCATTATCAGATCTTTGGTAGGGTGAAAGGCTATATGCCTACCAGGTGCACAGATGTACTATTAGCACCATTTATCTATCCTATGTGGTTAGCCATTCATCATAGGTGGCCTCAAAAGGATGAGTTGCCCCTTTATTTCTGCAAACAATTGTTTGCAAAGTTTCATTTGTTAGATGATGTTGATCACGCCGATTTTTTGAAACATGATGGGCAAGGGAAGGGCAAATTTTCAGATAAGTTTAGATGACTAGGTGCACCCCTATCCATTAATAAATGAGCATTGATTGGTCCAAACCTTGTGGTTCATCAAGACTGCAAATCTAGCACATGCTGCAGATAGCGTGCCAAATGACACTCGACAATCCATATTTTTCAGTATTGCTACTATAGCCACACAAGTGGATGAGATGATATCAGATTGGGTGGGTAGATATTTGTTGCGCTCTCATACTAGCATTCATGATGCATCACTGAGTGATGATCCATATGTTCGAGTAGATATACCATCGCCGATGGATGCTACACGCATGCATGACATAGATCCTTTATGACAGATGAGCGCATGATTATCAAAGGATCTCTTGGATGCATATCAAGTCATTGTTATGGATCATGGGATCCCATTACAAGATTCCCCATCATTTGTTAGGAGTGCACTTGGTAGACCGGGTGCATATAGCCGTGGTTGTGAGCATACAGATTCTCAACATTTTGCTACTGCACATCCTACTGCCCTACCCCAACATACAATAGTTGGTCAGGATACACCTTCTCCTCCTATTTATACATCAGTTGATCGAGCCACAATACCTGATACTAGATTTTTGGGGATGTTCACTACCATGCTTATGGATCCAGACAGTGAGGGGGATCATGTTGCAGTGGGCTCCTTGCATGATTCTGAGATTAGTAGGATCAGATGAGCCTTACATGCTGCAGGAGAGGTATGAATTATATATTATATAATTTACTAATTTTAATTTTGATATTTTATATAGCTACTTGATTGTACACGTGAACTGCATAGATTAAATTAATTAAATTTATATATTGGATTGTTTTTTGAACTATATAGGGTATCACGTTAGGATCGATGTATGGAGATTTGGATGTTGCCACTGACCCAGTTGTTCATCAGGAGACACAGGTATATATAAAGTTTAAATTATTATTATTATTATTTTCAGTTCTATTTAAATGGATATCTAGGTGTTGATTAAATAATTTCTTGAGCGATTTAAATTACATATATATATCAAACAAAATGTGTGCATTGTCTAGGATGAGAGAGCTTTGTGCAGGATGAGCCATTCATCCTGCAAATGTTCTAGAGTCCAGCATGCACATGATTGAGGTGTTAGAGACCCTGAGGTATGTTTATCTAGACAACCTCGTGTACATGTACATGTTCAAGTAGATTAGATTTAAATAATAATGAATCTTTTTAAATAATGTACATGTTCAAGTTCATGTGTAATTTATATTGCACGTGCAAGGGGTGATGCTTGAGGATTTGCACATTGCCACTGACCTTGTTCATCATGAGACACAGGTTGAGCTCCTCATCACATCAACGTCCTAGAATCCTGCATCCACTTGGTGGTAATGTTAGAGACTCTTCACAGGTATATTTGCCTACATACAAATGCTCATAATCTATGTTACTCATTTTATTTTACTTTAGTAAATTTAAATTAAATGTTTAATGTATGGTCTTATGTGTGCATACTCTATTGCAGGCGCATGGATTGAGACATGCCTCAGGACAGGGCCCTGTGTGTGTGTGTGTGTGTGTGTGTGTGTGTGTGTGTGTGCACGCGCATGTGCACACATTTTATATATATTTGTACAAGTGTACTAGACATTTCATACATGTGTATTGTACACATTTCATATGCATATGTACATACTAGATATTTATTTTCCATATTTCATGTGTGTGTGTGTGTGTATATGTTAGATAGATGTACACTTCATAGACATATATGTGTATGTGTTAGATAGATCTACATTTCATACTACTTTGCACATTTATATATAGATAGATTACGTTTTTGAAATTGAAGTGTTTAAATGATAGAATCTCTAAGTCATTTGAATTTAGTTATTTTCCATATTTCATGTGTGTGTGTGTGTATATGTTAGATAGATGTACACTTCATAGACATATATGTGTATGTGTTAGATAGATCTACATTTCATACTACTTTGCACGTTTATATATAGATAGATTACATTTTTGAAATTGAAGTGTTTAAATGATAGAATCTCTAAGTCATTTGAAATTAGTTAAGTGTTCTAGTTAATTGTACATGTGTATGTGAAAGTTAAGTGTTTATGTCTATTTTAACTTTATTCATTGTTAAACAAAATTAGTCGTTAAAATTTAATTTAGTTGTTCATTTTAGTTAAGTGTTTATCTTCATGTTTAATGAACGAACTTCAAAACTTTAATATCCCCTTAAATCCCCTAAGACCACTTAAAACACCTTAGGACAACATAATTAGATGAATCCAAACAACATAATTAAATGAAATAATATATGTGTAAATATAAATGAAATGAATGTACATAGATGAATAAAACGAATCCATGCGTGTGTAAAAATATAAAAGAATCAATTCCCTTAAATCCCCTTAAGACCACTTAAAACACCTTAGGACAACATAATTAGATGAATCCAAATAACATAATTAAATGAAACAATATATGTATAAATATAAATGAAATGAATGTACATAGATGAATAAAATGAATTCATGCATGTGTAAAAATATAAAAGAATCAATCCCCTTAAATATCCCCGTAAATACCCTTAAGACCACTTAAAACACCTTAGGAAAACATAATTAGATGAATCCAAACAACATAATTAAATGGAACAATACATGTATAAATATAAATGAAATGAATGTACATAGATGAATAAAATGAATCCATGCATGTGTAAAAATATAAAAGAATAAATCCCCTTAAATCCCCTTAAGACCACTTAAAACACCTTAGGACGATATAATTAGATGAATTTAAACAACATAATTAAATGAAACAATATATGTGTAAATATAAATGAAATGAATGTACATACATTAATAAAACAAATCCATCCATGTGTAAAAATATAAAAGAATCAATGATGAAAATATCCCCCTAAATGCCCTTAAGACCACTTAAAACACCTTAAGTCAACATAATTAGTTTCTCATTTTAGTGAAACTATATATACATGTGTAACTATATATACAACATTAATTAAATGAAACTATAAATGTGTAAATCAAAATTGAATGAATACATAGATGAATAAAACATGTAAAATCAATGTATAAAACAAAAAATAAATGCATCAACAAAACTAAATTTCCACAAGTTATCCAAATTGCTACACTTCTAGAAATATCTAAATATATATATGAGTTTATCAAAATAATACCTATCTAATATATTTTACTTGTTCAAACATGACAAGTGAACTTAAAGCTCGTGGTACATATTATCTAGATCCTCCCTATCTTTTATAATTTCTAAACTTTTTTCATGATCTTCAATAGGCAACCTCCACTTTTGGTTGCCACGATCTCTTTTGGCAATGTCTCCAACTGCAATCTTGTCGCTATTACTACGTGACTGTAGTGTAGAACTTTTTGGCCAGGCATATAATCAATGAATGTTACACCATTTGTATCTATCTTTATTTGTTGATAATAGGTGCCTTCAACAACAACTGAACCAGTGGGATATTCTTGCCCATCATCATCACTGACTGATTCCAATAACATGCATTTTGGTTGTGTGCATCTCAGTAGATAACAATCTACACTTTCAGTATTGTCAGGATCAACAATCACTGCAAAAATATCACCTATGAAAATAGACCATGCATGTATATATATTACAAGCAATATTAGTTCATTACACATTTTTAAATTAATGAAAAATTTAAAAAATTTGTACATGTACATATATGTAATTTACAAAATATGCATGCACGCACCTATACCAACTAAATAAAAAACACATTCATAATCAACTGAATATAGAGGATCATGAATATCAATAATGTCACTATCTTCGTAAGGAGGCATTGTGATAAAATCTTTCATATTCCATTGCAAAACATATCCATTAGAAATATTTTGACAATGAGTATCTCTGTTGTTCACAATGCAATCAACACAAAAAAAGCATGATTTTCCTCTTGCAAGAATAACATGAGGCTTGCTAAATCCCGTAGTCATGGCTTGATGAAAACTTCTAATACCATTAATTGATTGACAATTATAAGGATTTGATCGATCAATATTTGATAATCTACAAAAATTATTTAGTCAATTTTATTTCATTTCACACACACATATATATATATACACTTGAATTTTAAAAATAATTCAAGAACAACAAGAATGTTTAAGAATATATATATATATATCTTTAACTTCCCAAAATAATGCTTGTTGTAAGTTGTATCATGACGAACAAAATGATTTTTGCACCATTCAATAATATCATTAGAATTACGTATGGTGTTACCTGTACACAAGATTTTTCTTTAGCAAAATGGACAACCCACATGTATGAAGATAATTTACCTGCAAGTTCAAGTTGGCAAAGTGCACGCTTCACACATGCTTCTGCTCCATCATGCTCTCCTTTTCCATGTCCACTCTCAAAGAAGTTCCACAAAACATTTATGCTATGCCAAGCATGTTGTAGGGATAACCAGTTAAAAGCTTTTGCAGACTTAAATTGCCTTGACATGAATAACATATATATTAAATATATATATTTAAACTTTTGACCTGTTATATACAATCAAATCATATATATATAAAAAAAAAACTTAAATAATCAATTTCAAATCTAATGTGCTTACCAGCATATCCATCTGACCAAATCCAATGTTGTGTACATTCTATCCCACGATCTTTAATATCTTCAAAAAACATTCCAAAACAATGTGTTACATAGCTCCTATCATGAAACATATCATCATTGATATAGAAATGGACCTCCTTGATGATAATGCATTCATTTTCAGTACTCTCTATACCATCCACATGAAATTGTGCATGTCTATAGAAAACTTGAACAAATATTGCAACTCGATCAGAAGGATAATATTGACTTTGAATTTTTGTGTGAAGACTAAATGTATAGTTCTTAGAGAAATCTACAATTGAAAGAATACAACTTGGTGGAAAACAATTCTTTGAATCATGAAACTATTTAGCCTACCATCTTGCACCATGACAATGTTGGATATGTGGATATATCATGTTATGAAATCTATCTATAAACTGAGTGTAGGGCAATTCACTCTCTTTCAACATTTTTTTTTTGGATTCAGTTCTTGACTTACTTTGGTATGTCTCATATTCAAATCTCTTCCATATAACTAGTGCATGAATATCAAAATTCTCCATTTGCAACACAAACTTACTCAAAAATCCACAATCATTGCATTCACCTTTTATACATTGTATTTTGAACTCATCGAAATCTTCTAATTTATCACATAAAATAGACTTCACAAATTGTGTTGTACTTGTAGGAGTGACTAGATTTGGATTAATTGTTGCCATGAAATTCTTATATGATTGCAAGTGTAGATGAAATTCAACATGATTTCGACAACAACAAGTTTCACGTACCTTATTTATGCGTACAAAGCAAAGATGGAATCTCTCAAACATCCTTTGGCAAATCTTTACATCTGAAAATTCTTGCTTGAATACTTCAAACAATTCACTTTGTGTTGTATCTAAGAAATGTTTTGGATGTGTAATGTTTTTACCATCTTCATCTATCATCTATATAGTATCCCTTCTATTGGAAGAAACATGAGATTGGTTGGTCCAATAATCAATGACTTGTCTTTTTACATCTTCAGAAATTCTGTCTTTTCTAGGAATCCTACAGATATTTACCCAATTTTTTTTCGATGTTTTCATCCAACATATTTCTCTTCCTAATGTATCTTTGAACAGTTCTTCTAGATACATTCAGTAATTGAGAAATTGCATTAACTTGTTTTTTACGAGTCGATTCCTTACTAGTAATCATAGTCATCAATGCTCTACATGTAACACTTAAATCAATACCTCGACTTGTGTTCTCAATACAATTCAATACTTCTTGTAAATTTTCAATTATAGTTTCTTTTACTAATGTATCACTAGAACTTTTCTTATTACCAACACCCAACAAGTCCAAAATAGGTTTCATTTCCCTTTTCCTAAAAAACTTAAACATCAGGTTCATCTTGAACAACAAAAAATTGTTGTTGACTACGTTTTGTATGACCTTTAATCTTATCGTCCATTTTACGATCATACAACCTTGATCTAGTCCTCTTATTCCCCATTGCAAAAAATATTTAGATCTTCAAAATTTTGTGCTTTGAACCTAAAAACAACACATGCAAATATGCATATCTTCAAAATTTAGTGCTTTGAACTAAAAAGATTATATATCTAATAACTTTTCATCGATTCTTAACAAAAAGAATGTAATTAGTGAAATGTATAAATAATTTTGCATTCTTAAATTTAATATGTGTAAATTTCATCCATTTAGATCATTTGACTTGAAGTCCAATTTTTATAATTTAGAAAATGAAAAAATAAGGCTCAAGAGATTTAGGAGCATTGATAAAAAGTAAGAAATTAAGTATACTTCAATTAGATACATTTGACTATATGCAATATACATATGAATGTGATTTAATTTAACATTAATTGCTTGAAATCACTTAGCTAATATATATAGAGAATTTCAGTCAAGTATTACAAAATAAAATATAATATAATTCAGTACTAAATAGTGTTGGATATATAGCCAAGAAATGGTTATCGTCGTATCGCAGTGACTAAAGAAAATGCTTAATCTAAAAAATATTTAATTTCCAAAAAAACATCTAATATTGTAAATTAAGCATGATTGAAAAAATAATTTCAAATAACATACTTGGAAAGGGTAGATGCCTTCCAAAAGAAAATTCAAAATCTTCGCCCCTTTGCAAAATTAGAAATATTCACCCCTTTTATAATCTTCGTAGTTGCTCCAAAATGCCACTTTATTTGAAAAAGAAAAAGATTGTTTGCAAAAATAACTCTTATTATTTTTGCATTTGATTGATTTGGTTTTTTTAATGGAAAAAATAATTCTTTTTTATATGTGGTTCAAGCGACCGATCACGTAGGCCCTCACAGTTCTGGCCAGAACAGTTCTGACCGGAACGTTTCTGGTCGGAACGGCTTATGTGGAATGCCAAGTGGCAGCCACATCAACAAAAATGATGATTTTCTCAAACTTGTCACTTTTGCAACAAAATTCAACAGGTAAATTAAACTTATTGAAAAATTTAAAATACCCTTTTTTAGATATCGAAGTCATGATTCTACTCATATAATTTTTTTAATGTTTTAATTACATTTAATATATAAAAAATTAAAAATACTACAACTAGGTATTCTTTTGTTCGATATGAGTCTGCTTTGAAAAACAAAAAAAAATATCAAATCACTTCAAAAAAAAAAAAAAAAATATGGTTCACTAGAAGAGAGAGTCTTCTCCAAAAAGGTATTTTTAGTTTTTGGATTATCATAAATTGAATAGACAAATTGTGGTGGGAGACAAAAACTGTCAAATTTTGGTGTATTCGACTTCCAAATGCTATTACAAAGAAAATATACATCAATTTTTTATTTTTTTTTCATGCACTATATAAATATGTGATCTATAATTGATATCAAAATGAGAAAAAAAAAGTTGATTTACATTTACTGTTGAGGTGGGAACAAACCCCCTATTTTTCAGCGTTTTTCAGCAATAAAAAAATAGACTTTACAGCTAAAAAAACATATAAATTATTGACAAAAAAATTTCAAAAAATAGCAGACTTTAACAAATTTTACACATTTCATCAGTCTGCATCATCTTCAAATTCAAAATGAAAATGACACTTTTATGGCAATGAAATTGAATAGTTATTGTTGTGTTAGCCTTTTCCTTTGTAAAAGTGTGACACAGGTCTGTGCTTTTACCCACATACATAATTACATTCATGAGAAATCTCCTAGAAAACCCTATGTTTCTTGTTCTTGTCAAGGACAAACTAGATGCTGGTAGTTTTTAAGGGCCTAGTTTGGCCAGCTGTTGTTTTCTATTTGGTCCAAGATTGGTTTGTTGTGGCCTGGTGATGCTGTTATACGTTAAGGGAGCCTCAGAAAACCCTTTTGTTGGTAGTGGGTGCCTAATAAACCCTTGATCTATGGTTCTTGAGGCCTATTGTCTGCTGGTTTGAGGTTCTTATCTTAAGGTGTGGTTGGGGTTTGGTGTGTTATTGTTGCTATCTCTTTTTTATTATATCTTTTGTAGCCTTTGTTTTGGGATATGGACACCCGTAAGTCTAGAAGGTTTCAGGTCCTTCCTAAAACCTTTGGTTGTCTTGTTTACTCCTTGATGGTATCTCATTGACTATAAAGGGTTTGCAGGCCCCTTCAAAACATGTTTATCCTAGTTAAAAACATCCATGAGAAAACAAAGTATGTGATAATAATTTAATTTTGTTTTCCAAATCATTAGTAATTATTCATTATTTATTTTAAATTTTTTATTTGAAAAAAATGATATCTACTTCAAAATTATTTAATTTTGAACGTTTATTTAACATAAAATAAAAGAAGTATTGGCTTATAAAAAATTATTTTTATTTTATTTATCTTTATTATGATTTATAATATTATAATGCTTAATCACATTAAAACTCAATATAATAATTGACTGTTGAATAGCTCTAAAAATAAATATTGAATTTTAATTTACTCATATATGATGAACTATGTGTGTGTGTGTGTGTGTAACACATACTATTTAGATAAGTAGAATAAAGAATTTTCTAGTAAATTGAGTGGATCTTATATTTTACATTAAAATAACTTGACAATTATTATATATTATCTTTTTTCATAAATCATATTTTATTTTTTTTGTTTTCTTTATTAATTAAAATTTGATATTTTCTACTTAAAATTTACATTTATTTTAAGCATCTAATTTTTTTGGTTTACCTCATTAAATATTATATTATAGTTATTAGGTTTATAGAGTTATCTATTAGTATTAGGAAGGTATTTATATTGTTCTCTCTTAAACTAATATTAGACTTGGAGAGTTATCAATAATAATAGTGATATTAGAATTATCAAGATATTTAGATTGTTCTCTCTTGACCTATACTTCTAAATTTTGACAAATTTAGAAATATGTCAAGGTTCAAATAAAATGTCACGAGAATATTAAAGAAGTTAGATAGAGTCAAAATTCACACAATATGTAAAATTATGAAATTGAAATGATGTAGGATAGTGTATGAAAATTTCATACATGAGGTATTAGAGGAGACTTTTGATATATGATCAGGGTACATATAGAATCAATAGAACTACTTGCTTTCAAATTATAGAGAAAAACCAATTCTATTTAGGTTTTTCCTTTTTTTTTTTTTTTATCTTGCTTGAATAGAGATGGGTTTGGTGTGAACTTTCATTTTCTATTTTCCTGTTTTTGACTCTCATAGTCTAATATTTGTAAAACTATTTTAAATTGAAACTAATATTAAATTAAGTTGGTCTGATCAAATATTTGCAGTTTCAACATATGTGCAAGCGATTAAAAAATAGGGTTTTGAGTCATGAGAAAAGCCTTGCCCATTCCCTATGGAAGAGAAAGATGCTACTTTAAGATTTACATTCAAAATATTATCCTTCAACAAAGATATTGGTTTAAATATAAATTTAATTGGTCTCCTAAGAAAGTTAGTCAAACAGAAGGATCTGACTTTAGTCAAGCACACGAGCATTTTGATGAAGTTTATGGGCTTCAATGTTTAAAAATTAATTTTATGAACCTCATCGTGTGTGACTGTGACTATGTAATACATGTGCTTCCTACTCATGGACAATTAATGACAATTTTTTTTTTGATTTTAAATCAATACATACGGTCCTTTTAAATATTCTTAACTTTTACTAAAGTATCAACAATGACCATTCATTACATAGATGATTTGTTTCTAATGCATAGAGATGGGTTTTAGTATGCCTTAATGTGTTTAAAAAAGCTATATATTGTAATTGTAGATTGCACATACATTTCAGGGTCTTATTAAAAGAATTATACAAATGAAGGATATACGTTGAATGCCTTGGTGATGGTAAAAAGCAACTAATGTTCTTAATGCAACAAATCTTCCTCACCAGTCTTCATCACAAGAATTTTCTTCCCCATAACTCCATTATTCTCATTCCCTGAGGAATTTCTACTATGGCCACTCATTCCCTTTTTTGAGGCCAATCTGAGTAGCATCTGGTGGTTTCTAGAAAGGACCTCTTTCTCTTGACCTCCATCCATTCAGCCTCTAGAAGTAAACAAATTGGGATCACCCTTTGCTAAGGGATTATTCCCCCCAAAACTACTAACCTTGCTTAACCAACCTGAGCATTGCCTAGATTGGGATACCCTTAGCCATTGGAAGTCTTGAAAATGTTTCAAACAAATCTAAAATCATTGATGCCTCTCCTCCCTTAATGTTATTCCAAACATCTGAAAATGATGTGTCCTTTTCTCAAGACAATATTCATTTCAGCCCTAGTCTAGAAATATATCTTATGCAAAGGAGGAGAAGCCCAGGGGTATTTTGGGGTCCCTGCAATTCGGGAAGTTCCTACTATTATCATATTCTATTGATCACACCTTGACCACACATTTGACTATAGCAAATGAGAAACCCTTGCTACTCGATTAGATTTGATTTATTTCTCCATATAGTTTGAAGGAGCTTCAATTGAATAATGATGTGAAAGAACATTTGAGCATAAGGATTGGTGATCAGTTTTTTGAATGTTTCTAGACAATTTGTTGTCCATAAGTCAAGTTGCAAAGCATCTTCTACATCAAAAATGCAATCCTTCATAGTCCAAAGTTGGTGGCCAATTGTGATTAGCAATGTTGAAGGTAATGTTTGCAAGAAGATCCCATATGATAATTATGTCCACAAGGATGTAGAAAAATGTTGTATGGGTGAAGTTGGAAGTGTCTATATCAATAGCCAGAAAGTGTCCCAATGAGTCCCAAATCGATTCAAAGCACTCCTTAAAATAGAACTATAATGGGAGATTTTGGAGATGGACCCATACAAGTTTCACCAAAAATGATTTAGTGAGAAGTGTTGAATTAAAGATTGAGCTCTAATACCATGTTGAATTTTGCAACACAAGCACCTGCAAGATCAAACTACAAACAAAACACCTTCTACAAATGAGAGTTGCACAAATGAAGTCTAAATTACTTAAAAGAAAATAATACAAAATGAATTACAAATGTACAATGGAGTGGTTTTAAAGAAAGTAAGTGCTAAGCTAAATTTAGGAGAACTAAAGTGCAAGCATAGGGAGCTAAAAAAAATATCAATACTAGCTAAACTAGATGCACAAAAGCTAAATTAGAAGCAAGAACTCCTAAGTGAACTTAAGAAAAAAAAGTAAGAAAGAATAACTAGTTGTAAAAAACTAACTAATAGTTATGTATGCTCTAACACTCTCCCTTAAGTGAAACTTAGGGTGAGTAGAAAAAATCTAAATGCATGAATAAATAAATGAGTCCTAACAACAAAAGGCTTGATTGTGTACCCATGTATAAACCAATCAAGTCTCTCTAAGCAAAGGAAAGGAGGGAAACCATGTGAGAAAAAACCTCTCTCCAAAAGTAAGAGATGTAATAAATGAAAAGAAACATGAACTGCTAAAAAAGGAAGGCCTCAAATAGATTCCCCAAGGACAATTTCCTTCACAAAATTACAATCTAGATTCCCTCCCTAGGAGAGAAAAGAATAGATGATTTATTTCCCCCATAAGACTGAAGCTCAAATATCGAATATGAAGGTTCAAGGACAAATGCTAAACATGATCCCAGAGCGGCAAACCACATGTCTCCCCTTAGGAAGAAACAAATCCACTGGCCAAGGTTGGAGCAACTCCATGAAATGATATGGAAGAAATAATCTCAATATGTGTGCCATGGAAGACTTCTCACCTGTCTACATCTGAATCATGATGTACCAGATCAAGTGAAGCAAATCCAAACAACTATAAAGATATGTGATGAACAACCTCTGAAGGCACTAAAGATGGGATGACATGAATGCTCTAACTATCATCAAAGAGGAAGTAAGAATCCTCAAACATGTCCCCAATATTTGCAACATGTGACTCAACAAATAGGTTTGCACAATGTGGCAAGAATTCATCCCACAAATTTGAAACTCAAAGGGAACAATCAACTTGCTAAACTGAATCAACAGGGGCTATGCATGAGCCAATACCAACCTCATTACAAACAACAAATAATGATTAAGACTAAAACGATGTCTCAATATGAGGAGTGACATTTGAGATACAAGACTTGGATCCATCACAACATGAAGGAATTGGGATATAATCAAGCATCTCAAAAGTACTTGTAGCATCGTAAATTGTACACCTTTATAAGTGTGTCCAATTTCACACTCTCCTTGTACTCATTTTAGTACTCCCATTCCTCTATGCATTATAGCATCGTAAATTATATGCCTTTATCAGTGTGGTTCAAGCCATCTCATACATACAAGAAGTTTATCGCATAGTTCTTTTAATGTCTTCTTGGGAGACATTAAAGAGAACATTGTTGGACAATGAAAAAAATTGTGGCCCTTGCCTTCTTGTCGAGTTTCTCCCAATCTTCATCTAGCATTGAATTTGGTTTCTTCCCTTTCCCTTCTAATGTGTGAGAGACATCATGCTTAATCAGCAGTGATTCCATCTGCACTTTCCATAGCCCAAAATTATATTCCACAGATTTCTCTCTCTTCCATTTATCTGCTTCCTCCATTATACAGAAATTCTTTACAAATTTCCAACTAACTTCATTAACGAATTTTGGTAGTAATTGTAAATAACAAAGTGCGAATAAACGATTGTAAAACAAGAACAAACAAAGACAACGAATTTACAGTAGTTCCTCATAGAGATTGCATCCACTTTTTGAACAAGGAAAACTCTTTATTAATCTCAATTTTTACAACAATCTATTCCAATAAATATGGGTGATTACTTCACCCAAAATGTGAATGGTCAAGAGACACTCGATGGCCATTAGACTTCAATTATAACAAAAATTGACACAATCTAATTTAGAAATACTGTGAAAACCTGATATCATTGAATCTTGATCGCAGCTTTACCATATTCAAACCTATGTTTTTCTCATTACCGAACTCTTCTCAAACCAAAACCAAACAGAGCTGTGGAGGAAAATTGAATGGATGCTTTCACCTTCAAGTCAGCTCAATGAAATACGTGTTTACAATGTGTCCACCTTTGCAATGAAATACGTCATCCCCCTTGCATAAGCAATCAGCGTGGCCAAAAGTGTACCATTCACCCAAATGAGATGAGAGTTTTGCCACGCCCACACACATTTATTAGCAAAAGCGAAAACGAGATGAAAGTTTTGCCACGCCCGCAGACATTTATTGGCAAAAGGGAAAACGATTCCAACCCAGGTCAGCAATACCTAACCCATTTTAAATTTTGGAGGGAAGAAGCAATTTTGATGTTACGATATTTATGTTGAAGGTGTTTCTTATGTGAGCTTTTCAATTTCAATAGAATGACATAAAATCTTAAAATTTTGTTTTCCATTCAATGGACGGTCAGACAACCAAACCAGATAAAATGTTTTCTAGGCCCACCTACATTTATAAAGAAAAGTGAAATCGATTCCAAGTGATGTCCACAATACCTAACCCACTTTCCACCTCAATGTAAAAGTAAATTTTGAACAGATTTGTTAATCACAGAAAGGAGTGCTAGATTTTTATTATAAAATATAGTTAGAATTCTCAGAACATTCTGTTATATAAATAAGGAGATTTTGAATAAAGTGTTAAAATTTGTATAAAATTATTGTAATATATCATTCTCAGTTTAATTATATATTTTTATTTTTGAAGGTTAATTTCAAATTTTTTTAATAAAATTTGTTTGACAAGGAAAGTTGATTGTCAAGTTTGAGCCAATCAATAAAGAAAAATAAGGATATTTATATTTACAAAAAAATATGTAAAAGATGTTAAAAATATCATCATGAAGGCAGTTATTTTATTTGTCCATCATTCCACTTGAAATATATTTTCATTATTATGTCTTTTAATTGAAAGTTTACAATCTTCAATTAAAACGCTAAAATGTTCAATTTTAAAACCCTAAAATATTCAATTGAATCCCTAAATAGTTATTTTGAAACTCTAAAATCTTCAATTCAAACCATAAAAAAATTAAAATTTCAAACCTAGAAATTTCCAATTCAAACCCTAAAATGTCCCATTGACACACTTTTGTTCTTATTAAATTCTATAGTTTTATAACCAACTACCTAAGCGAAGTATCTTACTCCTCTCAAACTTTAGGATGTGTTGTATAGTCTAAGATAGGCTTCCTTGTTATGATTGAGAGAGTATATATATAGATTTGATATTTTTTGGGATTAATTGGTCTTCGGCCATCCTTTCATACTTCTCAAACACTTTCTCTAGCTTCTATCAAAGGAGATCTATTAAAGAGAAGCACATTTCATACACAAATCAGCTTAGTGAATTATATTTTCTATCTTTGATGAAACTTACAAGACCCTCTTATGTTCTTACATACAACCTTCATTTTAGGTCTCTTCTTAAAATTGTTTTCTCAAATATGAATATATAAAGGGTAAAGTAGGTCCCCCTATCTAATTTCTCTCATTGTGAGGAGGAAATATTGAGAGACTCGATTGATTACAATGGAGTAGGTGGTCATGGAAATGGACAACATGGCATCTATTTGGTCCTAGAGCCTTCCTCACACAAACCTAGGAAGTGGGTCTAGTTTCATCCACTATAAATGGCTCATAGGTTCCTTATTCATAGGTTTTTTATTATTGTCTCTTCATTATGGGATATATATGCATATTCATCCTTTATGTACATTACAAGATAAGTGTGCTAAGTTTACATGTGGCACCGACTTCATTAATACTTAAATAATTGGTTAAAAGTTTCAAACATTATATTTTGGATATATCCAAGTCATGCATGCATGAGATTCATTATGGTGTGTGTGTGGGTGTATGCTTACATGTGTGCGTCTTTATACTTTACGTCAAAAGATTTTGTACTAAGTTCACATGTTGTGTGCCCACTTTATTACTACTTAAATAGTTGACAATTCATTACTAGTAGTCAAGAATTTGCATCTCCTTTAACATAATTTAAATTCTAAAAATCGCTACTTCTTAGTCAAAGACCCCAAAACCATGAATTTTAGAATCTCGAGCTATGAAATTCAAGACTACATAATCATGGGATTCCTGAACTTCAAAATCTTGAACTACAAAATCCAAAACAATAAAATGCCAGACTACGAAATCCCAAACTACAGAATCCCAAAATCCTAGAATGAATGGACGTGTTTACCTTTGAATTTATTAAGATGTAAAGGAACTAAAGGGAGAAAGTTTAAATCTTCAAAGTGAAAAAGGCGATTTATCCAAAGCTCCATGATCCCCAAAATCTGAAATAAAGTTGAATCCTAGGGCAAACAAACATCGAAACGAGATGAAATGGGGTTTGCAAAGCAAAAAATCTTTGAGAAGGAAAAGTTTATTAAATTATAATTTATTTTAAGATTTAATAAACTTATAATTTAAATCACTAATAATAATATTTCTTTTAAAGTGGTTTGAATTATTGTGAAATTTACATTAAGCAAAATTGGGTTATATTCCATTATGTAGATTTCTAAATAAATTGGCACATTGAAATAATTTAAATTATTGATAATTATTATTATTTATAATGTGCAATAAAACAAGAGATCAAAGATAAATTAAAATAAGAAATGAGAAATTTCTATAAAAAAAAAGACTAAAGTTGAAGTCAATCAGAAAAAACTAAAGTAAACATTAGAAAGTTACCATTTCATAGAGCTTGTCTACATCAGCAAACTAGAGTCTAATTGCAGTCCAAATAGAAAGTTATTATTTTTATTGGTGCTTGCATGCACATCAACTCAAGGAGAACTTAAATTCAAAATGTATTGTTTCTTTTAAATTGTTGAGAGTTCATTACAAGCAACACTAAATAATTTGTATTTCCTTTAAAGCATAAATTAATATTTAAGAGAATTATGAAATATAGATCATCTTTTATTTATTTTTTATAATATTTAACTTACTTCTCATATTATGAGAAGTTACCTAGCTATATATTATCTTGAACTTCCATTAGTATATGCATATCACAACTTAGAATTTAAGGGGGGTAAGAGGAATAATAGTAGATTAAATTTTTTAATGTAATATTATAATTAAATATTTTTATTTACTGATAGAGATAAATTAAACAATCAATTTTTCATGTCAATATTTTTTTAACATTATTATATTTAAAAATTGATCTATAAACTCTATAAATATAATAAAAATGATTTTCCTTGCTAATATTTGCAATGCTTTAGTACACTGATTTTGATTCTCTTTTCACTACTCTACTAGTGAAAGCTAATTCTCTATACTTGAGCCTCCCTATTCATGGTGATGAGGGATATGGTGCGATGCATGAATAATATTCCTTACAAGTTTAAAAGTTCATCATTCAAGGTGGCACTACACGGTGTTAGGGCTCATGACAACCATCTTCATTTGTAATGTAAAGCCCTTTCCTATGATGGGAAACATGTAGGGACTTATGCATTGACTTGGATGGGTCTTCTTCTTGGTAGATGAGTATGTCTCACCCTTCTCCTTCCCTAAGGATATCTCTTTGTGGTATTGGTGTATCTAATTCACATCATTTTGTAGTTCTTGTTAGCCGCTCAACCTCAATTTTAAAAAATATTTTAAATAATTTGGCTAGTGATAAGGAGGAATTATAACAAAGCTACACCAACATTTGTAGATTTACCAAACTATGACCAAATTTAGGTGATTTTCATGCTTGGATTTTGGCAACATAGAAAGATTTTTTGGAAGAAGAAATTTATATTTTCACCTATTCTAAGGGGTTCTTCATTGTTGATTATGAGTAATTATTAGGTAAGGTTTTAGTGCAAGAAAATGGTCCTTGGTTTCTTGAGGGTGGCTTCCATGCATGAATCTCTAGTATCCCTCCTTTGATCCATGCTTTGAAACCTTCTTCTTTTCATTTTTCTAGGTTTTCTTTCCTTATCTTCCCTCCTAGTTTTGGTAAATAGATTGTTTGCAATTTATAGTGTCACAAATCGTACCCTATTAATCTATGGAAATTATGCATTGACCCTAGTGAATTTATGAAAAAATTCATGATCAATGTTTTATAACTTCGACTTCATGAATTGTAAAGATGTAGCAAATGTTAGAAACCTATATGGTTCAAATTTGGGATCAACTTGGCTAAATGGCAGCATGGTGCACATACATCTATGTGGCACATAAAGGTGGAAAAAGGATTCCGTATTCAAACAAGTATATTCTACATCATAACCCATCCAACGAGTGTCCCTTCTCACAAACACGTAAAAAATGACTGTTGCTAATCATTCAAGGAAGAAACCCACTCTTCTTCTTCATTTTTAGACTTTGATTATTTAATCTCTTAAATTCTCTCTCACTTTCTCTTTCACAATGAATCTCTATTTAAATTCATCTACATTCTTATATTAATCAAATCTTATCTCATCTACAATAACACTTGTTATCTCAAGAGAGATGTAATGGTTGTGTAGAGATCTCTTTTCTCTTATCTCATGTAGCAATTTTATTTATTAGTCTCTCTTGAATCTATTTATCTATTTGATAATTTAATAATTACTCATTTTATCAATAGTAATAGGGGTTTTCTTCCATAGTGGGGATTATTTCTATTATGAATTTATTTTATCCAATATATCTATTTGGATATCCATGGAGGTGGAAACATTGAAATAGGGGTTTGATCAAGGAAATTCCCTATATAACCCCAACATTTTTCTTTATATCCATGTGCATAAGTGGCACACAAACCTCAAGAGTGCAAGGAAATTTCTAGCACTTATTTTTACCTTTGTCCATATAGATGACAACATAGCATGAAGAAATAAGCAGGAGAAGGGAATATTGGAGTGGTACAAGGGAGAAGTGTTGCATTTGAATTCAGGGTAGGGTGGTAAAGCCTAAAATGGATAGGGAAACTGGGGGGAGAATGGAAAGGATGATTCTTGGGACTGCCCAGATTCCTCTGAACTGAGTGGAAAGGACCTGACAGATGGGAAATCACAAGCAGGTGACAAGCCTATCGATCCTGATGGAGAAAATGGAGAATCATGTGCTGGAGACACTCCTAGGCATGAACCTATTCGAAGGGACAACGGTCAATCTTAGACATCTCTATTCGGTGTCAACCAAGTGGAAAGTCCTCACTCCCTCCAGTTCATAATATCTCAGACCCAAAAAAATGTAGATTTTCTATTGAAATTCAAGACCGTGTTATTGATCATAATATTAACGTTATGGCAATGACACTGGCTCGAAAAATTTTAGGCCCGAGGCCAAATATTGATATTGTCAGGGAATTATCTAAACACAAATGGGCACTTAAAGGTCAAGTAGAGATCACTGCTATGTCCAAAATGGCATTGTCATTGACTTTCTCTTGCAAGGAAGATATGTCAAGAGTGCTCTGTGATGGCCCTTGGTTGATCGATAAATCAATGCTAGCTTTGCAAAAATGGTCACCTAAGATGGACCTAAATGAATCCTTCTTTGTTCAGGCTCCAGTCTGGGTTAGACTACTAGGCCTTCCCTTAGAGTTCTGGGTGGAAGATGTGTTTAAAGGAATTGCTATCTCTTTTGGTGAACTCCTTTCTATGGACCCTATCGCAATGGCTAGAAGAAGACTTACCTTTGCCATGATCTATGTGGGAGTTATGCAAGGCACAGATATGCCCCTATCCATTGAGATCAATTCTAGATTGAAGAAAATGGAACCAACCTTTGAGATATGAAATTGTCCCTTTCACTTGCTTTCATTGCAAAAAAATAAGACATGCAACAAGGAAATGCCCTCTTCAAGCTGTGAAAGAAAAAGAAAAGAAAGAAAAGGCAATGCAATGGAAAGCAACAAACCTTGTTAAGAAACCTGAGGGCCCTGAAAAAGAGAAAATAATCGAAGAGGCCCAGAGTGTCATCAGCCTTGACACGATAGAAGAACAAGTGGATGTTAATGTGGAAAAACCAAAAATACCTTTGCTTGAAGAAGGTAAAAAGGATCAAACAAGCAAAGACAATAGAGAACAACAAGATACCAATCAGGAGGATCAAAGAAGTGATAACCTGGAAGAAGGATAAATACAGGTGGTGTTATAGGACAATGAGGAAGCAGATTCAAATCACATTACATATAACACCAACAAAGATGACCTAAGTAGCGACTATGAAGAAGCCCAGAAGTATTTGATCCTTGGAGGAATCTCATTGTCGGGATCACAACAATCTATGGAGATGGTAAAATCCACCTTCCAGCAATCACCAATGACCTTACTTCTTAACGTTAAGTGGACTGAGGTTGAAGATGTTGACCAGAAGATAACCACCCAGAATACTCAAGAGAAAGATTGCCATACAAATAAAGTAGCGGAGAGAAAGAGAGGGGGTAAAAAAGGGCCTAAATCTATCCCTTAGGATAATTCAATCATCATTGATCTGGTTGATAACTATTTGAGAATCGCCATAGACTCTCAATTCTATGATTCTCCATTCTACAGCTACTTTGATTCCTGTTACCAGTTCTTCATATTCTAGAATGTTGTTGGTGCATGGAAACATCAATCTGTAGGATCTTGGAATTGTGTGCCCCTTTGGAGTGATGAACATTATGCTGGCACCCAATCCATGTTGTGTATAGGATCCATCAAAGTATAGGGTCCATTGCTTGGGTGTGATAGTGAGTACATCCATATCTAGAAATTCCACTTGTTGTGGGTGTTGGTCTGGTAGTGGTGCTTCTTCTAGTTGATCTGCAATTGCTTGTCCTTTGATATCTCATTGTTCTGTGTATTGAATGTTGAACTCACTTAGGATCATGACCCACTTAGCTAATCTCCCTATGAGAGTGGCTTTGCTGAGTAGATACTTAAGAGGATCAATCTTTGCTACCAACTTGATTTTGTGTGCAGAACTTTTGCTCGAAGAAAACACCACTGCTAAGAAAGCCTTTTCGATGAATGTATAATTGAGTTCATATCCATTCAAAGTTCTGTTGATGTAATAGATAGCCCTTTCTTTGCCTGCTGGATCTTCTTGCGCTAGCAGTGCCCCCAATGATACTTTTGTTATTGATATATAGAGAATGAGTGGCTTGCCCGCTATTGGTGGTACCAAAACTGGTGGATTCATTAGATATTTTTTGAGTCGGTGGAATGATTGTGCACATTTGTCTTCCCATCTAAAAGTAATATTCTTATGAAGCGGATGATTGAATGGAAGACATTTATCTGCTAATTGAGAGATGAATCATTTGATAGATTTTAGCTTGCCCTGTAGAGATTGTAGCTAGCTAATGTTTTTAGCAGGTGGCATTTCCTTGATAGCCTAAACCTTTGTTGGATATACTTTGATGCCCTTTTTAGATATAATGTAGCCCAACAGTTTTCAGATATGACCACAAAGACACACTTCTTAGGGTTTAATCTAACATTGAATTGCTCTAATCATTGAAAGATTTTATCTAGGATGCCCAGGTGTTCTTCTCTGGTGAATGATTTAGCTAGAAAATCATCCACATTATCCTCCATGAAAGTATGCATCATGTCATGGAAGATTGTTTTCATGTTTCTTTGATAAGTTGCACCAGCATTTTTCAAGCCAAAAGGCATGATGTTCCAACAATATGTTCCCCATGGACAAGTGAATGCAGTTTTATCTTGATCCTCTGGGGCTATCTTGATTTGGTTATAGCTAGAGAAGCCATCCATGAGAGATAGCATTGCATACCATGTTGTTATATCAACAATAGTGTCAATTCTTGGTAAAGGAAAGTCGTCCTTTGGACATGCCTTATTTAGGTCCCTAAAGTCTGGGAAAATTCTTATGCTTTTATATGGTTTGGAAACTGGTACAATATATGAGATCCACTCGACATAGTCTATAGGTCGAATGAATCCAACATCTAATAACTTCTTCAATTTTGCTTTGACCAATAATGCCACATGTGGATTCATCTTCCTTATTTTCTTCTTGACAGGTTTAGCTCCATGAGCAATGGATAAGTGATGCATGATTAGATTTGGATCCACTTCTGGCATGTTAGCATAAGATCAAGCAAAATTGATTTGTTTCTCTTTGAAGAGTTTGATAAAAGTTAGTTGTTCTTCTTTTGTGAGTGATTTTGCCAAATGTATGGTTTTGATTGCTACTTTAGTTCCATTATTTATTGATTGGTGACCTTTCTTGATAATGTTCAAGAAGAGTGTCGATTCTCCCATCTTTAGATACCTCAAAAATGTTTTCACCTTTAGACACATCCTTTATTTTTACTTTTTTTGTGATCTAATATTGCCATTAACTGGTTTTCACCATTATATCCATTATTTATTTTATTTTTGGGACTAAGAGACTTGGAACTCCCCTGATTGTAGATATCATTATGTTGTTCATAGGTGGAGCATGTTTTGGAGTTGAATGAGCATAGGTATTGGACAATTGATTCATCATTCAGGAATATTGGTATATCATGATGTTCGAGTTCTTCCCAGTCTATGAGATTGGGATATATGAGTGATAGGGTGTCATTTGGTGGGTTAAGATCAGCTGATGTAAGTGTCATGATGGAGTCATCATCATAGTTGTTTGGGATATTGGTGAGGTCTATGATATTTTTAAAGTCTTTGATGGTATTCTCTTCAATATTGCCTTGTTCGTATTGTTGCCACTCATTCTCACTAGCCTCATAGATACGTTGTGGTCCAAGTTCAAACGATCGAGATCTTGAGCCTTGTCCCTCGTGAGAAATGGGTGTGTATGCGTGGATTGTATCCACCTCAATATCTTTAGTAACATCAAAACAACTATCCCACTCATATTAACTCGAATCAGTTTCAGAATCACTATCCTAGGTTACCTCGCTAAATTTGACAGGTATATTGTATGGTGAGAAAAGATCACTGATAATTGACACAAGTTTAATACCTTGTTCTGATTTAGGATTAGTGCTTGCTTGTACTCTTTGAATTTGTTTGTGCACTATTTCTTTTCTATGAGTAGAAATTTCTTTAGGTTGCAGCTCAACCTTGGTTTGATTAGGTTCTTGTACATGATGTACTTTCTTATAATAAGTTTCCTCCCTTTGGATATCGTTTTCTTCTTGTCGTCTCTCATTTTCTTCATGTTTTTTCTCCTTCCTTGTCTTTTCTATTGCTTGGTGTAGTGATTCTTTCCATGATTCTTCATTATGTTTTTTCTTTTCTTTCCATTGAGCTTTTGTACAGGCGGAACATGTTTCCCATATCCAAGTCTTGTTTTGTCTTTTGCAAATTGTGACCAAAGTTGTATGGGTTCTATGATGCCTTCTTGGCACTTTCCAATAGGTCCTTTTCATCTATATCCCATTCATTGCATAATCCAGAATCTATTTCCATACTTTTTTGTTGGTATGGCTACTTCTATGGTAGCAGCTCTGATTTCTTCTTCATCCTTGTATAGCCAGCTAAGGATGTCTTTATCTTCTGATTCTTCAGCCAGTGTGCCCATTTTGATAAATTTACCATTAAACTTAGTGATGGGTTGTGTTTCCTGATGTATTGATGTGGAAAGTTGTCCATGAGACCTTGGTGAAGCTGGAAATTTAGATAGACACAAGGGTTCAAAAGAGTACTCCCCCATGCCTTAGTCCTTTATTTTCATCTTTTGCTTGAAGTCCATGGATAGGGACTTGAGTTCTTCTTGATGGTTGAATTATGACGAAGCTTGGGCCTCCCTGTTATGTGGAACCAGGATAGCTTGAGCTATCCCCATAGCATTGCAGCACTGAAAAGGGATAGCATCTATAGATATTGAAATTTCTTGTCCGTTTTAGGGGAACTTGATACATTGATGGTACGTGGAAGGTACTGCTTGCATTTCATGGATCCATGGATGTCCCAATAGTATATTATATGTCAAATCTATGTCCAAGACTGGGCACATTGTGTCTCTTTGTACAGGACCTAGCTGAATGGGTAGTATCATAGTTCCTTAAGATGATCTCTTCATCATCATAGGCTTTGATAGTGATTTTCTTTTTGGGATTAATAGCCTCCTTAGAGAAGTCCAATGCACAGATAATCTTTAGAGTACATATATTGAGCCCAACTCCTCCATCTATCAAACTCTTTTTACCCAATGTTTATAGACTAAGACCTCAATATGTAGTGGGGTATTGTGAGGATGATTCAAGGAGACATCATCGTGTTCAGAAAAAGATATGTTATGTGGCACCATCATATGGGCCACCATGGCTTGGAATTGATCAATATCCAGATCATTTGGAATGATTGTTTCAATAAGAGATTACTCCAAGATATCCTTATGTTTTGGTGAAATTTTGAGCAACTCAAGTATAGATATTTGAGCAGGTATTCTTTGTAGTTGGTTGACCAATTTATATTGAGTCTTGGGGAGAGTTGTTGATGTTGATGTGTTCCCCTTCAAGACATATTTATGTTCTCTTGTTGTCACATTTATTGATGCATGTTCTTGTTTGTCTTTGATTTTTATAAAATTCACTTGTTTGTCACATGTTGATATGTGATTAATGGTGTTTTCGTATATGTGATTAATACAAGCTCCTTTGGTGTTATTTGGCTTTGATGCTCCTCCCTTGTCATAATTGGGAAGAGGATTTTTGAAAGCTTCATGGTCACCATTGGTTTTATGACCATCAACCGTTAAGTTGCGCTTGTCTATCATCTCTTGAACTATGTTCTTCAACCTCATTGAATCATTTGTGTTATACACCTTGTTTCAATGATAATCACAATAATGTGAGTCATTCCACCATGGTGGTTTGACTTGGGGTTCAAAGTTGCTTGTGGCTGGAAATGTGATGATCTTATTTACCAATAGTTCTCGAAATGCTGATTCTAAGGTTTGTCCTAATTGTGTGTATATTCATCAATATGGGAAAGTATTAGTGTTGCTTCTTTGGTTTGTGTTATTCTCTTGGTTGTTTCTATTTTTGCCATGGTGATTTTTGTTGTTTGACATTGAAGGTCCTTGGTTGGTATTTCGTTGATAAGTGTTAGAGTCTTGATTAGAACTTATTTGATCATTATTGAATGGTGGGTTGCCTGATAAAGACAACACTAGTTTTTTAGACTTTACATTATTGGTATTGACTACCCCATCCTTAACAATGTTTTTGTTCCTTATCCAAAATCTGGACTTATCTGAATTGTTGTTATTGTTTTGATTGTTAAAGGTGTTATTGTTTCACGAATTAACACCTTCTTTAAAGAACTTCAAGGTTCCTTTCTTGATGGAAGCCTCCTCTACTTGGATACCATTTTCTATTAATTTTGTAAAAGATGGTATACATTGTAGTTTGATATGATAGCTCATTTCACTATTCAGATTGTCTATGAAGATTTTTTATATTTTCCTTTTCAGGCACATCTTGTGGATACCTTGTGACCATGCATCTCCATCATTGTAAAAACAACATGAATGTTTCATTGTTCTTTTGTTTAGTATTGCATACATCAAGTATGGTGATTGTGTGTTGGATGTTATAGGAGTATTGTGTTATGAATTTATTCACCAACTCATCAAATGATCTAATGGGAGGTGTGAGTTCTAACAACCACTCCATTACTTTCCCTCCCAAACTTCTTGGGAATAACTTGATTAAGTATGTTTCATTTTGAAAAAACTCCAAGCTCATAATACAAAATTCCCAAACGTGATCATGGGGATGACTCTTACCATAGTCTTTGTCATACTTTGGTATATCTGAATTTGGGGGAAAAGGTACCATGTTCAATCTCCTATCAAAAGGATAACAAAAAATTTTGTCTAATGAGTATCATACCATGGTCCCTTGATGCATGTCCTGCATTTGTCTTTGATGTGTTTGGAGTTGTTCTGTAAGAGCAGCTAGGGTACATTTGTCCTTTGATGGGGAGCTTCCCCTCGTTCATTAAGATTTTCCCAATTGTGTGTATTGTCTTGTTCATGAGTGTTATGTTGTTCATGGTTGTGATCTCGGTTGTGTATGTTTCTTTGATCACGTGTTTCTTCTCATCTCAATTGTTCTTGTTAAGCATAGTTTCTCGCCCTTGTTCGCGAAATCCTCTCATCTGTATTTCTTAAGTTTTCTATATCAAAATCCTCAAGAATATTTACTCCTTTTCTACTCAGCATGAGTAGATATTTTTTCTTATCTACTTCTATAAGTTTTTCTACTAGTTTTTCAAAAGCTGCATTTTCTTGACATTGTTGGAGAAGTTCATCGGTGATCTCTGTTTCTCCCATATTTGCATATTCATCAAAAGGATTAGACAATCTATGATTCATACTTGATTCTAGTTGTGATTCGTCCTTCTTATTTCTGTAAGATCGAGTGACAACGGGTATTAATATATCTCTACCGTAGTGAATTCCTCCTCTTCTATTGGAGTTCTTGTTGGAGTTAATGGCTCAGGTCGAGTTTCATTGTAAGTGATAAGAAACTCTGGAAACAAAGCAGGGTTAATCCTTTCTCCATTATTAAGGTGTTGGTTGAATGATGCTCTCTAAATGTAAGCCCTACTTCTCAAAGGTTCTTTGTCAAATTCATTGGTTTTTCCTTGGATATACAACTGCATATGATGCAAGAATGTGTGATGTTCTTTAAAGAGTTGATGGTTGATATAGAGAAATATATTCCTTCTCATAAGTGACTTAGAACTAGGTTGTGTCTTCTTCAACTTAGTCTTTTGATGAAGACTTCTTCTTCTCAAAATATGTTGATGTTTGATATTGGATATGGATACTTTGTTTTGGAAACTCAAGTTTACTTGTCAAGTATAAGTTTAGTTTGATTCGCTTCTATGACAACATGCATCAAATGATATGAGTCAAGTTTCACAATCTAGAAACTTAATTTGATAACTTGAGGACCTAACTAGGTATTGGTTTGATAGGGTTTGTTGGATGGTGGAGCCTTCGATCACTGTTTTGATACTCAATTTTGTTAGATGAAATCTGATCTCAAGATAGTTGAAAATTTGATATCTCTTTCTAAAGGTGCTTAGTTGGATTTGGAAATTCTCTTTTCTCTAAGGTTTTCTCTTTGCTCTTTGTTTTGAACTGATTTTTTGTATTGGTTGATTTGTAACTTGCAAGATGTTTTAATGTTCATGACAAGAAGACATAACACACATGAAAACAATGATCATCCCTATGCTAAACATTGAGTGTATTCTTTGTGAGGATGTTTTCAAATCCCCGATGTTATCATTGGTTTGATTTACAACAAAAGAAACATCAGATAGACTCTTTCTTCAAAGGTCATTGACAATATCATAGCCCACTAGTCTTGATACTCCATCAACTCAACAACCTTGTCACCCCCTAGAGGATGCCCATTTTTTTGCCTTTTGCCAGAAATTAACTCAAAGTGAATTGCTTCATAGATGAGTAGTTATCTTGGGAGATATATGGTGAGTGATCTTGGGGGCGAATTCTTCTCCACCCTTGCACTACAATATTGCCAATGTATGGCCACTGACTTGGTTCAAAGCTTCTAATGCTAAGGTTTGTAGTAAGAATTTCGTTCAGCACAACAAATGATAAACTCAATTAAGAGGCTTCCCAACCTTTAGAATAAAGGCTTTACATATCACAAGGATACTAGGGAGAGACTATCAAATACACACTTCCGTTGGAGTGGATTTTCATCATCCTCCACATTTGATTATAGTGGGTTGGTAAACTTGGCGATAAAGCCATTCCCCACTTGGGTCTACCCTTCACACTAGAATTTTTGAGGCTTTGGGAAGGTAGGCCCTCTAAAGGTTTAAATGCTTTAGAAGTAAATAAAGCAATGAAAAAAGTGGATTTGGCTTTTTGATCACCCAATTAAGGGGAGAGCATATACCTACCTCTTTAAGACAAAGTAAGCAAAGTTCTTTTTAATTTTCCAAAAGTTCTTTTTAATTTTCCAAAGCAATGAGTTTCTAAGTCGTATTTGGAGATGTTGCTCCAACAATCATGGTGTTTTTTTTATTCACAAAGAAATTTGTTGTCTAATCTAGGAAACTGAAATCCTAGTCAACAAAATGAAAGCATGTTTTGCTTGAAAATAAATTTCTTGGTAATTGACAATTTGTGGCTTGTTCTTTTTAACTTGCAATAATAAAGTGGTTTGTTCTTTTTATCTCTTTGCAAGAAATTAAAAAATTGTTGTTTCTTTTTAAGCCCAAATTTAAAGTGTGATTTTGTTGTTCTTTTTACCTTGCAATGCAGTTCTTTTTAAGCCCAAAGGAAGCTTTTAGTTGATTTTAAACCCAAAATGAAGGTGTGAAATTCTTTTTAAACCAATAGGAAGATGAGTTATTTTTAACCAACTTAAAAAGAAAAGTTAGAAAAGAAAATATTAAATCCTATCCTAATTCCTTCAAACCTACAAGTAAACTGTTAGCAAAATCAAAAAACCCTCAGGTGAGCTTCTACAAGCCTATTTTTTTCCAACTCTGGATTACAAAGTTTAGCCTATATTTCATATGCGCAAAAACAGAGATACTATGCATTACATAAATAGTTAAATGCATTACAGAAATAGTTAAATGCGCTATAGAAACATTTAAATGCGGGAGAAGAAAAATTAAGCGCTCAATAGAAACAGTGAAATGCATAATAATAGGGGTTGTCTGCGATGTATGCAAAAATATAACCGTCTTATGCACGAAAAGACCCATCGTATGCTCTATTCTGTGTTTAAAACTTGTAGGCATTGTATATGGTGAAAATGGATAAACAATAATAATGATATTGAAAGGCTAAATGAATTCAACCACAAAACCCTAGCCTAACAACAACAAAGATCCACCATAACATATGAAGATTACCTAAGACAATGCAAATCAAATGAAATCACAAAGATTATACCATCACATGTCCAATAGGGTTTGGATCTCCATTCTTCCTATCTCCATTGATCTTTCTTGATATATTTGCTCTCAGATTTTATGCGCACAAGAGCTCAACAAAGAATGGAATGTGGTTGCAAGTAGGATCACCTATGTTCAAAAGCGTAGAGTAGTCATGTAGTCAGGTATTTAGGGTTTGATAATAAAGGAAGCATCTCCTTATATAGAAGACACCATATGAAATGGAGGGATAAGATTGAAAGGTGCAAAAGGAGGTCGGCTATGATTAGAGGGTAGGTAGAGGAAATAATAAAATAATGAAAGGGGTAGGTAGTGTATGAATTAAGAGATGAATGACATGTGTCATGGGTAGAAAAGGTTAATAAATTAATTAAATAAATAAAGATTTATTTAATTAATAGAAGGAGTGAGATAATTAGATAAATAAGATATTTATTTAATTTAAGAAAAGGATAATTTAAATAAATAAATGTATTTATTTAAATGAGAAATAAGGCTAGAAGAGGATAAATGAATTAATTAAATAAATAAATATTTATTTAATTAATAGAAGAATTAAGCTTAGATAATTAAATTTATTTATTTAGACTGGACAATTTTGGGTGTCTACATTTTGCCCATCTTTGAGACAATGCGGCTTGTCGCGTTGTTTCAAAGAAGATAAGATGAACTGATACCGAGTTGCCCCAAGATGGGAATGATATGCCCCCTCGAGAGATTGGATGAAAAAATGTCTGAAAAGATCACAGACAATCTCTCGATAAGAAAGAAAGGCAAGAATGGACTAACTGGATAAAGTGACAAAGTCATGGGATAATGAAGACTGACTCGGGAAATGAGGGCTAGGGCTAGGGTAGTCTATAAGATAGACCACGAGGGAAAATACATCCTCATTGTCATCCACACATCCACAAGAGTAGAGTGCAGAGCAAAATAGAGCAACAATAGTCAGCAGCGATGGCTTTTGTTCATAGATTCGATCGCGTTAGCTGATTCCAGAGGCCAACAGATGCAGGAGAACCGGTAAGTACTGTAAAACCTCCTTGTACTTTGTTGCATTTATTATTGTCATTAATGCATGCTAGATAGGGTAATAAATGTGCTCTAGGTTAGGGTCCAAAAAATGTCAAAAATGTCCAGTGCATCTGCGTTGGTGCCAGGCACGTCTGTGTTTGTGCTAGGTGCGTCTATGCTAGAAAATGCATCTATGTAAAATGCGGCCGCGTCTGCGCTGTGAAGGTGCATCTATGCTAGGAAGGCACGTTTGTGTCATCCAGGTGCATTTATGCAGAGCATAGGCATGTCTGTGTGCTTCAGGCGCATCTGTGTAAAACAGACATGTTTATGTAGTCTCCAAGCGCGTTTATGTCAGAAAAGCGCGTTTGTGTCCAAAAATGTGAATTTGTCTTCTAGGTCAAATCGACAGTTTTGTGATGAACATACGCTATCGATTGGATAAGTTGCTAAGATGATACACTCAAGCAGGTCCTTTAAGGAAGACTAGGATTGCAAATAGGGCTAGGATTGACAATTCTGTGATAGAACATATGTTGCCAATTAGGAAACTACTCAAGAAGATTCACTCAAACAGAGGCCCTAGGATAGGATAGATCAAGGCACTTTGTGATAAACAATGAGTACCAAGATATAGAACTTTGTGATGAATAGCGAGTACTAAAATATAAGCAGCACTTTGTGATGAACAGTGAGTTCAAATGTGAGCAGCACTTTGTGATGAACATGGAGTACAAATATGAGTGACACTTTGTGATGCACAGTGAATGCAAAACACATAGTACTTTGTGATGAATAGGGAGTACCACTAGGATAGAAGCAACACTTTGTGATGAATAGGGAGTGTCACTAGGATAGAGGCAACACTTTGTGATGAATAGGGAGTGTCACTAGGATAGAGGCAACACTTTGTGATGAACAGGGAGTGTCACTAGCATAGAGTACCATATGAATTTAGATAAAAAGTAGCATTTTGTGATGAACAGTGAATGCCACTATGACTAATATGATTGATTTGCTTGACTGTAGGAGTATTTGCCTATGTTGGAGTCACGAGAGAGATTCCCATCGACTCAGAGGTTGCGACCTGAGCTAACCTTTGAGGACCAAGAGGCTATTGAGGCTATGGGTCTGAGACATATTCTGTATGTGCCTAAGTTTCAGGTGAACATGGGACTGCTGACTGCATTGGTGGAGAGGTGGCACTCCGAGACTTGCACATTTCATTTGTCGATGGGTGAGATGACAATCACCCTGGAGGATGTATACTAGATCCTGAGGATACCGATCGATGGGGAGTTGATTCCCTACAATTGAGATGGAGACAGGGAGGCCCTGAGACGAGTGTTCTGGGACTGAGGACTAGAGATGAGAGCAGCGCATGTGGCATAGGATACCATGACACAGACAAGATTGGCACTACCGGCAGTGATAGGAGGAGTGATCAGTGGGTTCTTGTGTCTGGATAGAGTGACATGAGGGTTGGCTGTGGGCTAGGGAGGTGCATTGGAGACACTGGTGACACAGCACACCAGATATGCCTAGGGACTGTGCATCTAGTGCACTTATATTACGAGCTACATCAGTTTGTGTACCATGGGTCAGTGGGATTGGGCTGCAGGGTCACATTGTTACAGGTGTGGGCCTATGAGCATCTACCTATGATGAGACCAATACACTTTAGGGGCAGAGGTCACGGATGCAGTTTCGTACATTTGTATGACATGATCACCTCGCAACCACGGATTGGCAGGTTAGAGCACTGGCGACGAGTTATAGATGACATTGATATGGTTATATGGAGGTCGTACCTGGGATGTGAGAAGTGGGAGGATGATGCAGTAGAGCTACCCTACACCTTCCAGAGCAGGTATCTGATTGGGCGGATGCCCTATGTACTGGAGAGGCAGCTAGTGGACAGGGTGGGCAGGCAGTTCGGTAGGATCCAGCAGATGCCATAGGGTTTAGGCAAGTATGCATGGACTGTTAGGGATCGGGCGCAATTTGGACCATTACTATCATATGATCAAGTTGTTACATAGCTAGTGGAGATGATGCCCTTACCCTAGGACATATGGCCAGAGGTCAAGGATGTCGGCATGGATGCAGAGTACACAGCATATTGGGCCGAGCATCCATTCCCACACCTGACGGATCCAGGAGAGCTACTAGATGGAGATGGTGGTGGGGATGGTGATGATGATGGAGATGATGGAGGGAGAGTCTGACGGAGGAGGAGGAGGGCAGTTGGAGAGAGGAGGGTGGCACCGTGGAGGGAGGGTGGAGAGGACAGACAGGCTTGGGTGGTGAGGGGTCGCGGTGGATTACCGCTATAGGTGCCAGTAGCACAGGGTCCCAGATAGGTGCAGGGATAGGGATAGGTATAGGGATAGGTACAGGTATAGCCACTGGTAAAGGCACAGGCACAGGGGAAGGCACCCGTACAGGGGGAGCCACAGGCAGAGCCACAAGGGGTTGAGGCAGAGGAGGATGAGTTCACTGAGCTGAGGGAGATCTGCCAGGGACAGGCAAATGAGATCCAGGACCTAGAGAGGGATAGGGATAGACTTAGGAGGTGGCTCAAAGATACTGAACGGGAGCGGGACCAGGCCATTCAGTGCTACACAGAGGCTGAGACAGCACTAAGGGCTGGGAGGCAGGCGGTAGAGGACACAGGGGCTGGATATGGCTATGTCCTACAGGCAGCGGAGGAGATCACCTACTGGCGGGATCTCTATTATGGTGCAGTGCCAGCTGATTAGTGGGCGAGGAGCTTCCATAGACCATCGCAGACAACGACAGCTATGAGAGGGAGCCGGAGGAGACAGGCATCTAGTGGTGGGGTTATGGGTCCTCCACCACCACTAGATAGAGGGGATAGGAGGGATGATCCTGGGGCGGGTCCTTCGGGGGCTCAGATTCCATCGAGACTAGGTGGCTCTAAGGGAGGGAATTCATCATAGCCATAGAAGGCTCCCTATGTATCAGTATTGTATCATTTTTGTATGATGATGTAGACACCTACGGGTGATTGTAGCCATATGATTTTGACATCTGACACTTTATATATATATATGAGATGATTCATCTTGGCGGCAGCTATATGCATGTGTACCTATGTGATGAGATATTTATATGTGATGCTTATGATATGGATGCAAATATGTATATGATGCAATGCAATATATTTTTTTGTTCTTTTATGTTTTATATGTGTATGCATGATGCAAATGTGAATGTATGTAATGCAGATGAATATGATAATGCAAATGTAAATTGTTCTAACAGGTGGTGTGTATAGGATGTGATGTAGTTGTAATATCTAAATGTATGTATGAAATGCTTATATGTGGTAATGCAGGTGCAACTACATGAAATGCAAATGTTTTTGGTGTCTCATTATACTGAGTCATGTGATAGCAAGCTATGTAGACTCAAGAAGGACAATGGAAGTCAATCAAGAAAGGGGGATGAAAGATAGAAGATATGAAAGTGAAAGAGCTTCTTGTGCATTATCATCATTGAGCTTTATTATGGCAAGTAGGTTATGACAATCGAGGCATATGTTCGACCCAGAAAGTCATTGTACCCATTTGCATGGAAATAAGACAGTCACAAACAAGGAATGCCCTAGTTCACACTAGACTCTCTGTGTCCTCATATCCTTGGACAAGTCATAGCATTACTAAGAGACAATCCACAGACAGTAAATACAAATAGGTGACAATACCCCATCCTTGCCTTTCTAGTCAAAGACATCCTGGAGATAGAATCTCTAGTCAGAGACATCCTAGAAAAGCTAAAAGACATGTCACCAAAAGATAAAATCAAAAGAAAACCAAGACTCGATGCCAATATCCACTGTAGTCCTCAAGTTTAGTGTCTCTTGTCACTTGTATAAGTCTTATTTGATTGTGGTCACAATGTTTACTTTCATAGAAAGGATAGATAGCACTGAACCATATGTTGTCTGAGTCTGTTGAAAGATTTGATTTTGTTGAAGCCGATTGTTGTTATTGTGTCTCATCTGAAACTGACTGAATCCATGAAACTAATACTTTATTGCGAAGAAGATGGAACTTTATTGTGGATTGGTGATGCAGATGCTGCTTTATTGCGGATTGTGCGCGGATAGACTGAAGGAAGCTGGAAGAAACTGTACTCCTCAAAACCTGTGATGTTCTCAGTTCTACACCCATCACTAGATGTAGGATTTTCCTTAGCCACAGATAGGATCTGATTTGTTATGGATGGAAAGGGATAAAAAGGAATTTTTATTATAAATGGCTAACCAATCTTGGGTAGATCAAGAACAAGCCATGATGGGAATGTGTAAGTTTATTATGAATGGATATGTTGTGAGTGTGTGCAAAGTGAAAGGATGAAAGTGAATCCTGAAGGAGGGAGGAGAAATGTCTCTACACATGGCACTGGTGACCCATTTTTCCCCATGGTACTCACCCAGGGTGCCACTGAAGTGGTTTTCACTGTTGGACAAAATTATTTCTCTTTGCTTTTTTTTAATTTTTTGATTGATTTTTTTTTGTTTTTTTGTATTTTTGAATTTTTTTGATTTTTTTTGTATTTTTTGAATTAGGCTACTCTGAAGAGCTATGTGTAAAATCTACGAAGGTGCATGCTGTTGATAGGATCCTACAAAGGTTCACCTTCTGTAGTTGAGAGCTGATATGCCCCAGATCCATAGGCTGCTGTAATGATGTAAGGACCAAGCCAATTTGGTTTGAACTTGCCTTTCTTCTCTCTGTCTTGCTGATTTTGAGGATTTTCTTTAAGAACTAAGCTGCCTACCTTGAATGTGTGAGGCTTTATCTTATGATTGTATTTCCATTGTTCCTTGACTGAATGATGTGTAGCTCAAGTGACTATCTTCCTTGATAAAGGAACTGAGATAGAATTACTAGTGTGTGGACTATAGAGGCCCATATGCGTGTCACCTAAAGAAGTTTGGGCATCCCTGATAACAAAGTCCTGCAAGGAAGCTCCATTAAAGGTCCATGATGTATCGCCAGAAGGGAAAGGATGTGTGGAACAAGTGGATGAGTTATAAAGGCTTATGATTGTGAAAAGAAGTGAAAATAGGATAGTATGATGGAGACTTAGGATCAACAAGTATGCTTTTTGATTTGAAATTTTAGAGCTTTTGCCCCTAGTTATTTTGATATTAGGGGAGATCAGCTCTTGTTCTTTTTCTTTCATAGGAGTTTTATCCTTGACTTTGATTTTTACAGAGTCCAATAGCTTTTGATTTTAATTTGGACTGAAGGATTTTTCTTTATTTTTGACTTTTAGATTTTTCTTTTCATAGCTTGATTTTTGATCCCCAATTAGTAAGGGCTTTTGTAATTCTTGTTGATCCAAGTCTGGAACTAGAGTGGAAATGGAATGAGTGGATGATATGGTAAGGCTATGTGAGTTCTCAAGAGGGCTGGCAATACGCTCAATAGATTCTTTGTTGGAACCATTCTTAGGACTATTGATATCAAGAGTTGCTTGCACCACTGGAGGAGATTTGCATTCAGACTTATTAGCCACAACACTAGGTGCTTCGTACCCAATTCCTTGGCATTGTAAATTGTTTGTAGACTGTTCCTATTGATGGAATACCTTAGGAGACAGTGGGAGTTGATCAATATGAAAGATATACTCACCACATCACAGGTCTTTAAACTTGAAATTTTCTTTGATCTCTATTTGTTTGGATGTAGAAGCTTTCAAGGATTTTGGCTCCACATATTCTAAAGATGGAACAACTTCTTGATTTACTGGGATTGTTATTTCTGATCCAGGTCACAAATTGTTGCAATATATGAATGGATTTGGGTCAGCTTTGATAGTCACTTCAACTCCATTGTGTGGAAACTTGATGCATCGATGATATGTTGATGGTACTGTGCTCATCTCATGAATCCATGGATGTCCCAAGAGTATGTTGTATGTGAGATCAAGGTCCAGGACTTGACAAACCACATCTTTTGTAACTAGCCCAACTCTGAGAGGTAAGGTGATTGTGCCTTTGGATGAACGTTCTTCATCATCATATGCCTTGATGGTAATTTTGTTTGTAGCATTTACAACTCTATCAGAATATCCCAATTGTTTAATAGTGCTCAATGTACAAATGTTTAGACCTGCTTCTCCATCTATCAGGTGTCGTTTGATTCTATGTTTGTGTATGAAGGCTTCAATGTGTAATGGTGCATTATGTGGCTAACTTACAGAGGCATCATCGGCTTCTGTGAATGTAAGGGAGTGTGGAATGGAAAGGTATCCCACCATGGCTTGAAACTGGTCCACGTTCAGAATAGGAGGAATGGCAGTTTCTCTCACGATTTTGTCAAGAATGGATTTATGTGCGGGGGATATGCGTAGGAGCTCAAGAATGGAGATGAGCATGGGTGTCTTCCCTAACTATTCTACAAGGTCATACTCAGGTTTGGTTGATGAGGAAGAGGTGTTTTTAGCTGAAGCACCTTGCAAAGTGAATTTACCTCGGTGGGTTGTAACATGACATTTAGAGGTAGGTTCAGAAGAAGATCCAATGCCTTTCAGAATGATCTTGGGTCTCTAGGTAGAATTCTTAGGGGTTTTGTCCTTGATGATAATGGTAGAGACATAATTGTCCATTGAGATGTGATTGATGGTTGAATCATAGTTATAAGATGCTCTAGTATAGTTGGTTTGGTCATCTGTGGCTGTAGCTTTTCCCTTGTCATGCTTTGGGAATGGTTCCTTAAACATCTCATGTTCTTGATTGGATGAGTGTCCTTCAATCTCAATGTCAACTCTATCAATGAGATCTTGTATGATGTTCTTTGGTCGATGGCAACTTCCTATCTTGTGGCCCTTTCTCTTATGAAATTCATAATACTCAACATCATTCCACCAATTTGGTTTGACCTTTGGCTCATATGGAGGAAAATCTGGAATTGTGATTATCTTGTTTGTGACTAGGTTTTTGAAAACAGATTCAAGTGGTTCTCCCAATGGGGTGTACTTCCTTCGTGATTTGGAAGTTGTTTGAGTATTCACTTGATTGTTTGTAGAGCTTGATCCAGAAAAAATGATTTTGGGTCACATTGTATTGGCATCAACAACACCATCATTGACTGTGTTCTTGTTTTTGTTCCAAAATCTTGGCTTATCTTTTCCTTTAAAGTCATCTTTGTTTTCCTTGAATATCTTAATGACTCCTTGTTCAATTAGGACCTTCTCTGTTGCTAAGCCTTTTTCAATGACGTCTTTGAAGGTGGATAAGCAAGCTTTTCTCAAGTCATAACCAATGTCTTTGTTAACATTCTGGGTGAACATTTCTACCATTTGTTTTTGTGGAATTTCACAAGAGCATCTACTGGCTAGATTCCTCCATCTTTATAAAAATGATGAAAAAGACTCTCCATCTTTTTGCTTAGTGTTGCACAAAGTAGTGACTGATATGTCTGTCTCTATGTTGTATAAGAAATGTTGGATAAATGCCTCAGCTAAGTCACCCCATGACTTAATTCCAAGTGGAAGTTGGGAGAACCATTCCATAGCTTGATCTCCTAAGCTTTGTGGGAATAATCTCATCAAATATGTCTCTTCTACTGCTATCTCAATGCAAGCTATGAAAAACTGTCTTATGTGTGCCTTAGGATCCCCTTTTCCTCTATACTTATCAAATTTAGGCATCACAAAGTGTGTAGGAAAAGGAGGCATTGGAATGCTCTTGTCAAATGCATAAGGACATATGTCTCTCATTGTGTATGTTGGCTTCAGTGTATTTATGTCCTCCATTTTCTTTTGTAAGTCCTTGATTTGCTGTTCCAAATTGTTCTTCGATGGAGACCAACTTCTTGTACCATACCCCATGCCTGAACCATCGGGTGGAGGAGAAGCATCTTGCATATATGGATGATATTGATCATACACATGTTCATATGGAGGAGGTCTATAATGATGCTACGTATATGGACCACTTGGTATAGATTCATGTTGAGGAATGAAATATCTATTTTGTCCATGTATACCATACTCTACAGGCATGTCATGAGTTTGTTCTAGTGTGTTGCCCCCAAATTTGACACAAGGTTTCCTTGTGTCCAAATTTTGAGCATGCCTTTGGATATCCAATTGCTTTGGTGGTTGATCCTTAGCATTGATATGTGATTGAGCATATTTCTCTGCATAAGATTTCCATAATGGTCTGCGAAGGTGAGTATCATATGCTTGACCATGTGTGTATGGGACCTCTAGTTTTGAAACAAAGATGATGGTGATTCAGGTACCATTTGTGGTCCTCTATTGCCTCCACTATTAGGCCTTCTTTGATCCATGTTGGACTGAGTTTGTTGCAAAGGCCTATGTTCCATTATTTGAGACATGTCAAAATCATGAGGTATCTTGGCTCCACTTTGTGCCATCATTTGTAAGAAGTATTGTCTATCCCTCCTCATTATTTCTTCAATCAATCGATTGAAGCGGGGGTCCATAATGGATTCTTCCACATCTGCTGAATGTATGGAAAAGTTGTCCATATTGTCATTGTGTGCATCACTGTTGTTTGTAGTGTCCATGTGCTCAACATTTGGAATGTTTCTATAGGCATCCATGTCAGGTAATGTGTTATGATCAGTATTGAAAAAGACATCATTGTCATACTCATAGACACTCATGTTTGTGGACTCTTGAGCCTCTTTAGTTTCTCTCCTAGATTTTTCAAGACGGATTTCAACCATGAACTAGGTATTGACCAAGATGTGTTAGACTAGATGAAAATGGAAAAAGTATGGAAGACCAAGAGTTGGATGGAATGTAAATGAATCTGAGGTGTACTTTCAATGTCCAAAGTGTAAGACCAAGTATGTATGTAGTAGAGTAGGTGTGACTTCCAAAGAGAGGATAGTTTCTCTTGATGAGGTAAGTTGACCTTGACTCTAAGTAAGACCAAATGAGACCCAAAGGTGATAGAACTTGATGAGGGACCACTTAGCAAAATGTTGTTGTATGTAGTGTGTTGACAAAGTATGATGAGGACAAGCAAGTGACCTTTTGACTCAAGTTTAAACAAATGTGAATGTAATGTAAGGTGTAAAGCAATGATGGAATTTGTGAGACCCAAAGACAGGTTGAAGGCTAGATGAAAACCTGGAGAAATAACCTAGGAAGATCAAGAATTTTGAAACTGATTGCTCTTGTTTGCTGGACTATAAAATTTTTCCAATTTGTGAAGTTGTTGGTTGTGACCAAATCTGAATGTTTGATTGTTTTTCGTGACAAGAGGACACAATGTTGATGAGGACTCAATGTTTGCAAGTGTTTAGACTCAAAATGACTCCAAGAAAAGTGTGTTGTTTGATGTAAAAATGTTTTGCATACACTTGAAGACACAAAAGACACAATGTTTTGATGTTTGGTCTTGAATGTTTTGAATGTTTAAAATAAGTCAAGCACAATTCTTATGGCTAGCCAAGACAATAGTTGTTGATCCCACATGAGGTTTTACCCCCGAGGCTACACTATTCAGAGCAGATACTTAGATGCTTGACCTCACTGGCTCCACCCTCGGCACTCACTTCTCAGGTCAGCCAAGCATCAGTCCCCATGAAAACTCCCCATGGCGAACTTTGTATCTCTACTAAGAACCCTATGTGTGTGGGATGCTACCAGAGGTCTGACCTCCTGCCTCAACAACTAGAAGGATTTTGGCTTCTAAAACAAAAAGGTTCTAGTAAGGGCATCCGCTCGTGTGGCCATACATACGGCACTTTCAGCTCTGTAAATACAGAAGGCTCCCAGTCGATAGGGGTTATGCCCTACAACTGATCAAATAAATTTGATCAAACGGGTTTATGGGGAGACATAGTGTCGGTATGAACTAATCAGCACATGTTATCCATAGTTTTCACCATGAATACAATTGTTTATAGTGGTTCAGAAGAGGTGAGTTTTCCTCACTACCACTTGGGTCGATCTCTTCTCACTAGTAGTCCTAATGACCACACGGGAAGATAGGCCCTCTAAAGATTAAACAAAAAGAGCCTATTGCTCAAGACACAAAAGATAATGATTCAATTTTAGTGCACCAATTGAAGTGTTTTCTAGTCTATGAAAATAAGGCACACAATAAAAATCCAAAAACCCTTGCCAAGGACCTACAACAAAGATTTATTAGTAGTTTGGATTGTTTGAAATAATCACCCCTTCCTGCAAGGACACAAGTTAGGTAAATTTTAGATCCAAAAGACTTTGTGAAATAGGGGCCTTCAACAATGCATTTTGTTGACCAATTCAAAGATCTGATTCATCATAAAAAAAGACCACTTGTAAAATTTCAAGAGATTTCCAGAAATGTAAGAAAATCCAAAATATTTGCTAATTTGCTCCAAAAATTAATTTTTTATGAAACATCATAAAAAATTTATATAAAAAGCAAAATCGATCAAAAAATCTGAAATTTTTACTAGAGTGTCCTAATCGTCTTCCAAACTTGCATAAAAACATTTCTACAACAAATCCAAGCAGTTTGTGAGATATGAGTAAAATAATGCAAAACCCTAAATTTCAAAGATCTAATTTTTGAGGAATGATTTTGCATCAAATTTAAAATAAAAAAGAACAGATCCTATTTATAATTTTGAGAGATTTCCAAAAATGTAAGAAAATCCAAAAAATTCACTAATTTGCTCTCAAAATTAATTTTTTATGAAAAATAATAAAAAATTCATATAAATTGAAAAAGTGATCCAAAAAATTTGAAATTTTTACTAAATCCTTTTGATACCTTTCCTGACCTGCAAAAAAAAATTGATGCCAAAATTCAAAGCTGTTTGTGAGATCGGATCAAAATAAGGAAAAACCCTAATTTTTAAAGATCCAATTTTTAGGGAAATATTTTGCATCAAAATTAAAATCACAAAGAACATATCCTGTGTATAATTCTGAGTGATTTCCAAAAATGTAAGAAAATCCAAAACATTCTCTCATTTTCTCTCAAAATTAATTTTTTATGAAAAATCATAAAAAATTCATAGAAAATGAAAATGTGCTCCAAAAATTCTAAATTTTGGATTGAGAGCTCCTGATACTTTCTTCAACCTATTAAAACAATTTGGTGAAAAATTTCCAAGCCATTTGTGAGATATGATCAAATCTCTCCAAGATATTGATTTTGTGTCCAAAACCCTAGCTGCACAAGGTTATTCTCCAAATTGTTTTACAAAACAACAATATAGGGTTAGAAAAATCTGCAAAAAAACACAGATCTAACAAAAATACATGTCCCACAGGGACTTCCAAAATGTTTATGTTGAAAATGGATAAACAATAATAACGATATTGAAAGGCTAAATGAATTCAACCACAAAACCCTAGCCTAACAACAACAAAGATCCACCATAACATATGAAGATTACCTAAGACAATGCAAATCAAATGAAATCACAAAGATTATACCATCTCATGTCCAATAGGGTTTGGATCTTCATTCTTCCTATCTCCATTGATCTTGCTTGATATATTTGCTCTCAGATTTTATATGCACAAGAGCTCAACAAAGAACGGAATGTGGTTGCAAGTAGGATCACCTATGTTCAAAAGCGTAGTGTAGTCACGTAGTCGGGTAGTTAGGGTTTGATAATGAAGGAACCATCTCCTTATATAGAAGAAACCATATGAAATGGAAGGATAAGATTGAGAGGTGCAAAAGGAGGTCGGCTATGATTAGAGGGTAGGTAGAAGAAATAATAAAATAATGAAAGGGGTAGGTAGTGTATGAATTAGGAGATGAATGACATGTGTCATGGGTAGAAAAGGTTAATGAATTAATTAAATAAATAAAGATTTATTTAATTAATAGAAGGAGTGAGATAATTAAATAAATAAGATATTTATTTAATTTAAGAAAAGGATAATTTAAATAAATAAATGTATTTATTTAAATGAGAAATAAGGCTAGAAGAGGATAAATGAATTAATTAAATAAATAAATATTTATTTAATTAATAGAAGAATTAAGCTTAGATAATTAAATAAATAAAATATTTATTTAATTAGACTGGACAATTTTGGGTGTCTACGGGTATGAATCATGAGGAAAAAAATTAGAAATTTATAAAAAAAGAACTAGGTTTGAGCCCCACGGTGGGCGCTAGAAATGTATGCCAGAAATGTGGTATCAGCCTGCAATGGAGAAGATCACTTGAAACACACACATGAAAAATTGCATTAGAGTTAGAAATCAAAACAAAATAAGTTGAATAAATCTAGACTCTTTAAAATTGTTCCATGCTCCTCTATCTCTAAAGATCTCTAAGATTCAAAGTGGCCCTCCCTCGGAAGAGCACTTGATCCTCAAGATGACAACCTAGAGAAGGAGATTCAAATGATGATTCTAAGATCAAAATGGAAATGCAACTAAGATCTTAGTGATGATTTAGATATGAAACTAGATGATGGTAGGATGCAAGATATTGATATGAAGCTAACTATCATGAAAATGATGATATTAAACTAGCATATAAAATGAAGCTAACATGATATTTCTAAATGATATACAAAATTAAATGATCTAATTACTATTATAAAAAAGAGGTTAATAATGCTTGATAAAATGAGACTATAAGTTTGATGCACAAAGAATTGGATTATGAAAATGAAGAATGAGAGCTCTATTTATAGGGAAAATAGGGCAATGGAGGGTTGAGATTGAATAATCTCAATAAGGACTAGGATTGAAAGTTATCAATCCATGTTTACAATTTTCAACAATGAAATGGTGACAATTGTCAACAAGAGGTTGCTTGAGAGGAGATGTAAGAGGCATTAAATGTCCGAGAAGACATAAAAGTTATCTTATGAGGTAAGGGTTAAGGTTAGGTTAGGGTTATCCTTTGGATAAAGAATTATCAAAGGGGTAAACTCTTGTGCAAGGGTTAATAGGATAACTAGGGTCAAAGCCATAAATGTTTGATGATACCCTTGGGTTAGATGGGGTTAAGTTAGAGAGAAAGTCTTTAACCATGTGGGAAGGGTTGAGTTAACGATTAATGGATTTGAGAGACTTTAAAGGTTAACTTGTTGAGGACATAAAGTCTTTAATGCATTTCAAAGACTTTGAGACATTTTTGAGAAGTGACTTCTCTTAAGGAATGTGCAAATGTTTAAGAGATGGATTAGGTTAATTAAGATAGGATTAGAAGAATCTAGAAGGCTCTAGAACAGGTTTAGGAGGCAAGTGGGAGATGTAGGATTTTGCAAGTAGGTGGGGGAAAAAATAATTTAATTAAAATAAAATTAATTTATTTTAGTTTTGGTTGCAACTTGCATTTGATAGCTTTAAATATTGATTTATTTAAATGTGATTTTTAATTTTGCTAGTTGGTAGTTTTAATTAAATGTAAATTTAATTAAAAATGACTAGAAGGGGAATTTTAATTAAATGTAAATTTAATTAAATGGCTTATAAAGAGGGATTTAATTAAATGTGAATTTAATTAAATGGCTTACAAAGGGGGATTTAATTAAATGTGAATTTAATTAAAAATGGCTAGGATAGAAGAAGGGAAATATTAATCAAATCTTTAATTTGATTAATGGGCAATTTAAAAGAATAGGGATATTAATTAATTTACTTAATTGGAACAATTAAGGATAAATAAATGAAAAAAAATCACATAATTTGTTGTGCAACTTTTAGGTGTCTACACATACCAATAACCATATTTAAGAATGACCTCTACACAGCTAGCTTCAATAAAGTGAAAATGAAAAAATCCTAATGAAGTTCTATAAAACATAATTTTTAACCCAATCTCTTAGTATGCTTTCAAGAAGATTTTTCCCAACAAAATAGCCTATTAAAACAAAATGCTCAAACCATTTCTAGACACTATTAAGATTTGAAATGGATAATGCTAAATCTAGAAAAAAAATCAGAATTCATACCTCATAAAACACCACATAAACAAATTTTCAAGAGCACTTATTAAGAAGAGCTACATTTTAGAGCTACCAAACCATTAAAAAACATTAAAAAAATGCTAATTTATAAATTTTGAAGTCATGAAAAGAAACACAAAAAGAAATTAAACAATAAAAATAACCACACTAAATTGAATAAATTTCTCCTCTGCCAACTTGTTCTTTACCGAATCATTTCCATCCCGTAAGCATAGCAATCATTTGATGAAAAATAATCCCAGAAAGAAACCTCCTCTTCACTTCGTTAGCAATTTCTTTTACGCTGAGTAGGGCACTCAAATCCCCAGTTATCACCTTCCCCCGCCTAACATTACTTCAAATAAGCATGGCACGCGAGAAATGCATGTCCCTCAGATTTCCTATATTTCAATATCTCGCCCAGCTTGGAAATTACTGGAAAGCAAAACACAAAAATGTCTACTGTCTACCCCACCCACCCACTCCTAACATTGCCGATAATTAAATACTTTGCTGACCTTCTTGTCTTGTTACTTTCAGGTGGGCCATTCATGAAGGAATTCTGTCGACAATAATGTCCACTCATGAAAAACCTACTGTTCCCAGAGATTAGTGGTAATGTCTTGGTTTACATATCGTCTATGGAAAATACTGAGATTCTTTTCTTAAAATAAATTGAGCTAATACAATTTGAAGTACAAGTGTGCAGTCATTATCTGGACATCACCATAAGTGTAAAGAAGCAATAAGTAAAGCAGAAACCATGAAACAGTAAACAGTACACCATTTTTAGAAAGAATGCAGAAATCTACTCTTCTACTGTGGTTGATTCCCTCTATAAATCAATTTTCCATGTTGATTTATTTGCCACTATGTGAATTAGATTAAATGAATGGTTAATCTAGAGACAGTTTATTTCAATTCTGTCACGTCTCGTCGACAAATATGTCGTAAGCGATCAGATATGTTGACTTTACTATTTATCATATTTAGTGTTTGCATGTGTAAGATGTCGTTTGAGAATTTAGCAGGGCATACGTCACCCCCTACGTTCGCAACGTGCTCTTGGCATTGAGATATTTAAGCGCGCATTCAAATTAGATATTATTATTAGGGGAAAGGATCCAATAGTTGTGCACCCTAACATCGCGCTCTTCAAAATTTTACATGGAAATTTCAAATCACTCCGATTTTTTTACAGAAGCTTACTTGGCAAGTCCCCTACTTATAACTAAGGTTTCAAGGCCACATCATCAAATATGATGACACATCAGCATGCTTTTTGCCAAGGTGTCCAAAACAGTCCCCCAAAAAAGTGAGACCAATAGGCGTGCAAAAGAGACCCCAATAGTTGTGCAGTTGATATGGCATCACCTGATTGGTTACTTTTTACAATATTAGTACATTTCTTAACAACTATTGGTACATTTCCTAACAATTGTTGGTACATTTCCTAACAAAAATTGATATTTTTTGTTTCAAACTATAGGTTTTATTTGTTCAATTTTTGGAACAAAAGGTAGCAACAACCCTCACAACAATTGGTACATGCTCAACTATTGGGTCCTTTCCCCTAGAAGATCTCCAACATGTCAAATTGAAAGCGAAACGAAAAAAGTTTGCCTGGGTATTCCCCGATGTGACTGTAGCTCAATTATTTCATAAATGGTGAGTGTTTCAAACCATTGGAAATTTATGGTGGGAATGTAGCTAAGACAAGTTGTACTGATTATTCTCAAGTGAAATGCAAATATCATTGTTTAGAAGTTTGGAGGCTTCACCAAAAAAATGGTGGTGGCGGTAGTGTGACTGATTGGGAAGCTACGAAGATTTGTCTTCCTTCTTGTATTTTAGTTAATCAAGTTATAGTTCTATTACTTTTCTTCTATTTATTTAGGGTCTTTTAAATATTTTTACTATAAATTATTATAGTCTATTATAGACTCAATCTCGAGAGGTCACTTATATTTTAATTATTATAGTCTTTCCGAGAGATCACCTATCCAATTACTACTCCAACTCAAGTGTGCTTATCCATGGAGTTTCCGCTAAGATGAAGCCCACTTAACTTGCAACCCCATTTGCAAAACCTTGAAGAAAACTCCATGGTTAAATGCGCTTGAGTCGGAGTAGTACTAGGATGGGTGGCCTCCTGGGAAGGCCCAATGTTTCACCTATGTGAGAATGACCTAGATGCAATAATTGCTAAGCATACAAATCATTCTTGTGAGAGATGAGTTCTTGAGAACCACTACTCATGAAACTTGAGTCAATTAGTTTGACTCGATAAGTAAACAATTGAATACTGGTAACAATATCATAATTTGACTTGCCATGCAAAATATATCCTACTTATCAATTATAAATGTTTCAAAGCCTAGAACAAGAATGATGAATAACAACCGTAGTGAGAAGACTAAGAAGAAAAGTGTACAATAGGCCCAAGTCTACAATACAAGCTTTCTTTTTTTTCAAATTTAGGCACATGGTGGTGGCAAATGCAAATTTGCGTCTTTATTTACTCAATATTTCTTTTTTCGACCAAATTGGTGACATGGAGTTGTCTAATCACATGAAAGTGGTAGGGATTCAGTTTAAAATAATAGGAAGGCTAGTTGAAGGATATAATTTATCTTCCTCAATAGTGTACTAGGATGGAAAGGAGGGGTTAAAAGCATTGAGAAGAGAAATTGACGTGTTGAGGACTTAGTACATTGATATGGGAATATTCTTAGTAGGTTTCTAGGTAATGCACACTAATAGAAGACTTAAAGTTAGTAGTGACTTCACCATTCTTGTGTCCTATAGTTTCTCAATACATAAAACTAGGCATAAAAGAGAATTGTGACATGGTTGATGGTTTCCTTTCTCGGTGAAGGGTTCTGACAAGCGATAGCTTCTTAAAGGCCTAAGATGTGCAGAGTGTGTAGAGGGGGGGATTCATCAACTAGTGAAGATGTTCCCCAAGAGAAAAGAGAGAAGGGGTTGCTCTAGGTTTTTAATATTGATTCTAGGGGTTTCTAATGAGAGTTTTAAATTAGAATATTCATGCTACTTTTATTTTTCTCATCATTTACATCTCTATTTTTGCACATAGCTTATAATTTTATAAATATAATAATATATATGAAACTTCTTATTTTAAAGTAACAAATGCCAATGAAACTCCCATTAAACATATTTTTCAAGTCAAATTTAAATAAATGAAATATTTTTCAAGATTAATGGGATGGAAACAAGATAAAATAAGTTGGAAGAGAACTTGGCATATGAAGGGCTTACTTCAATGATATGGACAATATCTTGGTAGTTATCACTATAATACTTTATAATGGTTGTCTTGAATTTTGTAATGATTTCACCATTCTTATTTTATAATGGCTTGATACATAGGGATATGAATTGAAGAGAACCATGTCATGGTATATGGTTTTATTTCTTGGTGGGGGATTCCAACAACTAACAAGTTCCTAGAGTCTCAAGAGTTGTTGAGGGTGGAGTGGATTAGATACTTGACTTATTATAGATGTTTCCTAAGAGAAATGATAGATGGGGTTGGTGTAGTATTCCTAAGTGATCTTTGAATGTTTTGCATATTTTTAATATTGAATCTAGTGGTTTCTTACATCATATAATACTACATAGGAATATGTATACTAATTTTATTTTTGTTTGTTTTTTGGCAACTATAGTTTTAAAATATATCAAATAGTTTACATGTTTATCAATTTATTCAACCTTCCATTTTAAATGTAGGAACACCAATAGAGCCCCATGAAATGAAAAGAAGATAAACTAATCAAATCATAAAAATAAATTAAGGAAATATTTAATAGTTAGGTTGATACATTCAAATTGGCCAAAATATAAGTTTTTAAAACACTAATGTATAACATAGCAGGTACATTGATAAATCCTTTGTAAACCTCCTTCTCCACTTATTTTCAACTGGACAATCCATGTAGATAAACACTAAGCCCATGATTTGGCAATGCATGTTTTAAAGTCCCACATATTTTGTGGACAATTATGTTCATATGACGAGGTTGCAAGCATTGTCTTTGCTTAGTAAAATGCACATTGACTTAGTTACTTATTTATTAGATTTTTTTTATGTTTACTTAATTAAATGAATGACTTAATTAAATACTTATCTTTATGTATCTTGAGATTTAATTTTTTTTAATAAACTAAACTACTCTAATCAATATGGGTTGGGCTAGCTTAAACAACACACACTAAGCTGACAAAGCTTAGGTGGTCAGGCTCACATCACAGCCTCCCTAAAAATGGTACTTTTCCCGATCTTTTTTCATTTTCTCTTACAACATTTCTATTCACCATTTCCATTATACCCTTGCCATCTAATCTTTGTTCACTAGATGAAAGAGTAGGCAACCTATTTTACTTTGTCCCACATCCATTGTATGAGGAAAAGAAGATTGAAAGGGGATATAAATATACCCTTTAGACCCCACATAACTTATAATTGATATCCTCTTAAATATGGATTTAAACTATTCATCTACTTTATTAGTTCGATTTAGTTTTTTTTTATAAGAAAAAAATTAATTTTAAAATTATTTTATATGATTAATTTAATATAATAATAAGATTAAAATTTATATATTTTAATAATAATATATTTTATTTATTTTATGTTTTAATTATAAAAAATTAAAATTTTATTTTATTTGACTTTTATACAAAAGTTTTCCTTATTTAAGAAATGTATTTTTTATTTTAAGAAATATTTTGCTTTATTCACATTATTTACTATATTATATTTTTCATTTCAACACTAACATAATAAATATGATAATTTTATGGTTGATAATTGTGGGTATATTTATTTTGTTCACTTAAAAATATAAAATATATAGATAAGATATCTTAGTATAATAGAATTTATAATTTTAATAAATATTAAATATTCAAGCATTAACATAATAAATTTGATGAAATATAGAATATTCAAGCATTAAAATAATAAATTTGATAATGTTATGATTAAACTTTTTGAGTCACCCTTGTGATCCATAACAAATCTAAATACAATAATACATAACAGTATGACTAATAATTTAAGAAAAAATAGATATTTTAAATGTTTCTATTTAACTAAAGAATTTTGTTTATATAAAAAATCTATAAATTATTTGATTTATTCATAGATGCCATAGATTAATATTCTAACAAGTTATATTTAATTATAAATCAATATTATGTAAAATTTAATTTTTAATTATCTATACATTTGATTTTTATGATGTGTTTTTTTTTTTTGTTAGACTGCAGGAATCGGTTATAGCACCCCCTGTAAATTACAGTGCACCGAGTAAAAATTTTAATGTGACCAATGATGCTGGCGCAACACATCCTCCGATACCACGTGGGCTAGGGGGAGACTAGACCTCATGACCTCTTTCTCCACTATTAGAAGCTCTCGCTTATCAAGCTAGGCCCCTACCTATTTTTATGATGCGATATTAAAAAATATTATAAGTTGTAAATATATTTGATTCAAATCTTGTAAGTATGTCTCATCCAAGGTTAAATTTGGAAAATGAAAAGTAGCAAAGAGAATATCATAGAGAATATGCCTAAACTATATGACCATATTAAATACATTAGATTCAATTGGTCTAGTAAGTAGATGTATTTTTTCTAAAGGATGCAACTTCCTCCCCAACATATGTAAATGCTATGAACTACAAATGTAATACTATTGTGGATAAAATTGACGATGGAATAAGTTGTTCATGGTGAAATTTTAAATTTGGTATGTAAAGAAGCTATGTTAAAAAATATTAAAAAGTGAACTTATAAAAAGAGGTCAGAGAAATTCATGTTTAATAGATATATAAATACATGATAAATGAATACATGGTTTAACAATATTTTAAAATTGTGAAATTTTATATTATATGAGAGGAAAGAGACAATAATAAAAATCATATATATTTTACATTTAAGAAAAGTTTCACAAATTTGTTTCCAGATTTCTTTTTCATAGTGATGAGGATGATTCCATGGTTCTGGACTTGATATAAGATAAAACATATGGAATATATCTCGATAAAAATAGTGTTTAAGATTTAATGCATATATTATTATTAATAGATGGATACATCAAGTGTATAGGAACATGTGGGTGTTAATATGCATTGAATCCTATGCAAACAAAGATGAGGTAAAATTTATGTAAATGTGTTTGACATTAGATTAGATTATTCACATTTGTCATCATATATGTGTATGGAGACAATGTAAAAAATAAGGATAAATTAAATGAAAAAAATGATATTTTTTCATCCTTACAATTATATAGAAAAATAAAACTATTGAAATAATTAAAGACAAAGATAAAATTTTCAAATGACAATAAATCTAACGTATATTATTCATTTAAATTATAATTCTTATAAATTATATTAAAAATTAACTCAGCCTATACATATACTTACTTGAAAGATATTAAAAGATATTAATTGAAGAACATGAAAACATTAGATTAAATAAATTATTAATAAAAATTAAATAAAAATTAAATTTTATAATATAAATATAATTGTTTCTTATTAAGGGAAAAACAGGTTTTGAGGGAACCCGAAACCCCTTATAACAAGTTTTGAAGGGACCTGAAACTCTCACATTTTTACAGGGTTCTTGAACCCATAGAAGAACGTTGCAGTAAGATTCAACATATACATTCAGCAGCCAACCACAACCTAACAGAAAAGATCAAACTTTGAAGGACTAGTTGTAAAAGAAAAAGGCCGAAACTATAAAGAGCTTAGATAGACATGAGCATAGGGAACAAGGCTCTCTCAACCTTAACCATGGTTTTTATCAAAGCTCTCGTAACCTTATCCTTGATAATGAGCAACTTTGAGAACAACTTGTCAAACAAGATATCCACCTCGATAGGAGATATAGGAAAGAAGTCAACAAGAAAACCATTATCATCTCCCTTACATTCAAAAGATAGAGCTCCAATAGCGCCCCAACAACACTTCTAGGTATAACCAGTAGCATCGAACTCCACCTCAAAGAGAAAAAAGGTCAACTCTAGCAAGATCCATCTCCCCCTCAATAAAAGATAGGACCACCTCTATAGGAAAAACCATAGTAACCCAAAGATGCTGAAAATGAAGCACATTGGCCAATGCCAGGGAAACAAGAAGAAAATAAAAACTGCCACTAAAGAGATTACCAGGAGTCAAGAGAGGTAAACAAAGAAAACACGACCCCATCATCATAGAAGTCACAAACGAGAGAGATTCCAAAAGAACCCATAGCAGAAAAACCTCTCCCCAAAAAATAAGATGAACAAAGGGATGCAAGGAGAGATGAGATAAAAGGAAACCACCACTGTACCATTGTTGGGGTAGAGAAGAAGCTGCAACCTTAAACATAGCCCTCAAAAAATCAATTCTGACAATGACCGGGTTAGGGTAGAAACAACTTCTGTGCAACCCCACAAAGCTAATAGACCTCACTAGATGAGGAAAGGAATAGTGTGACCAAGCCCCATCAGGGCCGCGAAAGCAAAAGGTGAGGAAATCCCAAGAGCAGCCTCCAAAAGAGAAACAACGGCTAGCTAGAGTAGAACAGGGGGAAAGCCTCCCAAAGAAGAACCAGCGGTCCCGAGAGATCCAAAATCTCAGACCAACCTACCAAACAAACAAAAGGACCAAGTAATATGACCCTCCTTGCGCAGAATGGAATGAATCTATCATTATCCACGAAGCCACGCAGAATAGCACTAGATTGTGGCAATCACACAAATGAAGAAGCACGAAGTCTACAAGGAAAATACCAAGACCCTTCCAAACAGCAGTCCATACCCCAAAAATACCATGAGCCTTCCTAGTCAAAGCCCAGCCTAAACGTAGGGAACCAAAGGCACCACCACTTATAGCGAATAAGGTACACAACAAAACCCTCCGCCACCACAATATCTCCCAAAGGCTTGCACAAATAAGAACGAGGAAGCACACAACACCAATGGTTCACAAACCAGGGTGATATCCCTCGTCTACAACACGACCAACACCTCACAGGGATGAACATAAAAAAGCAAGACCACAGTTAGAGACGAGAAGGGGAAGGAAAGCCAATAAAGCCTCGGATAAGCCTACATAGTCCTAATCCCCATCAAGATCACCATCTTCCCCATTGCCTGCTGCATTGCCTGAAACCCTAGCCACTCCTTGCCTGCGCGCACTCTCGCCCATTTAAAAACCTACACAACATAATATTGCTACACTAATTTAAAATTAGTTAAAGCTATGAGTGATTCCAAACATTGATGGAAAAAGATACATACAATAGAATTCAGAAAAATACATAAGAAATTTAAAATTAATTGTTAATATATTAAATAAATAAAGTATAATTAACAATGATGTACAAATAAAATAGAATAATTATTATAATAAAATATATTGTTTAAAATAAATAAAACTACATTTAAATAAAAATATATATATTTTTTACTAAAATAAAATAACTTTTCATTGATCATAATTATTTTTAAAAAATCATTATAACACCTCATTATCACTTTTTAAAATGTTCCTTAGAATTTCACCTAGTTCGAACTTATATTTTATAGATAATACATTCAATATGTTTAAATCGTATATTTACATAAAAAGTGTTCAGATACACTTACAATTCATGTTCACATACACAGTTCCATGCTACACTTACAATTGTTGAAGTCAAATTTGAGGGAAATGTAAGAGGAGATTTTTTAGTGGGAATATAACATCTTTAGCATTAATATGAATAGTCTAAATTTATGTGTCTAGTAATTCAGTAGAGTCGCAGAGTCTACAAGTACATTGGTTCAACATTAATTAAGCTTTCATTTTTCTTAATATTAGGGTTTTTAATTATTCTAGATTGTTTATAAATCAATTTTTTAATGTGGGTTAAAAAATTAGTGTTAGGTAAGTTTTTATTTTTCTTAGCTTCATTTTTTTTTGGTAAATAAACTACTGATTAGTGCCAGTCTCTATTCATTATAGAAAACAAACATACACAAGAAGTTTATACAAGCTTCATTTTTACCATTATTGTCATTTCTAATTATTTAGGCTACCAAATGTAGTGCACCCTTAACCATTTTTGGAAGACGAAGCTTCAACAAGCCTACTAGTAAGATTATTGCAAGAAAAAACTAAACAAAAAATTATAATGTTATGATTAGGGGATTGACATCTAAAACATTTACTTAGCAAACAGAGATAAAAGGACATGTTGGGTATGATGTAAGTGATCAATTTGAATATCAACAATTTCTTTGAGATATTTAGAGTGGTCAAGTTCTACATAGACATGGTTTTGTGACATAGCCAAAAATATCTATCAAACGAACAAAACAAATAACCTTATTGAACAAGCTAGCAATCATGGCTAAAATTTTCTAGCACGATAAAAATAAGCCTGGGGATTCTATCCAAATCAATATGCAAAGGATCCTTTCATTAGAGATTGACTAGTCTTAAGTGTAAGATTGAAAAACTAAAAAGAACATACAAAAATACCAATAACCTTATTTAAGAATGAGCTCTATATGGCCTAATTCTAGTGAGGTTCTATACAACATCAATACAATTCTCTTTTGGGGCCTAATTCTTGTTAACCCAATTTCTTAGCATGCTTTCAAGGGAAGTTCTCCCAAAAAAGTAGCCTATTAAAACAAAATGCTCAAATCATTTATAGACACTATTTAACATTAAAATGTATAATACTACATCTAGAAAACAATCAGAATTCATATCTCGTAGAACACCAAATAAACTAATTTTCCAGAGCACTTGTTGAGAGGAGCCACATTCTAGAGCCACCAAACCATTAAAAACATAAAAAAATTATTAATTTATAATGTTTGAAGTCATAAAAAGAAACAACACAAAGAAATTATTAATAATAATAAAAAATCCACACTAAATTGAATAAATTTGTTCTCTGCCAACTTGTTCTTTACCGAATCATTTCCATCGCCGAAGCATAGCAATCATTTCATCAAAAATAATCTTAGAAAGAGAAAATTGTGCAGACGACCTCTTCACTTAGTTACCAATTATTTTAGAGCTGAATAGGGCACTGAAATACGCAGTTATCACTTTCCCCCGACTAACATTCCTCAGATTTCCTATTATATATCTTGCCCTAGGAAATTACTAGAAAGCAAACCACAAAAATATGATAAATTATACCAAAAAAAATTCATTATAGTGTTCTCAATGTCTAATGTCTACCCCACCCACAACTAACAAGCCAATAATTCAATACTTTGGTGACCTTCTTGTCTTATTACTTTCAGGTGGGGCATTCATGTAGGAAATTCTGTTGACAATAATTTCCACTCATAGAGATTAGTTGTAATGTCTTGGTTTACATATTGTGTATGGAAAAAACTGAGATTCTTTACTTAAAATAAATTGAGCTAATACAATTTGAAGTACAAATGTGCAGTCATTATCAGGACATCACCATATGTGTAAAGAAGGAATAAGTAAAGCAGAAACTATGAAACAGTAAACAGTACACCATTTTTTAGAAAGAATGCAGAAATCTACTCTTCTACTGTGGCTGATTCCCTCTATAGCTTAATTTTCCATGTTGATTTATTTACCAGCATGTGAAGTAGATAAAATGAATGGTTAATCTAGAGACAGATTAGTTAAATTGTGTCACCTCTCGTCGACAAATATGTCGTAAGGGATCAGATCTGTTGACATGTGTAAGATGTGGTCAAGAATTTGGCAGGGAATACGTCACCCCCTACGTTCGCAACGCGCTCTTGGCGTTGAGATATTTAAGCGGGCATCCAAATTAGATATTGAAAGGTCTCCAACGTGTCAAAATGAAAGCGAAACGAAAAAAGTTTGCCGGCGTATTCCCCGGTTCGACTGCTTAGTTCAATTATTTCATAAATGGTGAATGTTTCAAACCATTTTCCAAATCTATTTATGGTGGGAATGTAGCTAAGACAAGCTCTACTGATTATTCTTAAGTTAAATGCAATGTCATTGTTTAAATCTTTAAAAAAATAAAAAACTGGTGGTGATGGTAGTGTGACTGATTGGGAAGCTACTAAGATTTATCTTCCTTCTTGTAATTGAGATGTTTTAGTTAATCAAGTTATAGTTCTTTTATTTTTCTTCTATTTATTCAGGTTGTTCTAAATATTTTTACTATAACTTATTATAGACCCAATCCCGAGAGCTCGCCTATCCTAGTCTTACTTCAACTCAAATGTGCTTAACAATGGAGTTTCATCTAAGGTTAAGCCCACTTAACACACAACCCCATTTCAAAAACCTTTAAGGAAACTCCATGGTTAAGTGTGTTTGAATCGAAGTAGTGCTAGGATGGGTGGCCTCCCAAGAAGGCCCAATGCTTCACCTATGTGAGTGTCACCTAAATGCAATAATTGCTAAGCACACAAAACATTTTCATCAAAGATAGGTTCTTCTGAACCACTACTCATGAAACATGAGTCAATGAGTTTGACTTGAAAACTACACAGTTGAATATTGATAGCAATATCATAATTTGACTTGCCATGGAAAATATATCCTACTTATCAATTGTAAATGTTTCTAAGCTTGGAGCAAGAATGATGAGTAACAATTGTAGTGGGAAGAGTAAGAATAAAAGTGTTGAGTTTTATTATTGGGTAGAAGGTTGAACCAATTTTTTCCTATGATTCCTTAGTGGCTCTAGGTTTTGTGTGAGGAGTTTTTGGTGAAAAAGATTTGTAGGTTTATAATAGGCCCAAGTCTACAATACAATGTATCATTTTTTCAAATTTAGGCACATCGTGGTGGCAAATACAAATTTGTGTCATTATTTACTCAATATTTATTTTTTCAACCAATTCGGTGACATGGAGTTGTCTAATCAAATGAAAGTCATAGGGATTTATTTGAAAATCATAGGAAGGCTAGTAGAAGAAGATAATTTAGCTTCCTCAATAGTGTACTAGGATGAAAATGAGGTGTTAAAAGGATTGAAAAGAGAAATTGATGTGTTGAGGACTTAGTACATTGACATGTGAAGATTCCTAGTAGGTCTTCATGTAATGCACACTAATAAAAGGCTTAAAGTTAGTAGTGACTTCGCCATTCTTGTGTCCAATAGTTTCTTAATACATACAACTAGGCATCCTAGAGAATTGTGACATGGTTGATGGTTTCCTTTCTCAGTGAAGGGTTCCAACAAGCAGTACCTTCTTAAAGGCCTAAGATGTGCAAAGTGTGTAGAGAAAGAGACTAGTGGAGATGTTTCCAAAGAGAAAAAAGAGATGGGGTTGCTATAGGTTTTTGAGCTTATAAGTAGTATTAAAACTGTGTGTTTAATTTTAATTTCGATTCTAGAAGTTTTTTATGAAATAGTTTTAAGTTAAAATAATCATGCTACTTTTATTTTGCTCATCATTTAACAACTCTAATTTTACACATAGCTAACAATTTTATAAATCTAATAATATATGAAACTTCTTATTTTAATTACAGAAATGCCAATGAAACTCCCATTAACCATATGATTTTCAAGTCAAAATAAAATAAATGAAATATTAAAACCTTGGATTAAGAGAAAAACTTGAGTAGATTTTTTAATTTTTTAAATAACTGATGTATAGAATATCGTACATCGATAAAAAAGAAATGTTCCATCTGTGTAGGAAACTCTTAAGGACATAATTTGGCAACGTATGCTCCAGAGTCCAGCGTAGTAAGTGGACAATTATTGTCCATTCATGAAAAGATTACAAATCTACAAGAATTAGATTTTCTCATGAAACTGAATGATTTTCACAGTTCATTGGAATTTCTATGTAGAAAGCTGCGTATTTCTTGTACATGTATGTATGCAAAGTTACTTGCGAAGCTTCGAACAAATCGAGGAAATCGCTGTAGTTCTATAAAGAAAGAAAAAGAGAGAAAAAAATTGACCCACGATTACAATGTCTGTATGAAGTATCAATTGGTTTAATTAGTAAATAGGTAATTGGCTAAAAATTTAAACTGGAAACAACCATTACCATTAAGAGCAATAACAAGTACATCACATTTACAAAGAAGGCAGAAAAGGATAACCCTTCTGCAGGAATCTACTCTTCTGTGGTAGCCTCAACATTCAGATCAAAACTCCTCACACCCATAGTTTGATCCCTTCCTATACAAAGCTTTTCACACACCACCAAAGTGCTTTTGTTGTCTGAACAATTAGTAAAAGTACTACCTTTCCCGGCTAAGGCAGAAAAATCTTCCCATTTGAAAGAGGGCTTCCATGAAGATTTACCTAAGATAAAATCGCCACCAACAATCTGAGATTTGGGTGTTTCTTCTGCAGAAGGGCAATCCATTGGCTTCTGCTTATAAAGCTTGTACACTGCATGAATTCTGTCCACCAGAGCAAAAAATTGTTGGACTTCATCTTCATTTTCATCCTGTGCTGGACGTTTCCTGCCGTTTTCTTCCTCAGATTGCTTTTTCTCATGCTCTTCAAGTTTGTGTTCTTGTTCCTTGCATTCCATGATAATCCTTAATAGAGATTTTGATGTGGATCATAGAATGGGATCTATAATTCAAAAGTTAATTTTCGGACAATCTAATCTAAAAACATCAATAATCAATACAACAATCTATAGTATAAATTATGAAAATCTGAAATCCTGATCTCCTCAAAATAGGCCTATTTGATACTCGCGAGGATTTCTTAATGGGTTTGACTCCGATTCTTGATGGCTGGCAGTCCATCTCATACCCTCATGCCATATTTACAGCTAGAGTAAAGAAGATTTATAGATGCAGCTTTACAAGATTCGAAACCCTTGTTTTGCACGTTACTGATTTCTTCTCTAACTAAAACCAAACAGAAGTGTGGAGGAATCGATGCCTTAATCTCAGCCTAAGAACTTTTATCTTTGCTGTTCACAATGTGTCACATCGACATGAAATACGTCAATCGCCTTACATTGGTAATCAGCGTGGCCAAATGTGTACCAAATGAAGATGAAATATTTTCAACGCGGAATCGGAAAAGCGAAAACGATTCCACCCGTGGTCCATGATAATCGAGAGTCCGCCAACATTTATGAAAGTATTTTGAGGGAGGTGTCAACAAGATGAAGGCGAGCCTTAGATTTTATGGAATTTTAATTAAAAAATATAATAAGAATATTAAGAAGATAGATATCTATATATATATTTTGAAAAGAGGTAAAAAATTATTAAGGAAAGAATATAAAGTGAAATATCTCAGGTCAACAAAGGTACAACCAATAAATAACAATAAGATGTTCTAACAGAAACCTTTCAACAAAATAGTTATATATTCTCGTCTTTTCTTATTAATATTTTCAAAGTTTCAGAATAATCTGGGGATAGTAGTTTCCAATTATCAACATCCCATCTACTTATTGTCTAGCTTATTGGAAGCCCATTTGGCTAGAAAATCCGCCACTCTATTACAATCCCTAAGAATATGACAAGGACGTATATTATAGAGAGTAGCTTAGAAAAAAAATCTACCTAACAACTAATGCCAATTGCCAATTAACTCCCTCCAATCTTTTCTCGTTCAAGATATCCACCACAATTTGTGAATCAAATTGACAAATAATTTTTTTCTATCCAAGGTAAAAACCTCTTTCAACTATATAAAGAATAGCTAAGGCCTCCATAAGGTTATTAGTATGCTACCCTTTATAGATAGAGAGAAAAACACAACACCTCCATCACTATCCCTACCAATACCACAAATCACTCAATGTCCAAGATTCCCCCTAAATGAACCATCGATATTTACCTCCAAAACTCCTTCAAGAGGATGAAGCCACCAACCCTCTAGAGAAATTGTCTTTTTAGCATGTTGAGGGCCTTCACCTAGATTAGAACCAAAATTGTTGACAATCAGATTCAAGTTCCTCATAATAGTCAATTCACTAGGGTCTATTATAACCAATAGACCATATTTTGTTAAGATGATTTCCTCGAGTGTACTAATAAATCTTTGCCATAGGAAAGTCACCACAATTTTCAAGTCCTAAACAATCCTTTTGTTTCTTGCCAACAAAAGATGCTAGATAATGAAAGAAGGAAAGAAGGACCAATAACTCAAGAAATCTGAATAAAAAGAGGTTTTGGCAGGAGGTCTACCCAAACTTTCCCAAAACTTTGGCACAAAAATGTGGCATGAATACAAAAATGATTCTAGGCCTCCCACTAGAATTGCCAAATCTGCCTAGAATAATGACATTGAAAAAAGAATAGTACACTCTTCACTATTGTTACAAAGAACACAGATAGAAGGACCATGAAAAATATCTCTTTCACAAGTTCTCCTAGGTAAGACATCTATTTTGGATGGCTAGCCATAGAAAATTTATTTTATATGTACTTCTAGCAGAGGACACCAACCTTACCAAAAAACTATCTATCAAGCTCCAACTAACCTAAGGCCACTAGAAATATTCCCCTTTGATCAAGACCCCAAGCTAGAATATCCCTTCCTTTAAGGAAGTTGCGCATTCTCAATTTACCTCTACCTAAACCATAACTTGAACAATTATAAAACCTTTCACCTTACTCTAGCCTACTTGTAACAAACTAATACAAAGGGAAGTTGTAAGTGAGGAAACGTTAAAACAAAAGGAGGATAACCATTCCAAGAATTATGCTAGAAGATAGCATCAAAATCCTTATTGCATATCAAAGAAAAACCTTGTTTAATGAGACATGCCTTTCTTTTGAGAGCTTTCCATATGATGGATCCCTTTCCCATGAGACTACATTGAGGCACATCAAAATAGTTCATCATTAGAATTCTATTATAATCATGATCAATACTAGTACACTACCACCAATATAACTTGGTAGCTATAGCATTGTAAATTGTCACCAATCCAATTTACACCTCATGTTTGTGATTCCACTTTAGTGTATATTATCCTCATCCTCTCTCTAAGTCCATTTTGACCTCATTATCCACTGTTTAGGCCATGAACACCCATGGTGAGGTACTCCTCCCCTTAGCACCTTATTTTGGTCATGTTTGAATAGGGATGCCTTATTCTAGACCATGGCACCCAAAAATGTAACGGTCACACTCAATGAGGCCCAAATTTGAATTAGGGAAACACTTATATCTCCCTGTTGGAAATTGATCCCCGTGTCTACACATGACTATTGGAGGTCAGCATAATCGGTAAACTACTTAGGGAACACTATACAAAAACATCATATCAATTCATTTTGATATCCATAAGTTGCCTAAAGAATCCATGCATCCATGAACCATTCATCTTCAAAAAAATTTAGAGATCTCGAAGGTTGCATATTCATCTTTCAAGCATTGTGAAGCAATGTTACATCAATCTTGTGCAAGCATGTGTGTGTGATTTGGTTTTTTAATGTTCAAGTCTTTGTCATGTTATTAGATACAACATTTGCGATTACATTCAAAGAGAATTGTATCATCATCAATAATTGCAGATCTAAGATATATCTATTCAACATTTATTTTAGTATTTGTATTATTTTATTCAAGGTTAATTCTTAAATCAAAGTTTTGACTTAGGAAAATTCATATCTCCAACATCCTTCCCTTTCTTTCTGTGTAGGAAATAGGTGTAGAGTTGTACTTGGGAGGATCAACAAAGTTCACAAAGATGAATAGGTTCAAATTTTGATGGTGGAAAATTTGGAGGACCACAACGAATTGATATTGTAGATCCCTACAATTGTCTCTTAATCAACATACTAATTATTCCTCTTAATTAATTAAATAATTCTTCAGTTAATCTAATTTTTATTCTTCCAAACTAATTTAAGCATCACATTTCATCATTACTAATTATTCAATTTCTTCTAATTTCCCTTCAATCATTTAATCATGCAACCTTCTCTTCTTTAAATTAATTTTAAATGGTTTTATTATTTAATTAATTTTGAATGTACAACTTTAGTTAAATAATCTTTATTATTTATTAAATTCAATTTCCATTCTTTCTTATAATTAAATAATTTCTTTAAAGTTTTTAATTAGCTAACTATGTCTTCCAAATGAAATAAATTTCTCACATTTATTTAAATTAACTTTTCTCTTACTTCTAAATTCTAAATTCTCACATTCTAATTTTGCTTCATTTGCATGTTATTGGATATTTTCAAAAATCAATTTTAAATAAATTTAAAATCCAAATTTAAATTTAAAGAAATCTCATCATAAATTCTTATGGCACATGCTAATTTCTAACTAACACTCACCCTTGAGTTCCACCTTTTCTGACTAATTAATTGATTCAATCAATTCAGTTAACTTCTTCAATCACCTCTCAAACGATTAATCATCTTTTTATCTCACTCCAGTTCCACCTCTCAATCAATCCTCTCCAATTTATATAAATTCAGAATCAATCAACCTTTTTCATCAACAACTATCTTCAAATTCTTATGCTATTGCATTGCATGTTTTTCAAGTGCGACTCTGAGAGCCAATATTCCACAAGGAAGAGAAGAGAAATAGGATCTTTTGTGCAAACAATAATTGGTTTAGTTTACGTGATTGATTTATTATTCAATTGTTGATTTGCATATCTCTTATTATCATTCACATATTTGTTAATTAGATTTGACTATTGGTGGTTGACTCACTACATCTGATTAATTGATGGTAGAATCCCCTACGATACATTTTGGTTAGCTCGGCATGAACCTATAGACTTACTAATTTGGATTTTTTTATTTCTTGAATTTAATAAATTTTGTACAGCTTTTCGCATTAGCTTCTAGTTTTTCGCATGCGTGTCTACAAAATTTTGCATTGGTATCATCAATGTTTTGCATTTGTTCTATTTTCCTTTTGCATTCGTTTATCTATTATTTCACACTGGTTGATTGCCTGTTTCACATCCATTTATTTTCTATTTCACATTCATATAATTAGGGTTTTCATATTGCTACTTGATTTTAATTATTTCTATTTTGTTGATTTGTACCTGCTAGTTTTCTATGTTATTAACTTTCTATTTGCAGTGTACGACAATTGGGGTTGACCAAAGGTGATTCTGAGCCGTTAAATCCAATATTATAAAAATTCATATCATTTTCTTGCAGAGGTAGTTTAGGTGACTATTTGTGATTTCTAGAATAGATAACAATTCCATTGGTGCACTACAATTTATAGTTGTTTGTCATGTTTTGAGCAATAGGCTCTTTTATGGTTGCCTTTTAGAGGGTCTGCCTCTTGAGAAGCCCATAAGGTTAGGTGAGAGGGAACAAACCAAGTGCTAACGAGGCTAAATCCAAGAGCTTCCAAGGGCCACTATAAATAAATGAGTCTATGAGGAAACTCTCAAGCAATAGGTTTCAATGTGTCATACAAACGTATTTCTCCCCTAGTACCCATAGTGGTGCGTAAAACCCACAAGGGTTGGGATGCCTCTTTTATAAGAGAAAAGTAACACATGTATGGCCCCCTGAACAGATACCCAAACTAGAAACATCTTGTTTTAATTTGTAGAAACCTTCTATTTGTTAGTACAAGAGACTGAACCTCTAAAGCTATCCCACAATCTCGTGGTTTAGATTAGAGATAGAAATTCCTCTAGATCTTTGAATATTTGGCAATTTAAAATTTGGTATTCCTGAGAAGTGAGTGCCATGGTGGGGTATCTGGTGCTACCACATTCCTATGTTGTCTACTCTGAGTAATCGCAACTTAGATTTATCCATAATGGTACTCGGTAGGTATTGTCCTTAGTCAACCATAGGAATCCTGCTTGTCTTTTTTTGCTTATCTCAGCAATACTATCTTTTGATTGTCTATAATTCCACATTATACTAAGACATAGAGAAATGTAGGTTGTCACAGATTACTAAGAATTGTTGAAACACTAAAAACATCATTGCAAACTCAAAATTTCACATTAGTCCAGTTAGGGTTTCACATCCATCTAAATAGTATTTTTCATTCATCATTTTAGTATTTTACAAACGTCCTATCAATATTCCACATTTGTCAGTTTTCTTTTTCACATTCACCCAAAACAACCTTTGATCCGCAATTAGAATAATTTTCAGGTTGGCTATGAAAATTCATACTGCCTCCCATCTTTCTGTGATCGAAAAACCTATCCAAAGAATCTAGCTTTCCATAATTTGCATGTCCTTTATTGTCCTTAGGATCTTATAACTTGCATGTTCATTATTATCCTTAGGATCTCATAGATTTCTTGTCTTCAATCATCCCTAGGCTTCTATAGTTTGCATGTCCATTATCCATAGGTTCCCATAGTTTGTATGTCTATTATTGTCCCTAACGTTCTTACATGTTGCATGTCCTTAGTTGTCCCTTGGTTTCCATATAGATTGCATATCCTTAATTGTCCCTAGTTTCCTTAGGTTGTGTGTCCTAAATTATCCTTAGGTTTCCATATGTTCAATCCTTAAAATCATATACATTGCATAACCTCAATTTTGTCTAGTCCATTTAGTGCATTCTTTTAATAGATGGTGTTACTTGGTGATAGTCTCTTCCCATTCTTACAACCTGATTTAGGACCAAATGACATTCAAGAAGATATTATCTATGGTTTTAACAACCTTTCTTGGAAACTGAAAAATAGTGCACCTCGGTATATAGGAGTTACCTTTGTTTTGGACTAATAGATATAAAAATCTCACCGAGTTGAGATCTAGGCTAAGAGATATATCCTTCAACAAAGACTTAAGATAATTTTGCTACAACAACAACAACCTCATCATCCTAATCAATAGTAAAGTGTCTAGTTAGTTTGCATACTTAGGTCGTTATTTGTATCCAAGTCTTACATTCAAGTCCTTAGAGTGTCATAACCCATTCTTAATGGTTGTTACTCAATCATAGGTAGCTAAGAGTCAAATGGATCTCAATAGTGACCCTACATTTAATCCAACATACAAAATGAACATATCCACACATTCATGAGGACAATCTCGAGGAGGGGCAACCCTATCCCCTTTACCAACAAACCAAGATAGTTTACCTTCAATGATTGAATTACAACATAATTTTACAACAAAAGATATTGAGGTAGCCCTAAGCCCAATAAGATCCATATGTCCTTGCAATCCTTAAAATGCTCATTAATCATGATAGAGATACATATCTTGCACTACTATTGAAAAATGGGGATAGACTACCACCAAACTTCAACGTTACATCAATCTTACCCCTGGGATTACCTTAAGTCAAAACAAAAATTAGGCATCAAGTTCATCTCAGACACATCGTGTGTCCTCTAGTTCTACCTAGGGTATAAACCAAAACACACAAACAACATCGACACAAGCCACTTTGGCTTTCATTAGCATTTCAGCTTCTGGTACAACATCTTGAAGACCTAATGTTACATCATAAACTTATCCGGCCAATGTCATGTCCCAAACAATTACAAACATCTCAAGAATATCCACTCAGATTTCATTCCCAATGTATACATCACAAACAAGAATGTCAGTCTCTCTAGGATTGACTTACAATGGTCACAATTTGAATTAGGGGTCTATGAATTTGTTCGCCTCAACATAATCAAATGTTGGCACATAATTTGCATACTTTTTAGCACCAAGTGGAACTAGTAGTTCACAACTTCATACCCAGTCGATGTTTTTAAGAATTGAAGTCTTCCTCTATTGCTGATGTTATTTCTAGAATTGAAAAATCCATTTCTAAGATGGGGGTGCGTTATTTGTACAAAATTTTATCTCATCTCAAAGCCTTTTCTTCTTGGGATGATAATATGCTTTCAAATTGGAAATTTTTGTGTCCCCTGCCTTAACATGGTTATTTTCACATGAATTCAAATAAGTTGATGAGGGTGTAGGCTAAATGGATCCTTTTACCTTTTGGTAAATTTAAGTTAAACTATGATAGTTCATCCCAGGGTAGCCCAGGTGCATCAAATATAGGGCTATTATATTTGATTCCTCTAGTAAATTTGTTTTGGCTACATGTAAGATGGTATCAAATGGATCTAACAATAAGGCAAAATTGGAAGCTTTAAGCTTGGGATTAGATTTGGCTATCTCCCTTAAAATTGATGACATTATTATAGAAAGCAATTCCATGTTGGTTTGTGCATTATTTGCAATTACAGTATCTCCTGAATAATATTTTCTTCCAGCTCAGCTAGTTTCATTCTTATCAATTTTCTCATTCCTATCATGAACATAACTTGGTTGCAAATATTTTGGCTAATAAGGCTATTAATGAAAAGGTAGATTATTAAGAATTGGCAGGTTCTTCTCTACCTGCATTTATTTCATAGACTTTTTAATATGTTTAATGATTACACTGTAGCATTCTTTACACATGTTTAATTTTCAATTGACGACATTTTATTTGAGGGTATATATGTGCCATAATATTCTGTTATTAATTTGGTTGATGGTATTTATCATGGGCCACCACCTTTGGTCTGGCTTGATTTCTATGGTAAATATTGTACTTTGTAATGTGCCTTCAAATGATGGTTTAATCAAGTATTTATGGTGAGTAGGCCTCTGGTAAATTACATCACACCTGAGGTTTAATGATTTATCATTTTCGGCTATGGTTCTATGCATTTTGTGGTACATGTATATTATTGAATAAGGTTCCTAGCCACCATTTTTGGAGGGTGACTATTGTATTTCGCACAATCTTGTACTTGGGCCTACACAAAAAAAAATTATTGCCATTTAAGGTTGCATTTTATCTTGATGTTTCCTCATGCTATATATTGCCTTATGTTGTTGTGAGAAAGCTAAATATTATTCTCTCCATGTCATTGAAATTGGAAATTTCTTAGTATAGTTTTATGTGGATTAAAAATTCTAGGATTTTCAATACCCGTATACCTATGATGATGAAAGCTTGGCAGGTTATTTTGTTTGCATATTCTGGATGTTTCTTATGCTATTAGGAAAGTTGTTGGTAAAATATGGTTGGCGTAGAATTCATCTTCTCTTCTCTCTAAAGTCACTTCTCGTTTTCTCACTATTTGCATGGATTTTCTTCTGGATTCTTGTTTGGTGTGGGCTATTTCATATACATTTCTTCTCCTCTCCCTCTTTTCTTCCAATGAAGTGGATTATGCTCTATCTTATTATCAATTTGATGATGGCATGTTTCTTATGGTGATTTTTTGTCTCTTACAGAGCTTCTTATTAATGGTTGGCATGGATAGTTATTGCATATAGCTAGGGGTGGGTCTTATTTGTAATAGGTATGAGGAGATCATCCTCGAGTTTGAATCTTTATTGGATTATGTGGCACCTTGGATCTTGTTGGTGGCATAGGATGTGTTTATAGGGATTCACTCACTACTAGAGATGATGGTTTTGGTGAATGAAGTTCCTTGGGTGGCAAAGCCATTCTGTGTTGTTGTTATTGATGAGGATGAGGAGATGGTAACTACTACTGAGGAGTCTCCAGATGAGGGGCCTAGTAATTGGTGTATGCGGCTTGGTGGCTAATAGGCTTAGTTTTTCCTTTGTAGTAGGGTTATAACAGTTGGATGTAATTGTAAATTTTGTTGAGTACCCCTATTTTGAGACTCATCCATGGGTCTTTTTAGCTGGGGTGATTTTCGAATTGGATTTGTACTTGGTCTCTCTTGATTTTTTAGGATTGGCTTTTATGATACTATGGACTGTGTAATTTTCTTATTATTAATATAGTAATTTGGTGGCTTTGTTAGTTTTATCGGAAAAAAATTGTAGTCAATAATTTAGCCTAAATACTAATATCATTATATTTTTATATTATTGTTAAAATAATTACAATGATTATATCGATATAATTATAATTTCTAATATAATATATTTTAATTATTTTTTTATTTTTTTTCATAATTAAATAAACATTGATATAAAAAAATCACTCCATATTACACATAAAATGAAAGAAAACAAACCAACATAAAAAGATTTTAAATTAAAGATAGGAACAAAAATATTTTTAAATGAAACTTTTGAATGTCATGTTCCTTTTTCCCTCAGTGTGTTACTCCAAGCATCCATCAAACTATCCATGTAGCAAGTGGGCATGGATTCCGTTTTCTATGATCATGTGTGGCATGCATGTGTTGTTGGTATGACATGCCAGTTTTTTTTATTCATAACCGATTCTCTTGGACAAGATGTGATTGCACACCAAGATGTGATTTCTACTTTTGAAGACATAAATGCCATTGAAACGTCCACTAATTTTTTTTTCAAATCAAATTATAAAAATATATATCTTAAGACCTTGGATTATCAAATAAAATTGACTAGGGGATTCGGCCCTAGCTCACCCGGTCGTGGATCGCAACTTAAGGCGTGGGTATGCTCCCCATGGTCTTGAGTTCGAGTCCCCGGCTGTGTTAACTCTGTGTGTGTTGCTACCTTGTGAGTGGGTCGTACACACTGGGGGATTAGTCTTGCTTCGGCAAGGATACCTCCAGATTCCACGATAGTGAATATAAAAAATAAAATTGACTAAATTATAATCGAATATCGTGCAATCATAAATGCTTTCTAAATCTCCTCGTCATTTCCGATGGTTTATCTATGTAGGAAAACTCTGAGGCCATAATTTGGCAGCGTATGTTTAGAGTCGAGCGTAGTATGTGGACAATTATTGTCCATTCATGAGATAGTTAAAGTATTGACTTTCCTCGGTAAACTGAACGATTTTCAGAGGTTTTAGGAATTTTAAGCAGAAAGATGTGTATTCCTTTTAAAGAATTGCGAAGCTTCGAACAAATCTAGGAAATTGTTGTAGTTATAAAGAGAAAAGAAAAAGAAAGCAAAAATCTAACCCACTGCCACCATATCTGTAATAAGTATCCATTGGTTGAATGAGTAAATAGGTAATTGGCTAAAAATTTAAACTGGAAATAACCATTGCCATCAGGAGCAGTAACAAGTACATCACATTTCAAGGAAGGCAGAAAAGGGTAATGCTTCTGCAGGAATCTACTCTTCTGCGGTAGCCTCAACATTCAGATCAAAACTCCTCACACCTATTCTTTGATCACTACCAACACAAAGCTTTTCACACATCACCGAAGTGCTTGAGTTGTTTGAACAATCATTAATACTACTATTTTTCCGAGCTAAGGAAAAAAAATCCTCCCATTGGAAAGAGGGCTTCCATAGAGATTTACCTTGGATGACATCGCCACCCACAATCTGAGATGTGGGTGTTTCTCCTGCAGAGGGAAAATTCATTCGCCTCTGTTTATAAAGCTTGTGCACTGCATGAATTCTGTCCACCAGAGCGAAAAATTCTTGGACTTCATCTTCATTGCTATCTTCTGCTGGACGTTTCTTGCCCTTTCCTCCCTCACATTTCTTTTTTCCATGCCCTCCAAACTTTCGCTCTTGTTCCTTGCAATCCATGATAATATCTAACAGAGGTTTTGATAATGGATTACAGGCTGTGATCCAAAAGTTTAGACAATTTAATTTTAAATAACAATTAAAATTATAGATAGTGAAAATCAGTGACTGTGATCCTAAAATTCTCACACAATCTAATCTAAAAATTATAATAAATATTATAAATTTTGTTACATATAATAGCATTAAATCTTGATCCTCCTGAAAATAGACCAATTTAATTAGTGGTGAGGATTATCCTTTAATTCCTCGATGGCTAGTAGTCCACCTCACATTCTCAGGCCAGCTTTAACAGATTCGAAGCTATTATGGGTCCTTCCAGTTTTTTCTCTAGCTGAAAACAAAGAGATCTATGGAGGAAAATTGAATGGATGCCTTCAGATCTCATCAGCTCTGAGGCCTTTTATCATTGGTGTTGGCATGAAATACGTCATCTACGTTACAGTGGCAATCAGCGTGGCCAAAAGAATGCCATGCATTAGGTGGTTAAGCGAACTAATGAGATCCACAGCCCACCCACATTTATCGGAAAAGAGAAAACGATTCCACGCCTTATCCATAAAATGATCGACATTCCACTACATTAATGAAAACTTAAAATTCGGAAGGAAATCGAGGGAGGGGGAGCTTACATTTTAGGGTGAGTAGTAGTGTGGGCTAAGTTATTTCCTACATATTGTAAGATTATTATTTTTCTATCTATCTATAATTAAAGTTAAAGTTTGTAAGTGTAACTCATTAAAATAGTATGACTAGTCTAGTGTGAAGTGTTTTAAAAATGAAAAAAAAAAAAAATTGTTAGTAAAGATCATGTTTTTATGTAAATTGTAACTTATTTGCAGCTCAAATGGACCAAATATCTATTAGTAATGGTTATGGCTTGTGGACTTAGGGTTTCAAGAGGAGGTGTAGTTGTAGTGGTTGCAGAGGAGGAAGATGGGGATGGCAAGGATGATGGAGAAGACCCCTAGTTCCCTATTTTCACCTCATTCTTTTTTGGGGGTTTTGGCAGAAAGATATGTTTGTTCTCATCTGCCTGGTGTTTGTTGGTATGTTGTTTTCTAGGGCTTGCTCCTTCCAAGGGCTTTGAACCTCTTCTTACTTGGGTTGTTTGCACTGGAAGGCCCTTCAGCGTTGGATTTGTGCATCCCTCCATTGTAGGATGGGGAGTCATTTCTTCAGTACACTATTCTTGCCTAGAAGGTTGCAACAATGTCCCCTATGACAAGGGTGCAAGCTCTTTTTGCTCCTCGTAGATTTGACGATGTTTTTTGCCATTGTTCTTCTGTTCCCTATGGATCTAACAATTTTTTTGGCTATTGTTCTTCTTTACCCCTGGGGTATCTGGATGGGTGTAGATTCCTTTCTTCTCATGGGTGGAGTGCTTTGTTGTTGATCATGGTTTTCATATTCTAGGTGTGGTTTTCCCTGCTATTGTTATGGGTTCTACTCTTCGGCATGGGTGCTCTGTAGGGATTATTAGCAGTGTTCTCCTTGTTTCTGGTACTTTGGGCTCCTTTGTCATGACTTCTTTGATGGTGCATTGGAGCTCTAAGGTTTTACCTATGTCTATCCTCTTGGGCAATGGTGACTTTCCTTGATAGGGACATATACACTCTATTTATTAATATTGCATTTTATTGATGTGCATTAATCGACTGGAATGGATTTTTTTTTTCTAATACATAAGAGGTGTGTTTTATTGAAATAAAAGAAAGTAAATAGATTAATGCATGCCCTTGCCATAAGAGTTGCTATAGGAAGACAATTCAAAAATGGTTGTCAACATAACCCACATAAAATTGTTAAAAACCAACAAGTTTAGACTTTTGCGTTCTCATATAGAACCTTCTCTGAGGAATTTCTACTGTGGCCACTCTTTCCCCTTTTTATGGCCAATTTGAGTAGCATTTGTTGGTTTCTAGAAAGGACTTCTTCCTCTTGACCTCTATCCATTCAACCTCTTGCTAATGGATTACTCCCCCCAAAACTACTAACCTTGCTTAACCAGCCTGGGCATCGCCTCTAGGGATACCCTTAGCCATTGGAAGTCTTGAAGATGATTCAATCAAATATAAAATCATTGATGCCTCACCTCCCTTAATCCTATTCCTAAGATCTGAAGATGATGTGTCATTTTCCCAAGACAATATTCATTTCAGCCCTAGTTTGGAAATATACCTTATGCGAAGGTGGATTAGCCCAAGGGGATTTTGGGGTCACTGGAATTTGGGAAGTTCCTACTATTATCATATTTTATTGATCAATTTTTCTCACACATTTGCCTCTATCAAATGAGAAACCCTCTCTACTCGAGTAGATTTGATTTATTTCTCCATAGACTTTGAAGGAGTTTCAACTAAATAATGATCCGGAAGAACATTTGACCAAAAGGATTTGTGCTCAGTTTTTTGAATGTTTCTAAACAATTTTTTGCCCATGAATCAAGTTTCATGCATCTTCTGCATTCAAAAGACAATCCATCATAGTCCAGAGTTTGTAGCCAACTATGGTTAGCTATGTTGAAGGTAATGTTTGCAAGAAGATCCCATATGATAATTATGTCCACAAGCATGTAGATAAACGTTGTATGGGTGAAGTTGGAAGTGTCTATATCAATAGCCAGAAAGTGTCCCAATGAGTCCCCAATTTATTCAAAGCAATCCTCAAGCTACAACTATAATGAGATATTTTGGAGATGGACCCATACAATTTTCACCAAAAATGATTTAGTGAGAAGTGTTGAATTAAAGATTGAGCTCTTATACAATGTTGAATTTTGCAACACAAGCACCTGCAAGATCAAAGGACAAACAAAACACCTTCTACAAATGAGAGTTGCACGAATGAAGGTTGTATTACTCAAAAGAAAAGAATGCAAAATGAATTATGAATGTACAATGGGGTGCTTATATAGAAAGCACAAGCATGCCCTAAGCTAAATTTAGGAGAACTAATGTGCAAGCATGAGGAACTATGAAAATATCAACTCTAGCTAAACTAGATGCACAAAAGCTAAATTAGAAGCAAGCACTCCTAAGTGAACTTAAGAAAAAAAGTTAAAAAGAATAACTAGTTGTAAAAAAATAACTAATAGCTATATATGCTCTAACACTCTCCCTTAACTGAAATGTAGGGTGAGTAGAAAAACTCTGAATGCATGAATGTAGAAATAAGTCTTGGCAACAAAAGGCTTGATTCGGTACCCATGTATAAACCAATGAAGTCTCTCTAAGTAGAGGAAAGGAGAAAAACCACGTCCCAAGAAAAAAGCTCTCTCTAAAAGTAAGGGATGTAATACATGAAAAGAAACATGAAGTGCTAGAAGATGAAGGCCTCAAATAGATCCCCCAAGAACAACTTCATTCACAAAAGTACAATCAAGGTTCCCTCCATAGGAGAGTAAAGAACAAATGAAGTATTTCCCCCATAAGACTGAAGCTTGAATGTCGAATATGAAGGCTTAAGGACAAATGGTAAATATGATCCAAGAGTGGCAAACCATATGTCTCCCCTTAGGAAGAAACAAATCCACCAGCCAAGGTTGGATCAACTTCATGAAAGGAGATGGAAGGATTAATATCAATATGTGTGCCATTGAAGACTACTCACCTATCCATGTATGAATCATGATGCACCAGATAAGTGAAGCAAATCCAAACAACTATAAAGATACCTGATGAGCAACCTTTGAAGGCACTAAAGATGGGACAACAAGATTACTCAAAATATCATCAAAGAGGAAGTAAGGATCCTCAAACATGTCCCCAATATTTGCAAAATGTGACTCAATAAATAGCTTTGCAGTATGTGGCAAGAATTCATCCCACAAATGTGAAACTCAAAGGGAATAATCAACCTGCTAAATTGAATCAATAGAGGCTATGCATGAGCCAATACGAACCTCATTATGAACAACAAATAATTATTAAAATTGAGATGACGTCTCAATATGAGGAGTAACATTTGAATTACAAGACTTGGATCTATCACAACATGAAGGTATTGGGATATAATCAAGCATCTCAAAAGTACCTATAGCATCGTAAATTGTACATCTTTATTAGTCTGTCCAATTTCACACTCTTCTTGCACTCATTTTAGTACTTCACATTCGTCTATGCATTATAGCATCGTAAATTATATGCCTTTATTAGTGTCATTCAAGCCATATCATATGTACCAGAAAGTTTATCTCATAGTTCTTTTGATGTCTTCTTAAGAGACATTAAAGAGAACATTGTTGGACAATGAAAAAAAATTGTTGCCCTTGCTTTCTTGTCTAGTTTTTCCCAATCTTCGTTTGGTATTGAATTTGGTGTCTTCGCTTTCCCTTCTAATGTGTGAGAGAGACCCTACTTAATCAACAACGATTCCATCTGCACTTTCCATAGCCCAAATTTATATCCCACAAATTTCTCTATCTTACATTTATTTGCTTCCTCCATTATATGGAAATTCTTCACAAATTTCCAACCAACTTCATTCCCGAGTTTTGATAGCAATTGTAAATAACAAAGTGCAAATAAACAAATATAAAACAAGAACAAACAAAAACAACGAATTTACAATGGTTCATCATAGAAGCTACATCCACTTTCTAAGCAAGGAAAACTCTATTAATCTCAATGTTTACAACAATCCATACAACAACAGTCTATTCCAATAAATAAACATGATTACCTCATCCAAAATGTGAATGGTCAAAAGACACTTAATGACCGTTAGACTTCAATTACAACAAAAATTGACACAATCTAATTTAGAAATACTGTGAAAACCTGATATCATTGAATCTTGATCGCAGCTCTACCATATTCAAACCTATGCTTTTCTCATTACCGAATTCTTCTCAAACCAAAACCAAACAGAGCTGTGGAGGAAAATTGAATAGATGCTTTCACCTTCAAGTCAGCTTCCAATGAAATACGTCATCCCCCTTGCATAAGCAATCAGCGTGGCCAAAAGTGTACCATTCACCCAAATGAGATGAAAATTTTGCCACGCCCACACACATTTATTAGCAAAAGCGAAAACGAGATGAAAGTTTTGCTACGCCCACAGACATTTATTAGCAAAAGCGAAAACGATTCCAACCAAGGTCAGCAATACCGAACCCACTTTCCCCCTCAACATAAAAGTAAATTTTGGACGGATTTGTTAAATTAGAGGAAGAAGAGATTTTGATGTTACGATATTTATGTTGAAGGTGTTTCTTATGTGAGTTTATCAATTTCAATAAGATGATATAAAATCTTAAAATTTTATTTTCCATTCAATGTAACATCAAGTGGGTCGTCAGGCAACCAAACGAGATAAAATGTTTTTCACATGGACCGACATTTATAAAGAAAAGAAAAATCGATTCCAAACAAGATCCACAATACCTAACCCACTTTTCGCCTTAAAAGTAAGTTTTGGACAGATCTGTTAAATCATAGGAAGGAGTGACTTTGATGTTACTAGATTTTTATTATAAAATATAGTTAGAATTTTCAGAACATTCTATTATATAAATAAGGAGATTTTGAATAAACTATTAAAATTTATGTAAAATTATTGTAGTATATCATTCTCAATATAATTATAGAATTTTATGTTTGGAGGTTAATTTCAAATTTTTTTAATAAAGTTTGTTTCAAAATGAAAGTTGATTGTCAAGTTTGAGCCAATCAATAAAGAAAAATAAGCATATTTATATTTACAAAATATTATGTAAAAGATGTTAAAAAATATCATCATGGAGGCAATTATCTTATTTGTCCATCATTCCACTTGAAATATATTCTTATTATTATGTCTTTTAATTGAAAGCCTACAATCTTCAATCAAAATGCTAAAATGCTCAATTTAAAAGCCTTAAAATATTCAATTGAAACCCTAAATAGTTATTTTGAAACTCTAAAATCTTCAACTCAAACCATCAAAAATTTATTTGAAACCCTGAAATTTCCAATTCAAACCCTATAATGTTCAGTTGGCACACTTCCCTTCTTATTAAATTCTATAGTTTTTATAACCAACTACCTAAGCGAGGTATCTTACTCCTTTCAATCTATAGGATGTGTTGTATAGTCTAGGAGAGCCTTCCTTGTTATCATTGAGAGAGTATATATATAGATTTGATATTTTTGGGGATTAATTATTTTTGTACTATCCTTTCATACTTCTCAAATACTTTCTCTAGCTTCTATATCAAAAGAGATCTATTAAAGAGGAGAACATTTCATACACAAATTAGCTTAGTGAATTATATTTTCTATCTTTGATGAAACTTACAAGACCCTCTTGTGATCTTAAATACAACCTTCATTTTAGGGCTCTTCTTAAAATTGTTTTCTCAAATATTAATATATAAAGGGTAAAGTAGGTCCCCCTATCTAATTTCCCTCATAGTGAGGAGGAAACATTTAGACTCAATTGATTACAATGGAGTAGGTGGTCATGGAAATGGAAAACAGGGCATCTATGTAGCCCTAGAGCCTTCCTGACACAAATGGCTCATAAGTTCCTTATTCATAGGTTTATTGTTATTGTCTCTTCATTATGGCATATATATGCATCTCCATATTTTATGTACATTACAAGATAAGTGTGCTAAGTTTACATGTGGCACTGACTTCATTACTACTTAAATAATTGGTTAAAAGTTTCAAACATTATATTTTGGATCTATCCAAGTTATGCATGTATGAGCTTCATTATGATGTGTGTTTGCATATGCATACATGCGTGTGTGCGTGTGTGTCTCTTTATAGTTTACATCAGAAGCCTTCAAGTACTAAGTTCACATGTTGCGAACCCACTTTATTACTACTCAAATATTAGATGTGGTCAAGAATTTATATCTCCTTTAACATAATTTAAATTCTGAAGATCATTACTTCTTAGTCAAAACCCCAAAATCATGAACTTTAGAATCTCGAACTATGAAATTCAAGACTACATAATGAAGGGTCTCCAAAGGAAAAAAATCTTTGAGAAGAAGAAGTTTATTAAATTCTAATTTATTTTAAGATTTACTAGACTTATAATTTAAATCACTAATAAAAAGATTTCTTTTAAAGTGGTTTGAATTATTGTAAAATTTACATTAAGCAAAATTGTGTTATATTCCATTATGTGGATTTCTAAATAAATTGGCAGATTGAAATAAATTTAAATTATTGATTATTATTATTTATAATGCCCAATAAAATAAGAGATCAAAGCTAAATTAAAATAGGAAATGAGAAATTTCTAAAATGACTAAAGTTTGCACAAGATTGGAACTGAAGTCAACTGGAACAAACTAAAGTAGAAATTAGAAAGTTACCATTTCATAGGGCTTGCCTACATCAATAAACTAGAGTCTAATTGGAACCCAAATAGAAAGTTGTTATTTTTATTGATGCTTGCATGCACATCAACTCAAAGAGAACTCAAATTTAAAATGTAATGTTTCTTTTAAATAGTAGACAATTCATTACAAGCAATACTATATAATTTGTATTTCCTTTAAAACATAAATTAATATTTAAGAGAATTATGAAATAGATCATCTTTTATTTATTTTTTGATAATATTTAACTTAATTCCCATGTTATCATGTTAACTAATTATATATTATGATAAACTTCTATTAGTATATGTATATCACAACCTAGAGTTTAAGGGGGTTTGGAGGAATAATAGTAGATTAATTTTTTTAATGTAATATTATAATTAAATATTTTTCTTTACTATTAGAGATAAATTCAACAATCAATTTTTCGTGTCGAACAAATTTTGTAACATTATTATATTTAACAATTTACCTATAAACATTATAGCTATAACAAAAAAGATTTTCTTTGCTAATATTTGTAATTTTTTACACTACTTTTGATTCTCTTTTCACTACTTTGTTAGTGAAAGATAATTTTCTATACTTCAGCCTCCCTAATCATGGTGATGAGGCATATGGTGCGATGCATGAATCATATTCCTTACAAGTTTAAAATTTCATCATTCAAGGTGGCCCTACACAATGTTAGGGCTCGTGACAACCGTCTTCATTTGTAATGAAAAGCCCTTTCCTATGATAGGAAACATGCAGGGATTTATGCATTGACTTGGATGAGTCTTCTTATTGGTAGATGACTATCTCTCCTCCTTCTTATTCCCTAAGGATATCACTTTGTGGTATTTATGTATCTAATTCACATCATTTTGTAGCTCTTGTTAGCCACTCGACCTCAATTTTTAAAAATATTTTCAATAATTGGCTAGTGACAAGGATGACTTATTATAAAGCTACACTAGTATTTATAGATCTACCAAACTATGACCAAATTTAAGTGATTTTCATGCTTGGATTTTGGCAAGATAGTTTGGAAGAAGAAATTTATATTTTTGCCTATTCTAAAGGGTTCTTCATTGTTGATTATGGGTCATTATTAGGTAAGGTTTCAGTGCAAGAAAGTGGTCCTTGGGTTCTCGAGGGTGACTTCCATGCATGAATCTCTAGTATCTCTCCTTTGATCCATGCTCTAAAACCTTCTTCTTTGCCTTTTTCTAGGTTTTCTTTCCCTATTTTCCCTCCTAGTTTTGGTAAATAGATTGTTTGCAATTTGTAGTGTCACAAATTGTACCCTATTAATTTATGACACTTATTGCATTAATCCTGCTGCATTTATGACAAAATTCATGATCAATTTTTTATACCTTTGACTTCATGGATTGTAAAGATGTAGCATTAGCATCATATATGGTTGAAATTTGGGATCAACTTGGCTAAATGGTAGTGTGGCACACAAACATCTATGTGGCACATAAAGGTGGAAAATGGATTCCATATACAAACAAGTATATTCTACATCATAACCCCTCCAATGAGTGTCCCTTCTCAAAAACACATCAAAAATGACAGTTTCTAATCATTCAAGGCAATGAAACCCACTCTTCTTCTTCATTTTAACTCTTTGACTATTTGATCTCCTAAACTCTCTCTCACTTTCTCTCTCACAATGAAGCTCTATTTCAATTCATCTACATTCTTACAGTAATCAAAGCTTCTCTCATCTACAAGCACACTTATTATCTCAAGAGAGATATCATGGTTGTGTAGAGATCTCTTTTTCTCTTATGTAGTGCCCCTCCTCGACCTATCTTTTGTGGTGCTCTTAATCAGATTGTCTAAATTCCTATTTGATGTTGGGTTAAGATTAGGAATTCATGTGTTTTCAGTTACTCATTCAATGCTTAACATTAGGTGGACGTACATTACTTTAATGATTATATGGATGATGATTTTGTTTTGCTAACTATGTGATTTAATGGATTTATATGTTGATGTCTCTTACATGAATTCATGTTCTTGATGTATTATACATACCTCGCTATGTTCTGAGATTTTATTGAATATGTATTGGTGATGATGAATTAGATGTACTAACCTTAATTTTGAGTACATATGATGAGATGATTTTATGAGATGCTTGATTACTGTTTGAATATTGTTTGACTATCTTCATGGAGAATCAATGTCACATCACTCATTGCAAGCGAGATGTGTCATTGCAAAATTATACCACTTGCCTATTTTATGTATATGCATGTATTGTCGGCTTGTGGTTGTGGGACTTGCAAGTACTAGACACATATTCCTCCTGGGTTTCTAGGTGCGAGCTCCTCTTGCCTTCACAGGTGCGAGCATGTCCTTATTCCAATGGTAATATGTGGTTTCAGAGTTGACGTCGGTTCCCCTCACACACTCTAGATCTAAGTTGTCACTTGAGTGTCATTAGTGTTGTCATGATTTGCCATGTCAGCTTGGTCGCCTTGGTTATGAGTATGTGGTATAACTTGGTTGTTGGATTATGTGGTTATTGATGTTGAATTAATTATTTAAATATTAATTGGTGATTATATAGTTAGTAATATGTATTTTGATTTATTGGATTTAATAGCTTTACTTATTTAATTATTTGATAATTAACATATATTATTTAGGGTTGCGTAAGGTTTTATTTAATATTTATTGTTCATAGTTTAATTTATTTAATTGAGTTTATTCATTGTTTATTATTTATTTTATTATTTTATGTCACTTTGGGTTTATTTAATATTTAATGTTTAAAGCTTAATTTATTTGATTGTCTTTTTTATTGGTTATTGTTTATTTATTTATCTAGTGTTTAAATTTAATCTTTATTTAATCTATTGTTGGGGAGCCTTGATTATTTAATTAATTAATCCTTCTATTTATTTAAGAGAGTGATTTTATATAGTTGCTATAAATACTTTGAAAATAAGATTGGGGATCAAATAATAAAATAGTTACCCCACTTATTGTATTTAAGTGTTGATGGAAATATTATTTCTTTTATATTGATTTTCAATCTCATCAAGTAAATGGGAAAATAAATTATTTATGTTATATAGTTTTAGAGGGAAATATTTCAAAATAAGATATTCCTATTGACAAGAGGTGAGGTTAGGGGCTCTCTGCAAGTTTGTGGATTTGGAATGTGATTTGTTGGGCTGTTGCTGGAGGCTCTTCATCGAAGGTTGCCTACCATCACTCAAGATTGAGGTTGGCCTCTTGATTTCTTATTTTATTTTCTGTTTTGTATGCTTCAATGTTTTCTTCGTTGTTGAAATCTGCTTGTCGGGTAGCTGGGTAGTGATGTATATTTTATCTCATAGATTACTGTCATTGCAAGAAGATTAATGGGGAATAGAGTTTTATTTTGCCGTTAAAGCTTAGCTGTTGTCGTTTAAAGCTTGCCGCTTGTGTGTTTTGGGCATTTCAAATGGTATTCCTGAGAGCCTCACGTGTTTGAGATCTCCAGTTTTATTTTACTGAGTTGCCTTCCACTTAAATCTGCATTTTGTCCATGCCTGAGCGACCATTTTTTATTATGTCTGTGTTTGCATTTTGAATTGTGATTTGGTGAGTAGGGTTGTTTATTATTTATTTAATGTGATGGGCTAACAACTGTGGGTCGAGTTGATGGCTGGGAGTCAACCTTGGACTGCCCACACCATGCTACTCTTTCCACCCCTTTGTTTTACTCCTCCCCCCCACGCCGTGTTGTTGTCCCTTTATCTTTTTATTTTATTGTTTGCTTGATGCGTTAGCGGCAAGGTTACTTTGTGCCTTGGGGGTCATTGCACCCAGCAGGGTGTCAGCTTTGATTCTACCGCCATGCTGCAGCTCTAGCTGGGTGCCACTATGATGGTGTAGTAGGGGTTGGGACTAAGTTGCCCCATGTTGATGGATTTACCATCGAATGTTCTGATTTAGGGGTGAGTGTTTCATAGTTAGACAAGCTGGATGGGTGTGTTAGTTTGTTCGAACCATGCCTGGAGCAGATTGCCAATGTTAGATGCTCACTTCACAACAACTACACCTTGTGAGAGGGTATCGTGGGGCAGTACAGGCCTGGCGCTAGGTTGGGTAAAGTTAGGAGAGGGAGATTTGCCTCATGCCATTGTTTATACATTATGAATTATGCTTTGAACTCTTCTTTTTTGCCGCGAACCAGTCATTAGATTGAATGAGTTTTTAATTGTTTATGGATGATGCATATTATTGGTGATAGTAGTTTCTTTTCAGATTTGTTATATTGTGAGCTTTCTGTCGCTTGGGTGACCGAATGATTGGGTGTAAATAAAGCTGTAATTATTTGGTACTCTCAATCTGTTGTGCATATATATGCTCTCATACTGCTATATGAGTCTATTTATTGTGTTGTGTATGAGTTTTAGATTAGAGATACTGTGCGATTTATTTGTTGTATGCATATCTTGAAGTTGTACTTCAGGATACCGTTTGGTTGCCTTGAGACTCTCTATCATGATTTGTATGTTGCAATTGTATTGTATGCGCTGCTGTGAGCGCACCCAAATTGCTTGGTATGTATGTGCATGGTCTGGGCAGTGTTGATGTGTTGTTGTGATGTTTGGTCTATGCAATGTTGGCAGTGAACCAATATGTTAGGCAATGTCCAGTGCGTGTATGCATTGGTTTTGGTCTGCATGCGTTTGTGATGATTACGATGTTGCATTGTTATCAGCTGTGTTCAAGCGTGAAGACCGTGAGTTCAGCGCAGGCCAGCGTTGTGAAGGCGCTTTCATTTTCTTCCTTAAGTTTTCAATCGTATTGGCTTATTTTGTGTCTTGGTTTTCAGATGTATATTTGTACCAGAGGCTACATTTTGAATCTACAATGTTTTCAGATTGTTTCCTATTCAGATCTAATGATGTTTTGTGATTACAATGCTTTATTATTGTTTATGTGAGATATGTGTTTCATTTGGACACTCCTCATAAAGTCGTGCCATGAGAGAGAATTGTTTGCTGCTATTATGTAGTTCCAGCATGTGTGGAGACCATCTTGATGTATATTCTTCATTGCAGCAGTTATGGCAGCCTTGTTCTGGCTTTGTTTCATATTTTGAATTGCCAAGAGGCTGTCGCTCTGTTCGTTGATGTTGTAGCCTTTCATGTTTGTTTGGATGTATGCATGTTTTGGGCTGCATGGTTGTTATTGTTTTAGATTTGCAGGTTTCGTTTTTTAGAGCCTCTTGTGATGTTTTGTATGGGTCCATGTAGAGGGAGTAGGCTTCCTTGTGATGACGAGGGAGTCATGAGAGATGGGTTGTCATGAGGTTTCTTGTAAGGATGAATAAAGTCTAGACAGCTAGGGCACATGGGAGACTACTTTGTATTGTAAATAAGTGATAACATTAATAATAAATTTATGTGTTGGAAAAAATAAATAAATAAATAAATTTATAGGTTGGAAAAATATACATTAAACAAGATAAATAATAGCGATGGATCCCATAACTTGATCCTAGGGAGGATTTTTTAGGATGGGCATGGGAAGACCACTATAGTGGTAAGTCACTCTCCCTTGGTCCTCTCATAGGTTGAGATGGCTCCACATGGCTATCGGGTGTGTGTTATTCCTCGTAGGGTTGTGATTGCCACTATGATTCGGAGGATAGCATGTGATGACACTCCACTCCTACATGTGTCCCTTTGTTGCTTGCATTTGAATTTCATGCCTTCATGTTTTATAGCTTTTGGAAGTCTCTTATTTGTGGTTATATTGGTTGATTCATTCTTAAGAGTTCTAGTTATGGCCTTTTTCCTTTCGTCTTAAGTGTCAACCTAGATGTAGAGTGTGTGTTGGGACCTTGCACCATCTCCTAGCATGGAGGGTGGTTCCTTGTAGGCTCCACATTGGTCAGGCGGTTGGTGCTTTTTACCATTGGGGTTTTTCCTTCCTTGCTGGATTCTCTTGTGTGGCTATCAAACTTCATCATGATGGCTTATGGATGTACATTGCAGTAGATTGATGCATTATAACACATGTATATGAGATGTAAACACTTGTAATAGTTGTAGGTGATCCTTGTAGCAGATGAGCTAAGCTCGCCATGTAATGATTATGTAATGTAAATGTATTGCTGACTCTTGATGACATCTTAGCCTTGATAAATGATTGTAGACATAACATGACATAGATATGTGATGCAACGTGATATATTGTTCATACTCTTAATATAAAAAAGAAATATTCTCTACTCATTTATATTTTATTATATACTTATGTGGACAGTGGACAGTGGACTTAGATCATGATAATGGATGAGTAATGTTAGAAGAAAATCATATGTGATTAGGAGTTGGATATATAATGCGATAATGATCCTTAGTTAAAGTTAAGAAAACTAAATAGAATACATGGCTGAAACCATTGTATGGTAATAGAACCTTCTATATATGGAGTGGTTGTAATGTAATGCATCTAAAGATAAAGTAAAATGGATTCATATGTTGTATGATATGTTTTATTCTTTGGATTAGGATTATGACATTGGTAGTCATGCTAAGTTATGTTAAAGAGGAACTGAGTAAATATGTTAAAATGGTGGAAGTTACACTAAGATTTGATTATGGTTATGGTAGAAGTATTAGGTTATGTTGTATGTGTCCCATAGCTTGTGATATAAAAGTGGATCAAATTCCATGTAATGTTTTATTGTAAATGGATGTCTTTTATGTATGAGTAATTATGATATTTCAAGATGAATTAACGTATAAAATAGATACCTCTAATACATGGTTGTGATAGGGTAGTTGGTGGAACATGTTTAGTCTAAGAAAAACACTATGTGGTGTTAGATTGATGTTAATTAAGGATATGTGTTAAATTGGGAAAAGAATAAGAGTATATCTTAGTTTACCTTAAATTTGTATTGGATTGGGTTCATGTAGCTAATAGATTTGCAGTAAAATGAAATTGGAATGAATCAATTTATGTTAATGGTGATTGATCAAGTAAGAAAATGAATAGCAATTTAAATTATGTTTTTGGGCATCTGGAAATAATATGGAATAGGACTCTATGCATGTGGATAAGGTTAATGTATGGAAGATGAATGTTAAACTATAACATGTGTATGATGATATTAATTGTTCATATGGGTGTGTTGAAAGAAAGAAAGCATGAGTAGAATATAATAAAGTAATTGTATATACAATCAAAATGCATGGAAGAAAATGATCATATCTAGGAGATAGAATCATATTAGGGTTGGTAATTGTTGTTACATCTTTGGTTGCATTGCCATGTTAAGATATTATTCTCTTCATAACAAAATTTTAAATTAGGATAGCCATGTAGTCTTTTCCATTATACATAAGAATACATGAAGTGTTTGATCAAGATCCTATGAGAATGTTAGGGGTTAATGGAAATGTATTTAGGAGATAAGGAAGAGAAAATCATGGTAGTTACATTAGGTTCCTAAGGGGATTATGTTGGCTAAGGACTTTTAGGATCGTTTGGACTTGGGAATAAAATGAACATGAGATTGAGGGGATCAATCTTGCATTTGGAATTGTGTAGCCTAAGGGATAAAAAGGAATGCACCATGAGGAATAGTTAATGTGTAATGTGTATGTGCCTAGATAGGTTAGAGAAACATCATGGTTGCATATCCTTGAATAGGAAATCAATGATAGAATTGAGTGCAACAAAGATCATGTAGTTGCATCTCATGAATGGACAACTAAGTAGGTTGAATATGTGTATGTGCATGGTAGAAATAAAATAGTAATGAGGATTAGTAACTAGATGTTGCTGGTGAAATTAAGTAATGACATTAATATACTCTAGAGAGTAGTTTAATGAGTGTATGTTGTTATTTTGCCTGTGTAAATGATGTATGTATTATGTGTATAAATGCATGCACTTAATGTCAATGGTAATGTGTGTTAATGTTAATTACATGTTAAAGAATGCCAATTAATTGTCGCAATGATCTTGAGTGTATCATTAGTTGTTTAAAAAAATAATCACATTTGAGGTTAGACTAGCTCAAGTTCCTTAGGGTATTTTTGGAAGGATTTACATTTGGTATCAGAGCCCAAGTTACAAATGTTGAGATCTCTGGTTAAGGTTGTGTTTCCTTGTCATGCATAGTGCATTATAAATGTTATTTTGGATTTGAGTTACTCTTTATGTTGCATATGAAATGGGTCATGAAATATTAGTGATCTTAGATGTTTGTACTTGAGTTTCTCCCTATTATCTCCTATGAATCATAAATTTGTGCAGATGGGTAATCATTTCTTATGCATGTCCCTTGTATGATAGGGATGTATAATGATTCTATGTGGCCTTTCTTGCCTTGTTAAATTTTGGTGCCTACCTGTATATCATGGGTTTCTCTTTTTATATATAAATGATTAGGGAAAAGATTGAGTGTATTTTCTTAGCTCATGTTATGTATTTTAAAAGATTTGCCTGTTATGTTGATTTTCTTAGGGATAATTAGATGAATTGTTTTTAGGTAAAGGAATAATTTAGTACAGATCATGATGTAATAGGGGAACCTATGTGTATAAGAAAAAGTAGCCTAATAATGCTCCTCTTATTATTTCTCTTCCCTGTGTAAATACAAGGAACTGACTACTAATGTATGGGTACTTAAAAGAATTATCAGGTGTTATATATGTGTGTGATTCTACATGCAAGAAAATATTGTTTGATTGAATTATATCTTTCATTAATGTTAGGGATTTTAAATGCATTTTCAATAGTAGGAAATGTCGAGGAAAGATAAATTTGCATACTGTAGAAGGAATGTGGTAGCTACATATAGTATGCCTAAGAAATTGAATAGATCATGCATAGAATTGCATGTATCTATGTTGATAGGTCAGCAATGTCTTTTCTCCCTCACCTCTTTATTTGGCAAATATTTATGTATCCAGAAGATTATTGCTATTCTGAATAGCCATTAATGGAAATAATCTTGCAGGCATTTAAAGAGAAGTTGCATAAAATGTACTTGCATTGAAGTGTGAGACTTAGCTAATGCATCGATTATTACTACTTTCTTTAAAAATAAAGAAAATTTAGTTAGATAGAATGTCTCTTCAAGTAGGTGCAAAGTATTTATGGACTAGCAAGTAAAAATACCATGTTACAATGTATATATCAGTTAATATTGGCGTATTGAATGAGTAGGGAATGACATCATTATGTCTTTAATTATCTTGATAGGATATAATTCTTGATTCTTAATGGGATTGGTGTGGTTTAGAGGAATGTTTTGTTTGATTGATGAAGTAGATTAAGAATGAATGATATTCCCTTTATTTGAATTTTAAGGTGTTTCTCTTCAGAGTTCTAGTAGGGATTATGGATAATGAATTGAATGAATTTGTATTATATTTTCTAAATGGCAACTATATTTTTAATGCTGAAAATAACTAATCCATGAATGTTTGCATCTAAAGTAACGCTAGGAAATAAGTTTAAATAGAATGGTGTGCATATGCATTTGAATGGCATAACAAGGAAATTGATTTTCTGCTAGTATGATGGTTAATAGTGTACTAGGAGCTTTCTATTGGTATAATGTGTGGATGCGAATTGAAACCAATTAATAAATATATGAGTAGGTAATGATACTCATTTACTTGTCTAATGTGTGTCGATTTAAGTGCTTAATGATTTTGTGAAGAAATTCTAATCACCTATGTGTTATTAGTTGTGCAATAGGAGGAAAAGTGTATGTTATAGTAATTTGTCAATGATTATTTGAAGATCCTAACATCTGTTCCTATTGTAACTATGTGAGTGTGATAATCTTAGAAGTAGGATATCTTGAAATATAAGTATGATATGAATACAATTCCTCGTATGAGTATGGGTGTACTGGTCACTTTATCTCTTCCTTGCAATTGTCACTCTTCATAAAAGATGCATACCCAGGCTCTATTAAAAGTTTGTATTACATTAAAAGGAAATTAAGGGAATATGGTACTTTCAAGTAGGGATTTTAATGTATGGTGTGCACTCTCTACTCATTCAAGGGAATTATACCCTTGGGTGTTGTGCAATGGCTACTCCCTTTGGTGTGACTAACATTAGTCACCTCGTGATACAAATTGACTGAACTGTTTATTTGGTTTTGAATCTTCTTAACCTTGAGCTAGCCACTAAATTCTTTCTTTTTTATTTTCTTTAAAGTGGCATTTGACACACTTTATTCTCGATTGGATTGCGCCGGCAAGTTTTCCTCCTTTCTTGATTTAATATTTAAACTCGAGAATGTTGCTTCTGTCTTTTCATCTCATGTTTGTTGTCAATAGTGGTCATTCTAAATATGAAACTATTGTGGGCCCTCGTTTTGTATCAAGTATTTTTTCTATCATGTTCCTATCGAACCTCTGATAGTACGTGCAAGGGAGGACACCGTAGAGAATGGCACTAAACTAAACGAAAAATTAGATAATATTTACATAAGATGAGTAAATAAAAAGTGATAATAAGATGAAATGTATCAGTAAATTTTTGAATGTTATGAAATAATAAATGGAGGTGATTTGGAAATTGGTTATTGATTTCATCTTTCCAAAAGTTTTTATGAATATTTTACATATGGATAATAGATAAAGGATATTTGAAAGAATTAATTTGGTAAGCCTAATGTTAATAATAGAGAAGCATAGTGGAAGCGTGGTGGAGAATAGGTTATTGGGGTGTTGTAACCCTTCCCTTCTAAGTAATTGGACTATGTAACTGTGGTTATCATGTGATGTTTTGATGGCATTGACTCAAAGAGGATTACTTATGAAGATGGTTCCTTCATTTTAGGTTGATGTCATGATTTCTTCAATAATTTAAGGATATGTTTATTATGTAAAATATATAATTGTCTTCTTACGTGTGTATAACTAGATACTAAAGGAGTTTTGGCATGCATTAATAGTATGAATTATTCCAATTTTTTCTTATCCAATGGTAGAAATTATAGGTTATGGCTTGTGAAATGTGGTGAAATGAAGTTTCCTTGGAAATATTTTAGAAATTTAGCATACTTATAGTAATTAGTATGAATTTTGTAACTTGTTATCATTTGTGAAATGCGTATATTTCAGATAATTGAAATATAGGAATGAATTTTTTCTGCCATAATCTTACCTCGAGTTAGGAACTATCCGAATTAAAACATATACGTATATATATACATACATATATATGTATATATATACATAAATATATGTATATATGTATATATATATATATATATACATATATATATGTATATATATATATATATGTATATTTATATATATACATGTATATATACATGTATATGTATATATATTATATATACATATATACATGCATATACATGTATATGTATATATATTATATATACATATATACATGTATATACATGTATATATGTATATATATATAATATATATACATATATACATGTATATGCATGTATATATGTATATATATATATATATATATATATTATATATACATATATACATGTATATATATGTATATGTACATGTATATACATATACATATATATACATGTATATATGTATATATAATATACATATATATATATACACATATACATGTATATACATGTATATAAAAATATATACATGTATATGTATATGTATATACATGTACATAGACATATATACATGTATATATAATATATATATACATGTATATGTATATATACATGTATATGTATATATACATGTATATGTATATATACATATATATATATACATATATATACAAATATATACATATATATACATATACATACATATACATATACATACATATACATGTATATATATGTATATGTATGTGTATGCATGTATATATATATATGTATATATATATATATATATATGGATTGATGAAACCTTAAACAAGGAAAAATATGCATATTATGGGTAACTATAATAAATTTATTAGTATAATTTGTTTATGCTTAAAGGAAGTGTGTGGTTAATTAATGCGTAATGATACTCCACCCTTGCGACTTCTAGGAGTAAGTCAAGTTCAAACACGGGGAGGATGTAGTGCCCCTCCTTGGCCTATCTTTTGTGGCACTCTTAATTGACTTGTCTAAATTCCTATTTGATGTTGGGTTAAGATTAGGACTTCGTGTGTTTTCAGTTACTCATTTCAATGCTTAACATTAGGTGACGTACATTTCTTTAATGATTATATGGATGATGATTCTATTTTTTATTTTTTTTGAATAAAGGGGTAAAAACTTTATTGAAATAAAACTAGAAGAATTACAAAGAGAGTAAGAGCCCAGAGGCCACAAGACCAGCCCCATCTTAACCAACTTCAAAACCATCCCTGTCCTCTGTAAGAATCTTCTGCAAGTCTTGATTGTAGTCCCTGGAGAGAAGCTCCCAACCATCAACTTTCCAGTCACTATCATGATCCGAAGCCCATTTGGCCAAGCAATCTGCAGCTCTGTTCCACTCCCGAGGGATGTGGATGAAAAACACCTGTTCAATTAAAAAACTGAATTGGAGAATCTGTTGGACAATCCTTACCAACTACCACTGAATCCCACTAAGCTTTTGATCATTCAGCAAGTTAACAACCATTTGTGAGTTTGATTCACAAATCACTTTCCTTTGACCCCTCTCCCAAGCCCTCTCTAGTGCATAGAGAATCACTAATCCCTCCATAATGTTATTGGACAGCCACCCTCTGTGCACCGAAAAGAAGAACACAACCTCTCCCTGTTGTTCCTGCCAACACCACCAACTCCAGCTGGGCCTGGGTTCCCCTTTGAAGAACCATCGGTATTAATCTTGAGAATCCCCTCCGGAGGTGGAATCCACCTTCCCACCCTTTGCACCTTCTTCATAGCCCCTCTACCTCTCCTGACACAAGCTGAACCAAAAGACATCTCCTGCAGACCAAGCCTACTCACCAAATCAGTCTCCTCTCTACTCAGTGGAAAATTCACCACATTTAGCTTCCACTATCTCCTGGACCATAGCAATGATTCTATTCCAAACTTGTTGAACAAACAATCTATCCTCTTGAAAGATCCTCCTATTCCTCTCAAGCCATATCTACCAGAGAATGAAGATGGGCCCAATATACTAGACAATCTGGAGGAAAGGGGACAGGATAGGAGGTCTTCCCAACCTGTTCCAGATCTCTACCAGAGAATCTACGTGCGCACAAGGATGATTCCATGCCCCCGACCAGTAATGCCAAATAAGCTGGGAGAAAGGGCATCTAAAGAACAGATGTGAGGAATGTTCTTCCCCATAACCACACAAAGCACAGATAGAGGGTCCCAAAAATCCCCACTTGCAGATATTGTCCTAAGTTAGACATCTATTCCAAGCCAAAGTCCAAGTGAAACAATTACACTTTGACCAAGAAACCTTATTCCACACCTGTTTCCACAAGACCACCTCTCTTCCCTCTAGTCTTCATTTCACCAATTCCCGGTAGCCACTAGCCACAGTAAAAATGCCCTTAGGATTTGGTAGCCAAGCCAGCCCATCCCTACTCTTAAGGGAGCTACAATGTCTACTCACCAAAATTCCCTCCAGCTCAGCGCACTCTTCCTCCATCTCAACAACCGGCCACTCAAGAGAAACCTTTCATTGCTCCAACTCCAGCTGACCACACCTATAAGTAACCTTAAATTCACTCACCGTTGACCAACCTGCCTCCAAAAACCTTAAGAAAAGATTCCCAAGGCTAGGAAACTGGTCCAGAATGGGAGGATAACCATCCCAAGAGTCGTACCAGAAAAGGGCCTCTTCCCCCCTTCTGCATATCCAAAAGAGTCCATCCTTAATGAGAGAGGCCCCCCTTTTGAGAGTATTCCAGTTCGAAGAGCCCTTTCCCTCCAGTGGATATCTAGGGATTTCCTCCCTCGGGATCCTCTACATATACTTGTTAGCCAGAATCCTGGCCCAACCTCGATCCTGCTTTACACACCACCTCTAGTAAAGTTTAGCCATCATCGCTTCCCCAAAAAGAACTGACTTCCTTAAACCAAGCCCCCCTACCTGCTTCGGGCTACACACCAGCTCCCAATTGACCAGACTCCATTTGGAAGAGGAGACATTGCCTACCCATAAAAATTGCCTAGCCAGAGAATCCAGTCCCTTCAGGAACCACTTAGGAGCCACATGAAGCATACAACGGTAAATCAGAAGAGCCTGAACCACCGACTGAATCAATTAAACCCTTCCAGTGAACGATAGCCATCTATGAGTCCAATGTTCAACCTTCATGTGAAATTTATCCAAGAAACCCTGCCAATCGTATTGGCTTATTTTGTGTCTTGGTTTTCAGATGTATATTTGTACCAGAGGCTACATTTTGAATCTACAATGTTTTCAGATTGTTTCCTATTCGGATCTAATGATGTTTTGTGATTACAATGCTTTATTATTGTTTATGTTAGATATGTGTTTCATTTGGACACTCCTCATAAAGTCGTGCCATGAGAGAGAATTGTTTGCTGCTATTATGTAGTTCCAGCATGTGTGGAGACCATCTTGATGTATATTCTTCATTGCAGCAGTTATGGCAGCCTTGTTCTGGCTTTGTTTCATATTTTGAATTGCCAAGAGGTTGTCGCTCTGTTCGTTGATGTTGTAGCCTTTCATGTTTGTTTGGATGTATGCATGTTTTGGGCTGCATGGTTGTTATTGTTTTAGATTTGCAGGTTTCATTTTTTAGAGCCTCTTGTGATGTTTTGTATGGGTCCATGTAGAGGGAGTAGGCTTCCTTGTGATGACGAGGGGGTCATGAGAGATGGGTTGTCATGAGGTTTCTTGTAAGGATGAATAAAGTCTAGACAGCTAGGGCACATGGGAGACTACTTTGTATTGTAAATAAGTGATAACATTAATAATAAATTTATGTGTTGGAAAAAATAAATAAATAAATAAATAATAAAATAATAAATTTATAGGTTGGAAAAATATACATTAAACAAGATAAATAATAGCGATGGATCCCATAACTTGATCCTACGGAGGATTTTTTAGGATGGGCATGGGAAGACCACTATAGTGGTAAGTCACTCTCCCTTGGTCCTCTCATAGGTTGAGATGGCTCCACATGGCTATCGGGTGTGTGTTATTCCTCGTAGGGTTGTGATTGCCACTATGATTCGGAGGATAGCATTTGATGACACTCCACTCCTACATGTGTCCCTTTGTTGCTTGCATTTGAATTTCATGCCTTCATGTTTTATAGCTTTTGGGAGTCTCTTATTTGTGGTTATATTGGTTGATTCATTCTTAAGAGTTCTTGTTATGGCCTTTTTCCTTTCGTCTTAAGTGTCAACCTAGATGGAGAGTGTGTGTTGGGACCTTGCACCATCTCCTAGCATGGAGGGTGGTTCCTTGTAGGCTCCACATTGGTCAGGCGGTTGGTGCTTTTTACCATTGGGGTTTTTCCTTCCTTGCTGGATTCTCTTGTGTGGCTATCAAACTTCAACATGATGGCTTATGGATGTACATTGCAGTAGATTGATGCATTATAACACATGTATATGAGATGTAAACACTTGTAATAGTTGTAGGTGATCCTTGTAGCAGATGAGCTAAGCTCGCCATGTAATGATTATGTAATGTAAATGTATTGCTGACTCTTGATGACATCTTAGCCTTGATAAATGATTGTAGACATAACATGACATAGATATGTGATGCAACGTGATATATTGTTCATACTCTTAATATAAAAAAGAAATATTCTCTACTCATTTATATTTTATTATATACTTATGTGGACAGTGGACAGTGGACTTAGATCATGATAATGGATGAGTAATGTTAGAAGAAAATCATATGTGATTAGGAGTTGGATATATAATGCGATAATGATCCTTAGTTAAAGTTAAGAAAACTAAATAGAATACATGGCTGAAACCATTGTATGGTAATAGAACCTTCTATATATGGAGTGGTTGTAATGTAATGCATCTAAAGATAAAGTAAAATGGATTCATATGTTGTATGATATGTTTTATACTTTGGATTAGGATTATGACATTGGTAGTCATGCTAAGTTATGTTAAAGAGGAACTGAGTAAATATGTTAAAATGGTGGAAGTTACACTAAGATTTGATTATGGTTATGGTAGAAGTATTAGGTTATGTTGTATGTGTCCCATAGCTTGTGATATAAAAGTGGATCAAATTCCATGTAATGTTTTATTGTAAATGGATGTCTTTTATGTATGAGTAATTATGATATTTCAAGATGAATTAACGTATAAAATAGACACCTCTAATACATGGTTGTGATAGGGTAGTTGGTGGAACATGTTTAGTCTAAGAAAAACACTATGTGGTGTTAGATTGATGTTAATTAAGGATATGTGTTAAATTGGGAAAAGAATAAGAGTATATCTTAGTTTACCTTAAATTTGTATTGGATTGGGTTCATGTAGCTAATAGATTTGCAGTAAAATGAAATTGGAATGAATCAATTTATGTTAATGGTGATTGATCGAGTAAGAAAATGAATAGCAATTTAAATTATGTTTTTGGGCATCTGGAAATAATATGGAATAGGACTCTATGCATGTGGATAAGGTTAATGTATGGAAGGTGAATGTTAAACTATAACATGTGTATGATGATATTAATTGTTCATATGGGTGTGTTGAAAGAAAGAAAGCATGAGTAGAATATAATAAAGTAATTGTATATACAATCAAAATGCATGGAAGAAAATGATCATATCTAGGAGATAGAATCATATTAGGGTTGGTAATTGTTGTTACATCTTTGGTTGCATTGCCATGTTAAGATATTATTCTCTTCATAACAAAATTTTAAATTAGGATAGCCATGTAGTCTTTTCCATTATACATAAGAATACATGAAGTGTTTGATCAAGATCCTATGAGAATGTTAGGGGTTAATGGAAATGTATTTAGGAGATAAGGAAGAGAAAATCATGGTAGTTACATTAGGTTCCTAAGGGGATAATGATGGCTAAGGACTTTTAGGATCGTTTGGACTTGGGAATAAAATGAACATGAGATTGAGGGGATCAATCTTGCATTTGGAATTGTGTAGCCTAAGGGATAAAAAGGAATGCACCATGAGGAATAGTTAATGTGTAATGTGTATGTGCCTAGATAGGTTAGAGAAACATCATGGTTGCATATCCTTGAATAGGAAATCAATGATAGAATTGAGTGCAACAAAGATCATGTAGTTGCATCTCATGAATGGAAAACTAAGTAGGTTGAATATGTGTATGTGCATGGTAGAAATAAAATAGTAATGAGGATTAGTAACTAGATGTTGCTGGTGAAATTAAGTAATGACATTAATATACTCTAGAGAGTAGTTTAATGAGTGTATGTTGTTATTTTGCCTGTGTAAATGATGTATGTATTATGTGTATAAATGCATGCACTTAATGTCAATGGTAATGTGTGTTAATGTTAATTACATGTTAAAGAATGCCAATTAATTGTCGCAATGATGTTGAGTGTATCATTAGTTGTTTAAAAAAAAATCACATTTGAGGTTAGACTAGCTCAAGTTCCTTAGGGTATTTTTGGAAGGATTTACATTTGGTATCAGAGCCCAAGTTACAAATGTTGAGATCTCTGGTTAAGGTTGTGTTTCCTTGTCATGCATAGTGCATTATAAATGTTATTTTGGATTTGAGTTACTCTTTATGTTGCATATGAAATGGGTCATGAAATATTAGTGATCTTAGATGTTTGTACTTGAGTTTCTCCCTATTATCTCCTATGAATCATAAATTTGTGCAGATGGGTAATCATTTCTTATGCATGTCCCTTGTATGATAGGGATGTATAATAATTCTATGTGGCCTTTCTTGCCTCGTTAAATTCTGGTGCCTACCTGTATATCATGGGTTTCTCTTTTTATATATAAATGATTAGGGAAAAGATTGAGTGTATTTTCTTAGCTCATGTTATGTATTTTAAAAGATTTGCCTGTTATGTTGATTTTCTTAGGGATAATTAGATGAATTGTTTTTAGGTAAAGGAATAATTTAGTACAGATCATGATGTAATAGGGGAACCTATGTGTATAAGAAAAAGTAGCCTAATAATGCTCCTCTTATTATTTCTCTTCCCTGTGTAAATACAAGGAACTGACTACTAATGTATGGGTACTTAAAAGAATTATCAGGTGTTATAAATGTGTGTGATTCTACATGCAAGAAAATATTGTTTGATTGAATTATATCTTTCATTAATGTTAGGGATTTTTAATGCATTTTCAATAGTAGGAAATGTCGAGTAAAGATAAATTTGCATACTGTAGAAGGAATGTGGTAGCTACATATAGTATGCCTAAGAAATTGAATAGATCATGCATATAATTGTGTGTATCTATTTTGATAGGTCAGCAATGTCTTTTCTCCCTCACCTCTTTATTTGGCAAATATTTATGTATCCAGAAGATTATTGCTATTCTGAATAGCCATTAATGGAAATAATCTTGCATTTAAAGAGAAGTTGCATAAAATGTACTTGCATTGAAGTGTGAGACTTAGCGAATGCATCGATTATTACTACTTTCTTTAAAAATAAAGAAAAGTATTTATGGACTAGCAAGTGAAAATACCATGTTACAATGTATATATCAGTTAATATTGGCGTATTGAATGAGTAGGGAATGACATCATTATGTCTTTAATTATCTTGATAGGATATAATTCTTGATTCTTAATGGGATTGGTGTGGTTTAGAGGAATGTTTTGTTTGATTGATGAAGTAGATTAAGAATGAATGATATTCCCTTTATTTGAATTTTAAGGTGTTTCTCTTAAGAGTTCTAGTAGGAATTATGGATAATGAATTGAATGAATTTGTATTATATTTTCTAGATGGTAACTATATTTTTAATGCTGAAAATAACTAATCCATGAATGTTTGCATCTAAAGTAACGCTAGGAAATAAGTTTAAATAGAATGGTGTGCATATGCATTTGAATGGCATAACAAGGAAATTGATTTTCTACTAGTATGATGGTTAATAGTGTACTAGGAGCTTTCTATTGGTATAATGTGTGGATGCGAATTGAAACCAATTAATAAATATATGAGTAGGTAATGATACTCATTTACTTGTCTAATGTGTGCCGATTTAAGTGCTTAATGATTTTGTGAAGAAATTCTAATCACCTATGTGTTATTAGTTGTGCAATAGGAGGAAAAGTGTATGTTATAGTAATTTGTCAATGATTATTTGAAGATCCTAACATCTGTTCCTATTGTAACTAGGTGAGTGTGATAATCTTAGAAGTAGGATATCTTGAAATATAAGTATGATATGAATACAATTCCTCGTATGAGTATGGGTGTACTGGTCACTTTATCTCTTCCTTGCAATTGTCACTCTTCATAAAAGATGCATACCCAGGCTCTACTAAAAGTTTGTATTACATTAAAAGGAAATTAAGGGAATATGGTACTTTCAAGTAGGGATTTTAATGTATGGTGTGCACTCTCTACTCATTCAAGAGAATTATACCCTTGGGTGTTGTGCAATGGCTACTCCCTTTGGTGTGACTAACATTAGTCACCTCGTGATACAAATTGACTGAACTGTTTATTTGGTTTTGAATCTTCTTAACCTTGAGCTAGCCACTAAATTCTTTCTTTTTTATTTTCTTTAAAGTGGCATTTGACACACTTTATTCTTGATTGGATTGCGCCTGCAAGTTTTCCTCCTTTCTTGATTTAATATTTAAACTCGAGAATGTTGCTTCTCTCTTTTCATCTCATGTTTGTTGTCAATAGTGGTCATTCTAAATATGAAAGTATTGTGGGCCCTCGTTTTGTATCAAGTATTTTTTCTATCATGTTCCTATCGAACCTCTGATATTACGTGCAAGGGAGGACACCGTAGAGAATGGCACTAAACTAAACGAAAAATTAGATAATATTTACATAAGACGAGTAAATAAAAAGTGATAATAAGATGAAATGCATCAGTAAATTTTTGAATGTTATGAAATAATAAATGGAGGTGATTTGGAAATTGGTTATTGATTTCATCTTTCCAAAAGTTTTTATGAATATTTTACATATGGATAATAGATAAAGGATATTTGAAAGAATTAATTTGGTAAGCCTAATGTTAATAATAGAGAAGCATAGTGGAAGCGTGGTGGAGAATAGGTTATTGGGGTGTTGTAACCCTTCCCTTCTAAGTAATTGGACTATGTAACTGTGGTTATCATGTAATGTTTTGATGGCATTGACTCAAAGAGGATTACTTATGAAGATGGTTCCTTCATTTTAGGTTGATGTCATGACTTCTTCAATAATTTAAGGATATGTTTATTATGTAAAATATATAATTGTCTTCTTACGTGTGTATAACTAGATACTAAAGGAGTTTTGGCATGCATTAATAGTATGAATTATTCCAATTTTTTCTTATCCAATGGTAGAAATTATTGGTTATGGCTTGTGAAATGTGGTGAAATGAAGTTTCCTTGGAAATATTTTAGAAATTTAGCATACTTATTGTAATTAGTATGAATTTTGTAACTTGTTATCATTTGTGAAATGCGTATATTTCAGATAATTGAAATATAGGAATGAATTTTTTCTGCCATAATCTTACCTCGAGTTAGGAACTATCCGAATTAAAACATATATTTATATATATACATACATATATATGTATATATATACATAAATATATGTATATATGTATATATATACATATATATACATGCATATATGTATATATATATATATATACATATATATATGTATAAATATATATATATATATGTATATATATATATATGTATATATATATATATGTATATATATATATGTATATTTATATATATACATGTATATATACATGTATATGTATATATATTATATATACATATATACATGTATATACATGTATATATGTATATATATATATTATATATACATATATACATGTATATACATGTATATATGTATATATATATAATATATATACATATATACATGTATACACATGTATATATGTATATAGATATATTATATATACATATATACATGTATATATATGTATATGTACATGTATATATATGTATATGTACATGTATATATATGTATATGTACATGTATATACATATACATATATATACATGTATATATGTATATATAATATATATATATACACATATACATGTATATACATGTATATAAAAATATATACATGTATATGGATATGTATATACATGTACATAGACATATATACATGTATATATAATATATATATACATGTATATGTATATATACATGTATATGTATATATACATGTATATGTATATATACATGTATATGTATATATACATATATATATATACATATATATACAAATATATACATATATATACATATACATACACATACATATACATATATATACATATACATACATATACATGTATATATATGTATATGTATTTGTATGCATGTATATATATATGTATATATATATATATATGGATTGATGAAACCTTAAACAAGGAAAAATATGCATATTATGGGTAACTATAATAAATTTATTAGTATAATTTGTTTATGCTTAAAGAAAGTGTGTGGTTAATTAATGCGTAATGATACTCCACCCTTGCGACTTCTAGGAGTAAGTCAAGTTCAAACACGGGGAGGATGTAGTGCCCCTCCTTGGCCTATCTTTTGTGGCACTCTTAATTGACTTGTCTAAATTCCTATTTGATGTTGGGTTAAGATTAGGACTTTGTGTGTTTTCAGTTACTCATTTCAACGCTTAACATTAGGTGACGTACATTTCTTTAATGATTATATGGATGATGATTCTATTTTTTATTTTTTTTGAATAAAGGGGTAAAAACTTTATTGAAATAAAACTAGAAGAATTACAAAGAGAAATAGAGCCCAGAGGCCACAAGACCAGCCCCATCTTAACCAACTTCAAAACCATCCCTGTCCTCCGTAAGAATCTTCTGCAAGTCCTGATTGTAGTCCCCGGAGAGAAGCTCCCAACCATCAACTTTCCAGTCACTATCATGATCCGAAGCCCATTTGGCCAAGCAATCTGCAGCTCTGTTCCACTCCCGAGGGATGTGGATGAAAAACACCTGTTCAATTAAAAAACTGAATTGGAGAATCTGTTGGACAATCCTTACCAACTACCACTGAATCCCACTAAGCTTTTGATCATTCAGCAAGTTAACAACCATTTGTGAGTTTGATTCACAAATCACTTTCCTTTGACCCCTCTCCCAAGCCCTCTCTAGTGCATAGAGAATCACTAATCCCTCCATAATGTTATTGGACTGCCACCCTCTTTGCACCGAAAAGAAGAACACAACCTCTCCCTGTTGTTCCTGCCAACACCACCAACTCCAGCTGGGCCTGGGTTCCCCTTTGAAGAACCATCGGTATTAATCTTGAGAATCCCCTCCGGAGGTGGAATCCACCTTCCCACCCTTTGCACATTCTTCATAGCCCCTCTACCTCTCCTGACACAAGCTGAACCAAAAGACATCTCCTGCAGACCAAGCCTACTCACCAAATCAGTCTCCTCTCTACTCAGTGGAAAATTCACCACATTTAGCTTCCACTATCTCCTGGACCATAGCAATGATTCTATTCCAAACTTGTTGAACAAACAATCTATCCTCTTGAAAGATCCTCCTATTCCTCTCAAGCCATATCTACCAGAGAATGAAGATGGGCCCAATATACCAGACAATCTGGAGGAAAGGGGACAAGATATGAGGTCTTCCCAACCTGTTCCAGAACTCTACCAGAGAATCTACGTGCGCACAAGGATGATTCCATGCCCCCCACCAGTAATGCCAAATAAGCTGGGAGAAAGGGCATCTAAAGAATAGATGTGAGGAATCTTCTTCCCCATAACCACACAAAGCACAGATAGAGGGTCCCGAAAATCCCCACTTGCGGATATTGTCCCAAGTTAGACATCTATTCCAAGCCAAAGTCCTAGTGAAACAATTACACTTTGACCAAGAAACCTTATTCCACACCTATTTCCACAAGACCACCTCTCTTCCCTCTAGTCTTCATTTCACCAATTCCCGGTAGCCACTAGCCACAGTAAAAATGCCCTTAGGATTTGGTAGCCAAGCCAGCCCATCCCTACTCTTAAGGGAGCTACAATGTCTACTCACCAAAATTCCCTACAGCTCAGCGCACTCTTCCTCCATCTCAACAACTGGCCACTCAATAGAAACCTTTCACTGCTCCAACTCCAGCTGACCACACCTATAAGTAACCTTAAATTCACTCACCCTTGACCAACCTGCCTCCAAAAACCTTAAGCAAAGATTCCCAAGGCTAGGAAACTGGTCCAGAATGGGAGGATAGCCATCCCAAGAGTCATACTAGAAAAGGGCCTCTTCCCCCCTTCTGCATATCCAAAAGACTCCATCCTTAATGAGAGAGGCCCCCCTTTTGAGAGTATTCCAGTTCGAAGAGCCCTTTCCCTCCAGTGGATATCTAGGGATTTCCTCCCTCGGGATCCTCTACATATACTTGTTAGCCAGAATCCTGGCCCAACCTCGATCCTGCTCCACACACCACCTCCAATAAAGTTTAGCCATCAGCGCTTCCCCAAAAAGAACTGACTGCCTTAAACCAAGCCCCCCTACCTGCTCCGGGCTACACACCAGCTCCCAATTGACCAGACTCCATTTGGAAGAGGAGACATTGCCTACCCATAAAAATTGCCTAGCCAGAAAATCCAGTCCCTTCAGGAACCACTTAGGAGCCACATGAAGCATACAACGGTAAATCAGAAGAGCCTGAACCACCGACTGAATCAACTAAACCCTTCCAGTGAAGGATAGCCATCTATGAGTCCAATGTTCAACCTTCATGTGAAATTTATCCAAGAAACCCTGCCAAGTCTCTCTAGGAGGGTTGCCAGGAGAAATAGGAATACCCAAATAAATCAGGGGAGAAGCACCAACTTGGAATCTCAAGATAAGGGTAATCCTTCTTTGAATAGCATCAGGAGTGTTGAAAAATACGATTGAAGATTTATCCTCATTGATCAACTGGCCCGAGGCCGCAAGATAAACATCCAAGACCTTATGCAGATTAGTAGCTTCCCTAATCTAAGCAAGCCCCATCAGGGCCGTATCATCCACAAACTACAAATGAGATTGTGGTTGCAAGTTGTTTATGGTGAAAATGGATAACAATAATAACAATATTGAAAGGCTAAATGAATTCAACCACAAAACCCTAGCCTAACAATCAACAAAGATCCACCATAACATATGAAGATTACCTAAGACAATGCAAATCACATGAAATCACAAAGATTATACCATCACATGTCCAATAGGGTTTTGATCTCCATTCTTCCTATCTCCATTGATCTTGCTTGATATATTTGCTCTCAGATTTTATATGCACAAGAGCTCAACAAAGAACGGAATGTGGTTGCAAGTAGGATCGTAGTGTAGTCGAGTCCTCCAAATTGTCAATTAGTCTGAGTGATTAGGGTTTGATAATGAAGAAGGCATCTCCTTAAATAGAAGACACAATATGAAATGGAGGGATAAGATTGAGAGGTGTAAAAAGGAGGTCGGCTAGGATTAGAGGGTAGGTAGAGGAAATAATAAAATAATGAAAGAGGTAGGTAGTGTAGGAATTAAGAGATGAATGACATGTGTCATGTGTAGAAAAAGCTTATGAATTAATTAAATAAATAAAGATTTATTTAATTAATAGAGGAAATGGGATAATTAAATAAATAAAATATTTATTTAATTTAGGAAAAGAATAATTTAAATAAATAAATGTATTTATTTAAATGAGAAATAAGGCTAGAAGAGGATAAATGAATTAATTAAATAAATAAAGATTTAATTAATTATTAGAAGAATTAGGTTTAGATAATTAAATAAATAAAATATTTATTTAATTAGACTGGACAATTTTGGGTGTCTACATTTTGCCCCTCTTTGAGACAATGCGGCTTGTCGCGTTGTTTCAAAGAAGATAAGATGAACTGATACAAAGTTGCCCCAAAATGGGAATGATATGCCCCCTCGAGAGATTGGATGAAAATGTCTGAAAAGATTGCAGACAATCTCTCGATAAGAAAGAAAGGATAGGATGGACTGACCGAATAAAGTGACAAAGTCACGGGATGAAGAACACTGACTCGGGAAAATGAAGACTAAGGCTAGGATAGGCTATAAGATAGACCACGGGCAAAAGACATCCTCATTGTCATCTACACCTTCACGAGATCAAAGTGCAGAGCGAGAAAAGAGCAGCAGCAGTCAGCAGCGATGGCTTTCGTGCACAGATTCGACCGCGTTCGTCGATTTCAGAGACCAGCGGAGGTAGGAGAGCCGGTAAGTACCACCAAACCTCCTCATACTTTGACGCATTTAATTTTGTCATTAATGCATGCTAGGTAATGTAAAAAATGTGCGTTTATGTCAGGAAAGCGCGTTTGTGTCCAAAAAATGTGAATTTGTTTCTTCTAGGTCAAATCGGCAGTTCTGTGATGAACATATGCTGTCGATTGGATAAGCTACTGAGAGGATACACTCAAGCAGGTCCTCTAGGAAGACTAGGATAGATCAAGGCACTTTGTGATGAACAGTGAGTACCAAGATAGAGTACTTTGTGATGAACAGGGAGTACTGAAATATGAGCAGCACTTTGTGATGAATAGGGAGTACTGAAATATGAGCAGCACTTTGTGATGAACAGGGAGTACTGAAATATGAGCAGCACTTTGTGATGAACAAGGAGTGCAAATGTGAGTAACACTTTGTGATGAACAGGGAGTGTCACACACGTAGTACTTTGTGATGAACAGTGAGTACCACTAGGATAGAAGCAACACTTTGTGATGAACAGTGAGTGTCACTAGGACTGAGATGATTGATTTGTTTGACTGCAGGAGTACTTGCCGATGTTGGAGTCATGGGAGAGATTCCTGTCGATGCAGAGATTGCGACTTGAGCTGTCGCTCGAGGACAGAGCTGCCATCGAGGAGATGGGTTTGAGACATGTGCTGTATGTGCCTGAGTTTCGAGCGAACATGGGACTGCTGACTGCACTGGCAGAGAGATGGCACTCCAAGACTTGTACGTTTCATCTACCGATGGGTGAGATGACAGTCACCTTGGAGGATGTATACAGGATTCTGCGGATACTGATCGATGGGGAGTGAGTACCCTACGATCAAGACGGAGATAGGGATGCACTAAGACGAGTGTTCTAGGATTCGGCATTGGACATGAGGTTGGGACATGTGGCATGGGCTACCATGACATGGACAAGAATAGCACTACCAATAGTGTTGGCAGGAGTTATCAGTGGGTTCCTCTGTCCGGATAGGGCGACACGAGGGGTGGCTGCAGAGGACACGGGGGCTAGGAGAGATGATCTTGGGGCGGGTCCTTCTAGGGCTCAAACTCCGTCGAGGCCAACTGGCTCTGAGGAAGGGAATTCATCATAGCCATAGAGGGCTCCCTATGTATTAGTATTGTACCATTTTTTATGATGATGTAGACACCTGAGGATGATTGTAGCCATATGATTTTGACATCATTGTATCATGACACTTTATATATATATATGAGATGATTCATCTTTGCGGTAGCTATATGCATGTGTACCTATGTGATGAAATTTTTCATGATGTATGTTTTATGTCTCTATGTGATGGATGCAAATATGTATATGATGCAATGCAATATATATATATATATATATATATATATTTTTTATATGTGTATGCATGATGCAAATGTGAATGTATGAAATGCAAATGAATCTGATAATGCAAATAATTATTTACATGATGAAAATGTAAAATGTGCTAATATGTGTTGTGTGCAGGATGTGATGTAGTTGTGATATCTATATGTATGTATGAAATGCTTATATGTGGTAATGCAGGTGCAACTATATGAAATGCAAATGTTTTTGTGTGTCATTATACTCAGTCATGTGATAGCAAGCTACGCGGACTCGAGAAGGATGATGGAAGTCAATCAAGAAAGGGGGATGGAAGACAGAAGATATGAACGTGAAAGAGCTTCTTGTGCATTATCATCATTGAGCTTTATTATGGCAAGTAGGTTATGACAATCGAGGCATATGTTCGACCCAGAAAGTCATTGTACCTGTTTGCATGGAGATAAGACAGTCACAAACAAGGAATGCCCCAGTTCACACTAGACTCACAGTGTCCACATATCCTTGGACAAGTCATAGCATTACTAAGAGACAATCCACAGACAGCAAACAAAATAGGTGACGATACACCATCCTCGCCTTTCTAGTCAAAGACATCTTGGAGATAGAATCTCTAATCAAAGGCATCCTGGAAAAGCTGAAAGACATGTCACCAGAAAGATAAAATCAAAAGAAAACCAAGACTCGACACCAACATCCACTGTAGTCCTCAAGTTTAGTGTCTCTTGTCACTTGTATAAGTCTTATTTGATTGTGGTCACAATGTTTACTTTCACAGAAAGGATAGATAGCACTGAATCATAATGTTGTCTGAGTCTGTTGAAAGATTTGATTTGTTGAAGCCCATTGTTGCTGCTGTCTCATCTGAAACTGACTGAATCCATGAAGCTGATACTTGATTGCGGAGAAGACGAAACTTTATTGCGGATCTGTGATGCAAATGTTGCTTTATTGTGGATTGTGCGCGAATAGACTGAAGAACGCTGGAAGAAACTGTACTCCTCGAAACATGTGATGTTCTTAGTTCCACACCCATCACTAGACGTAGGATTTGCCTTAGCCACAGATAGGATTTGATTTATTATGGATGGAAAGGGAGATTTATGATGAATGGCTAACCAATCTTGGGTAGATCCATAACAAGCCATGATGGGAATGGGTAAGTTTATTATGAACAAATAGGTTGTGAGTGTGTGCAAAGTGAAGTGATGAAAATGAATCCTGAAGGAGGGAGGAGCAATGTCTCTACGCATGGCGCTAGTAACCCAGTTTTCACCATGGTACTTGCCCAGGGCGCCACCGAAGTGGTTTTCACCGTTGGACGAAATTATTTCTCTTTACTTTTTTTATTTTTTCAATGTTTTTTGCGTCACAAGGCGCCTGTTAACCATGTTTTCACCAAGTAACGATTTTTTTGTTTTAATTTTTTTTTTGTATTTTTGAATTAGGATATTCCGAAGAGCTATATGTAGAACCGGCGAAGGTGCATGCTATTGATAGGATCTTCCAAAGGTTCACCTTCTATAGTTGAGAGCTGATATGCCCCAGATCCATATGCTGCTGTAACGATGTAAGGACCAAGCCAATTTGGTTCGAACTTGCCCTTCTTCTCTTTGTCTTGCTGATTTTTGGGGTTTTGTCTGAGAACCAAGTCCCCTACCTCAAATGTATGAGGCTTAACCTTGTGATTGTAACTGCATTGTTCCTTGACTGAATGATGTGTAGCTTGAGTGACTGTCTTCCTTGATAAAGGAACTAAGATAGAATTACTAGTGTGTGGACTACGTAGGCCCATATGTGTGTCACCTAAAGAAGTTTGGGCATCCCTGATAACAAAGTCCTTCGAGGAAGCTCCATTAAAGGTCGATGATGTATCGCCAAAAGGGAATATATGTATGGAACAAGCGGATGAGTGATGGAAGCTTATGATTGTGAAAAGAAGTGAAAGTAGGATAGCATGATGGAGACTTAGGATCAACAAGTATGCTTTTTGGCTTGAAATTGTGGAACTTTTGCCCCCAGTTATTTTGATATTAAGGGAGATCAACTCTTGTTCTTTTTGCTTCATAGGATTTTTGTCCTTAACCTTTATTTTTGTTGAGTCCAATAGATTTTGATTTTGATTTGGACTAAAGGACTTTTCTTTATTATTGACTTTTAGATTTTTCTTTTGAAGGCTTGATTTTTGATCCCCAATGAGTAAGGGATTTTGTAATTCTTGTTGATCCAAGTTTGGAAGTGGAGTGGAAATGGAATGAGTGGATGAAATGGTAAAGCTATGTGAGTTATCAAGAGGGCTGGCGATATGCTCAGTAGATTCTTTGTTGGAACCACTCTTAGGACTATTGATATCAAGAGTTGCTTGCACCGCTAGAGGAGATTTGCATTCAGACTTAGTAGCCACAACACTAGGTGGTTCACACCCAATTCCTTGTAAATTGTTTGTAGATTGTTCTTGTTGACTAAATACCTTAGGAGATAGTGGGAGTTGATCAACATGAAAGATATACTCACGACATCCCATGTCTTTAATCTTGAAATTTTCTTTTAGCTCTGCTTGTTTGGATGTAGAAACTTTCAAGGATTCTAGATCCACATATGCTGATGAAGGAACATCTTCTCGATTGGCTAGAATTATTATTTCTGATCTAGGTCGCAGATTGTTGCAGTATATGAATGGATTAGGATCCGCTTTGACAGTCACTTCAACTCCATTGTGTGGAAACTTAATGCATCGATGATATGTAGATGGGACTGTGCTCATCTCATGAATCCATGGACGTCCTAGCAATATATTGTATGTGAGATCCAGGTCTAGGACTTGACAAACCACATCCTTCATAACTGGCCCAACTCTAAGAGGTAAGGTAACTGTGCCCTTGGATGAATGCTCTTCATCATCATATGCCTTGATGGTGATTTGATTTGTAGAATTCACAGCTTTATCGGAATATCCCAATTGTTTAATGGTGCTCAATGTACAAATGTTTAGACCAGCTCCTCCATCTATCAGGACTCGCTTTATTCGATGTTTGTGTATGAAGGCTTCAATATGTAATGGTGCATTATGTGGCTGACTTACAGAGGCGTCATCGGCTTCTATGAATGTAAGGGAATGTGGAATGGAAAGGTATCCCACCATGGCTTGAAACTGGTCCACATTCAGATCAGTAGGAACGGCGGTGTCTCTCAAGATTTTGTCAAGAATAGCTTTATGAGCAGGGGATATGCATAAGAGCTCAAGGATGGAGATGAGTGCGGGTGTCTTCCCTAACTGTTCTACAAGGTCATACTCAGGCTTGGTTGATGAAGAAGCAGTATTTTTAGTAGAGGCACCTGGCAACGTAATTTTACCTCGACGAGTTGTAACATGACATTCAGAGGTAGGTTCGGAAGAAGATCCAAAACCTCTTAGAACAATCTTGGGTCTCTGAGGAGGATTCTTAGGATTTTTGTTCTTGATGGTAATAGTAGAGATATGATTGTCCATTGAGATGTGATTGATAGTTGAATCATAGTTATAAGGTGCTCTAGTATAGTTGGCCTGATCATCTGTGACTTTGGCTTTTCCCTTGTCATGCTTTGGGAATGGTTCCTTAAACATCTCATGTTCTTGATTGGATTAGTGTCCCTCAATCTCAATGTCACCTCTATCAATGAGATCTTGCACAATGTTCTTCAGTCGATGGCAATTACCTGTCTTGTGACCCTTGCTCTTATGAAATTCACAATATTCATCATCGTTCCACCAATTTGGTTTGACCTTTGGTTCATATGGAGGAAAATCTAGAACTGTGATCACTTTATTTGCCACAAGCTTTTTGAAGACTGATTCAAGTGGTTCTCCCAATGGGGTGTACTTCCTTCGTGGTCTAGAAGTTGTTTGAGTATTCACTTGATTGTTTGTAGAACTTGATCCCGAAAAGATGAACTTGGGTCGCACTGTGTTAGCATCAACAACACCATCATTGACTGTGTTCTTGTTTTTATTCCAAAATCTTGGCTTGTCTTTTCCTTTAAAGTCATCTTTGTTTTCCTTGAATATCTTAATGACTCCTTGTTCAAGTAGAACCTTTTTTGTTGCTAAGCCTTTTTCAATGACATCCTTGAAGGTGGAAAAACAAGCTTTCCTTAGATCATAGCCAATGTCTTTGTTAACATTTTGTGTGAACATCTCTACCATTTGTTTCTGTGGAATTTCACAAGAGCATCTGCTAGCTAGATTTCTCCATCTTTGTAAAAATGATGCAAAAGATTCTCCTTCTTTTTGCTTAGTGTTGCACAAAGTAGTGATTGATATGTCTGTCTCTATATTGTAGGAGAAATGTTGGATAAATGCCTCTACTAAGTCACCCCATGATTTAATACCAGGTGGGAGTTGGGAGAACCATTCCATAGCTTGATCGCCTAAGCTTTGTGGGAATAATCTCATCAAGTATGTCTCTTCTGCTGCTACCTCAATACAAGCTATGAAAAATTGTCTTATGTGTGCCTTAGGATCCCCTTTTCCTCTATACTTATCAAATTTAGGCGTCACAAAGTGTGTAGGAAAAGGAGGCATTGGAATGCTCTTATCAAATGGATAAGGACATATGTCTCTCATTGTGTATGTTGGCTTCGGTGCATTTATGTCCTCCATTTTCTTTTGTAAGTCTCTGATTTGTTGCTCCAAATTGCTCTTAGGTGGAGATCGACTTCTTGAACCATACCCCATGTTTGAGACAGCAATTGGAGGAGGAGCTTGTTGCATATATGGATGATATTGATCATACACATGTTCATATGGAGGAGGTCTATATTGATGCGGCATATATGGACCACTTGGTATAGATTCATGTTGAGGAATGCCATATCTATTTTGTGCATGTATACCATATTCTACAGGCATGTCATGTTCTATTGTGTTGCCCCCAAATTTGACACGGGGTTTCCTTGTGTCCAAATTTTGAGCATGCCTTTGAATGTCCAATTGTTTTGGTTGATCCATAGCTTGAGCATATCTATCTACATAAGACCTCCATAATGGTCTTCGAAGGTAAGTATCATATGTTTGACCATGTGTATGTGGGACTTCTGGTTTTTGAAGCAAAGCTGATGGTGATTCAGGTACCATATGTGGTCCTCTATTTCCTCCACTATTAGGTCTCCTTTGATCCATGTTGGAGTGAGTTTGTTGCAAAGGTCGGTTTTTCATAAGTTGAGACATGTCAAAATCATGAGGTATCTTGGCTCCACTTTGTGCCATCATGTGTAAGAAGTATTGTCTATCCCTCCTCATTATTTCCTAAACCAATCGATTGAAATGGGGATTCATAATGGATTCTTCCACATCTGCTGAATGTATTGAAAAATTGTCCATATTGTCATTGTGTGTAACATTGTTGTTTGTAGTGTCTGCGTTTTCCACATTTGGAATGTTTCTATAAACATCCATGTCCGGCAATGTAGTGTGCTCAGGATTGAAAAATAAATCATTTTCATACTCATAAGAACTCATGTTTGCGGACTCTTGAGCTTCTTTAGCTTTTCTCCTAGATTTTTGAAGATGGGTTTCAACCATGAACTAGGTATTGACCAAGATGTGAGAGACTAGATGAAAAATGGAAAGAGTATGGAAGACCAAGAGTTGTATGGAATGTAAATGAATCTGAGGTGTACTTGCAAATGTCCAAAGTGTAACACCAAGTATGTATGTAGTAGAGTAGGTGTGACTTCCAAAGAGAGGATAGTTTCTCTTGATGAGGTAAGCTGACCTTGACTCTAAGTAAGACCAAATGAGACCCAAAGGTAAGAAACCTTGATGAGGGACCACTTAGCAAAGTGTTGCTGTATGTAGTGTGTTGACAAAGTATGATGAGGACAAGCCAGTGACCTTTTGACTCAAGTTTAGACAATTGTGAATGTAATGAGAGATGTAAAGCAATGATGGACTATGTGATACCCAAAGACAGGTTGAATGCTAGATGAAACCTGAAGAAACAACCTAGGAAGCTCAAGTATTCTGAAACTGATTTCTCTTGTTTGGTGGACTGTCAAATTTTTCCAATTTGTGAAGTTGTGACCAAATCTGAATGTTTGACTATTTTTCGTGACAAGAAGACACAATGTTGATGAAGACTCAATGTTTGCAAGTGTTTAGACTCAAAATGACTCCAAGAAAAGTGTGTTGTTTGATGTAAAGTTGTTTTGCATACACTTGAAGACACAAAAGACACAATATTTTGTTGTTTGGTCTTGAATGTTTTGAATGTTTAAAATAAGTCAAGCACAATTCTTATGGCTGGCCAAGACAATAGTTGTTGATCCCACATGGGGTTTTACCCCCGAGGCTACGCTATTCAGAGCGGATACTTAGATGCTTGACCTCACTGGCTCCACCCTCGGCACTCACTTCTCAGGTCAGCCAAGCATCAGTCCCCATGAAAACTCCCCATGGAGAACTTTGTATCTCTACTAAGAACCATATGTGTGTGGGCCGCTACCAGAGGTCCGACCTCCTGCCCCAACAACTAGAAGGATTTGGGCTTCTAAAACAAAAAGGTGCTAGTAAGGGCATCCGCTTGTGTGGCCATACATGCAGCACTTTCAGCTCTGTAAATACAGAAGGCTCCCAGCCGGTAGTGGTTACGCCCTACAAATGATCAAATAAATTTGATCAAACGGGTTTATGGGGAGACATAGTGTCGGTATGAACTAATCAGCACACGTTATTCATAGTTTTCACTATGAATACATTTGATTATAGTGGTTCAGATGAGGTGGATTTTCCTCACTACCACTTGGGTCATTCTCTTCTCACTAGTAGTCCTAATGACCACACGGGAAGGCAGGCCCTCTAAAGATTAAACAAAAAGAGCCTATTGCTCAAGACACAAAAGACAATGATTCAATTTTAGTGCACCAATCGAAGTGTTTGCTAGTCTATGAAAGCAAGGCACACAATAAAAATCCAAAAACCCTTGCCAAGGACCTGCAGCAAAGATTTATTAGTAGTTTGGATTGTTTCAAATGATCACCCCTTCCTGCAAGCACACAAGTTAGGTAAATTTTAGATCCAAAAGACTTTGTGAAATAGGGGCCTTCAACAGTGTGTTTTGTTGACCAATTCAAAGATTTGACTCATCATAAAAAAATACCACCTGTAAAATTTTAAGAGATTTCCAGAAATGTAAGAAAATCCAAAAAAATTGCTAATTTGCTCCAAAAATTAATTTTTTATGAAAAATCATAAAAAATTCATATAAAATGCAAAATCAATCTTAAAAATCTAAAATTTTTACTGGAGAGTTTTTGTGGTCTTCCAAACCTGCACAAAAAAGTTTCTGCAACAAATCCAAATGGTTTGTGAGATATGAGTAAAATAATGCAAAACCCTAATTTTCAAAGATCTGATTTTTGAAGAATAATTTTGCATCAAATTTAAAATCACAAACAATAGATCCTGTGTCCAATTCTAAGAGATTTCCAAAAATGTAAGAAAATCCAAAAAATTTGCTAATTTTCTCTCAAAATTAATTTTTTATGAAAAATAATAATAAATTCCTATAAAATGAAACTTCGATCAAAAAAATTTGAAATTTTTACTGAATCTTTCTGATACTTATCCTCACCTGAAAAAAAAAATTTATGTCAAAATTCAAAGCCGTTTGTGAGATATGATCAAAATAAAGAAAAACCTTAATTTTTAAAGATCCGATTTTTTAGGGAAATATTTTGCATCAAAATTGAAATCACAAAGAACAGATCCTGTGTATAATTATGAGAGATTTCCAAAAATGTAAGAAAATCCAAAAAATTCTCTCATTTGCTCTCAAAATTAATTTTTTATGAAAAATCATAAAAAATTATTAGAAAATGAAAATGAGCTCCAAAAATTCTAAATTTTGGATTGAGAGTGCCTGATACTTTGTTCAACCTGCAAAAACAATTTGGTGCAAAATTTCCTAGCCGTTTGTGAGATATGATCGAATCTCTCCAAGATCTTGATTTTGTGTTCAAAACCCTAGCTGCACAAGGTTATTCTCCAAATTGTTTTATAAAATAGCAATATAGGGTTAGAAAAATCTGCAAAAAACATAGATCTAAGAAAAATCCATGTCCCACGGGGCGTGCCAAAATATTTATGGTGAAAATGGATAACAATAATAACAATATTGAAAGGCTAAATGAAATCAACCACAAAACCCTAGCCTAACAATCAACAAAGATCCACCATAACATATGAAGATTACCTAAGACAATGCAAATCACATGAAATCACAAAGATTATACCATCACATGTCCAATAGGGTTTTGATCTCCATTCTTCCTATCTCCATTGATCTTGCTTGATATATTTGCTCTCAGATTTTATATGCACAAGAGCTCAACAAAGAACGGAATGTGGTTGCAAGTAGGATCGTAGTGTAGTCGAGTCCTCCAAATTGTCGATTAGTCTGAGTGATTAGGGTTTGATAATGAAGAAGGCATCTCCTTAAATAGAAGACACAATATGAAATGGAGGGATAAGATTGAGAGGTGTAAAAAGGAGGTTGGCTAGGATTAGAGGGTAGGTAGAGGAAATAATAAAATAATGAAAGAGGTAGGTAGTGTAGGAATTAAGAGATGAATGACATGTGTCATGTGTAGAAAAAGCTAATGAATTAATTAAATAAATAAAGATTTATTTAATTAATAGAGGAAATGGGATAATTAAATAAATAAAATATTTATTTAATTTAGGAAAAGAATAATTTAAATAAATAAATGTATTTATTTAAATGAGAAATAAGGCTAGAAGAGGATAAATGAATTAATTAAATAAATAAAGATTTATTTAATTAATAGAAGAATTAGGTTTAGATAATTAAATAAATAAAATATTTATTTAATTAGACTGGACAAGTTTGGGTGTCTACACAAGTCATTACCCCAATTCCATCCCTAAATAACACCTAGCCCCATATTATGCTTGATCAGCCTTCCCAAACCCTCAGCCATAAGAATGAATAAATAGGGGGATAGGGGATCCCCTTGGCGAAGACCCCTAGAAGCCCCAAATAACTCTGTATGGTCACCATTGATAAGCACGGAGAATGAGGTCAACGTAACACAACTCATAACCCACTGGACCCACTCATCAGCAAAACCAAAAGCCCTGAGGATCTTCTGAAGAAAGGACCACCGAACTCTATCATATGCTTTAGCCATATCCAGCTTGATGAGCATAGCTTTTTCCTTGGATGACGCCATAGAGTGAATGGTCTCCATAGTAATAACCACACCATCCAAAATTTGTCGCCCTTCCACAAAACCACTCTACTCCTTAGAGATAACAATCCCTAGACACTGCTTCAATCTGTCCGCAATCACTTTAGATATGATCTTATACGTCACATTGCAGAGAGAGATAGGTCAAAATTGGCCTAATCGGTCAACCCCCTCACATTTGGGGATAAGAGAAATGAAAGTTGCATTCAACGCCCTAAGCATCTACTTATTCCTTTGAGACTCTTGGACAACCTCCAACAGATCTAATTTGATAATATCCCAGAATTGTTGGAAGAATTCAACTGGGAGCCCATCCGGTTGAGGAGCTTTTCCTTTCCTCATGTGAAAGACAACCCTTTCCAACTCTTCCATCAAAATAGGACACAAAAGCTTCTCATTCATCTCCCCTGTGACTAGAGAGGGAATGCAAGCAAGAACCTGATTCTCCGCCACCACTTCCCTCTGTGAGTCCTCCCTAAAGAGGGTCTGGAAAAAATGAAGCGACTCCCTCGAAATCTCCTATAGGGATAGGCACTGCTCGCCTCTATCATTAAACGGAATAGGGATGGAGTTTCCATGTCTTCTTGCTTTGACTGAGTTGAAGCAGAAAGTAGTGTTCTTGTCCCCCTCCTTTAGCCAATCAATACGAGCTCTCTACTTCCAATAAATTTCTTCCCTAAACTCCCATTCCTCAACCACCTTGAGAGCCTTGTCCCCCTCCCTAAGCAAGTCCTCAGACAACCCATGCTCTCTAATTTCACTGGTGATCCCATTCAGCATACTCTGAGCAACTTCGTTAGCATGAAAGATGTTCCCGAAACCCTGACGGTTCCACCGCTTAAGCTGAAGCTTAACAAATTGCAGTTGCTTGGCAAAAGAGTACATAGCTATGCCAAAGGCCGGCCTATGTGATACAATGGATTTATTTGTTGATGTCTCTTGCATGCATTCATGTTCTTGATGGATTATACATACCTTGCCATGTTGTGAGATTTTATTGATTATGTATTGATGATGATGACTTAGATGTACTAACCTTAATTTTGAGTACATATGATGAGATGATTTTATGAGATGCTTGATTATGCTTTGAATATTGTTTGACTATCTTCGTGGAGAATCAATGTCACATCACTCATTGCAAGAAGGATGTGTCATTGTGAAATTTTCCCACTTGCCTATTATATGTATATTCATGTATTGTTGGCTTGTGGATGCAGAAATTGCAAGTACCAGACACCTATTCTTACTAGGTTTCCAGGTGCAAGCTCCTCCTGGCTTCACAGGTGCGAGTATGTCCTTATTCCAATTGTAATATGTGGTTTTGGAGTTGATGTCAGTTCCCCTCACATACTCAAGGTCTAAGTTGTCACTTGAGTGTCATCAGTGTTGGCGTGATTCGCCATGTTAGCTTGGTCACCTTGGTTGTGAGTATGTGGTATAACTTGGTTGTTGGATTATGTGGTTATTGATGTTGAATTAATTATTTAAATATTAATTGGTGATTATATAGTTAGTAATGTTTATTTTGATTGATTGGATTCAATGGCTTTACTTATTTAATTATTTGATAATTAATATTTATTATTTAGAGTTGCCTAAGGTTTTATTTAATATTTATTGTTTATAGTTTAATTTATTTAATTGATTTACTCATTGTTTATTTTTTATTTTATTATTTTATGTCACTTTGGGTTTATTTAATTTTTAATATTTAAACCTTAATTTATTTGATTGTGTTTATTTATTGATTATTTTTTATTTAGTTAATCTAGTGTTTAAATTTAATCTTTATTTAATCAATTGTTGTACAACCTTGATTATTTAATTAGTTAATCCTTTGATTTATTTAATAGAGTGATTTTATATAGTTGCTATAAATACTTTGGAAATAAGATTGGGGTCAAATAATAAAATAGTTACCCCATTAAGAATAAAGATTAAATCAACATTCACAATGTCTCTGCAAGCAAAAAACTGTTGCAATGTCTATGTGACATCTAATCTTCTATCGAGGTCTCCGTATGGCAACTTTCTGGGCTTCGGGAATAGATTTTTTGTTCTTGCTAGCAGCCACTGAGAAGATGCCTTATCTCAGCATCAGCAAAAACTCAGGAACAACAGACCTTCTTCGCGAAAACCAAATACTTGCTGATAGACATGGGAAGGGATCCCCCTCCTCCTCCATGCATTGACAACTGAAAGTGGCAGAAAGTTGGATGCAAGCAAGCCAAATACCCAGCTAGTGGGCCTAATTGTCAGCCAATATGCCATGACCGCCATCCTCTATATTATTCGGAGGAGGGTTTTTTAAAACCTACCCATAAAGACAGAACCTTTAACTGGGGAAGCACTCATCAGCGGAAATTCACAACAAAGATTTTGAAGGGCTTGGATACCCGTGTGAGTCATTAACTGCAACATCATCAGAATTCAGCAGTGGACAAACATTTTAAGGGTGTCCAATCAAAGTGGCCATCAGCCACAGAGGATAGTTCTATGTTAGAAATCAATAATCAAACCCTACCCAAGTATCACAATCTAAAGGAGGCTAAGCATCTTAAGCCGAATTTACCTTCAAATCCTCCAGCTAATGGGTTGGTCATTGAAATTGATACCCATACTAAGATCAGGTATCAAATGCACTACAATGACCGAATGCTCTTTGCTTGGTAGAAAGGTTGGGGGATCCCGTCTGATCAAATTGCTAATTCGGTGTCAGCTTCTCTCAATAACCGAGTAAAAATTGACATCCTTCCTGATAATTTCTTAGTTATTGAATGTGGTAATCAAAATTTGAGAAATCCTTTGCTAAACAAGGACATATTAACATTCAAGGGTCTAGGGTTTGATTGTTAAGAATGGCAACCCCTCTTTCTTCCATCTCAATTCAACTCTTGCATGGTTAATAGAGCAATTTCACTTTAAAAATTTCTTGTAGAATTACAAAATAATGATTTTTTAAGAATTGTAGGCAACAAAATACGTGAATTTGTAGAAGTTAGGAAATCAGCCCTATGCTTCTTTAACCAGCTTTTGATCGTTAACATGAATATTAACATTAGATATTTAGAGCCCATAACAATGATATGCAATAATTCTTGTTTAACCCTAGAATTACCCTTTTATAATGGTTCTTTTGAAGATATTATGCCAAGGAAGATCCCCTCTGAGAAACCTTCCCATGAATCATTTCTCAAGTCTAATGGCGCCCCATTTAGATTTGTGGAAGGAGGGGGTTTTACCTTTGAGGGCTTTAAGAATAATATTAACACTAATCATCTCACCGCAGACCTATGTCCCCATAGCTCCCCTGATCAAACCTCTCGCTCCCCTCTACGTCCATTGCCAACTATTAATCCACCAATAGTTGACTCTTTTCCTACGGATCGAGACCTGGAAGAGGGTAAAATTAGTGAGTAGCCCACTTAGATAGAGCAGCTCGGACTGACACCTTCATCTAGCTCTCTCATCCCACCTGAGAGGGTGAGTCCCTTGAGGTCTCCCCCTTTAATGGAACTAACCTCCTTTGTACAATTAGTGAAGAAGTATAATCTTTCCTCAGATCCAAGAATGGAATCCTTGCAAGGTCAACCATTCTCTCAAGTCTCATGTATGGAGGCCACTAAGGAGGCTGATGTTCGCCCTCCATCTCTGATGGTTGTTTCTGATATAATTGAAGAATCTGAAAGTGACCGTGTGGCCAGGGAAGTTAACATCGTTGCCAATTTTGTGGGGGAAGAAGTAGTAAATGACCTTATGGATCAACTGATTGATGAAATCTGTGATGATGAGGAATTCGAAAGACAAAGGGATTTCCTTGTCAAAAATCTAGTAGATATTGTCAGAGTCGACTTAGAATTAGATGAACTCTTTATAGCTTCAGATAACTTAGAAAATAATAATCCAATTACCCTAGGTATTCTCGGCTCTAATAAAAGCAAAGGCTCTCCTGACTGTGCTAAACTCAGTAAGAGAAGAGGCAGGAGATCCCTTGCTAAACTAAGATCCAAGGATGGAGAAGCAAGGGGTCAGTCTAAAATATCTACTCTTTGTAATGCAGGGGAGGGGAAGTTCCTCCCCACAAAGCCATGAAAATCATTACATGGAATGTTAGGGTTCTGAATGCCCCTAACAAATAGCGCATATTAAAGCACTGCATCTCTAATTCTAAACCTGACATAATTTTAATCCAATAAACTAAAATGAACACCTCTGAGATTGTCCTTTTTGAGAAAAAACTAGGCGTTAGACAGCTAAAACATTCCCTTTCCATAGGGGCCTGAGGGGGCTTAGCTATCATTTGGGACTCCAGATTCATCTCATTTACACCTTTAGAGATTAAGTAAAATTGGATAGGAGGAGAAGTAGTAAGCTATAAAAATAACCTAAGATTCAAATTGATTAACATTTATGGCCCTACCCAGAATAGGGATAAGGCTAGGGTGTGGATGGAACTTGAGGCTTTCCTTAGAAGTTTCCCAAATGATGTATGCGTAATTGGTGGAGATTTCAATGCTATCACCAAGGTAGCTAACAAAAGAAGAGGTAGCAGCAAACTCCCTCCAGCGGCTGTAGATTTCAATCATTGGATCAATAGGAATTCCCTATTGGAAATCTAGATGACAGAGAATGCCTTCACTCGGAACAACAGAAGGACTGGTTTTTGTAACATCGCTAAGAAACTCGATAGGTTCTTTATCCATGGGGGCCTCTCGAAGCTTAATTACTCCCTGAAGGTAGAGCCTCTCCCTTTATCAATATCTGACCGTTTCCCACTCCAATTAAACTAAATATCTGACCAACCCCTTAAAAAATGCCCCTTCAAATTTGAGAGCATGTGGTTTAGAGATGATAACTCTTTAAACCTTATTGAGAACTGGTGGAGAAGCTCTATCTTCTCTAGTTCAAAGATGTTTATTATCACAAGCAAGTTAAAGCTTATCAAAAGAAAGCTCTTAGAATGGAACAAGACTAATTTTGGAAATATTTTTGATAAAAAACTCTTAATAGAAAATGGTCTTCAGAATGTTAACATTGAGGTTCTTGAGAAGGGGATGGATGAACATCTCTTCCTCAAAGAAAAGGCTCTCCTCTCCGAATATGAAAAGACACTCTCAAATGAAGAGATCTTTTGGAAACAAAAATCGAGGGAGACTTGGTTGAGTGATGAGGACCGAAATAGTAATTTTTTCCACAATAGTACTAAGCAGAGGAGATGGGTCAATTGAATTTCTAAAATTAAGAATTGCCATGGTTCCATCCTCTTGAACTAGATGATGTTTCCTCTGAGGCAGCAAGGTTTTTTGAGAAAATCTTAAACAGTATTGAAGGCTCCAACCTCAGAGGACAACTCAATATTATCAAGAATCTTCAAAAACTCATTAATGATGATCACAACAAAATCCTATCAAAGAAATTCTCTGAAGGAGGAGGTAAAATTTGTCCTTATGAAGATGAATCCCGACAATGCCCCGAGTTCGGATGGCTTCCCCACTAGCTTTTTCCAAAAATGTTGGGGTTTTATGGGGACAGAGATCACGGATGCCTCAGAAGGTATTAGGAACTTTGGTAAGATTCTCAAAGAAATCAACAATACCTTCTTAGCTCTCATCCCCAAAAAAGAGAACCCTGAAAGCTTTAATGACTTTAGACCAATAGCCCTTTGCAACACTCTGTACAAACTCTTAACCAAAACCCTAGTAGCCAGACTCCAGAATCTTCTCCACATTATTATTAGTGAAGAACAGACTGGCTTCGTAGTAGATAGATCAATCTATGATGGGGTTATTATAGCCCAAGAGGCCATTCATTCGGTCCACCTCAACCGGGCCCCAAGTATGCTAGTCAAATTAGACATAAGCAAAGCTTACGACAAAGTTGATTGGTGCTTCCTCTACAAATGCTTGGAGGCCTTTGGATTTTCCAAATCTTGGATCAACCTAATCTTTGAATGTATATCCACCCCCAAATTCTCGATCTTGGTTAATTGTTCCCTGGAAGGTTTCTTCAGTAGCTCAAGAGGGCTCAGGTAGGGAGATCCTAAGTCCCCCTTCCTCCTCATCATCATGGCTGAAGCCCTAGGTAGGTCCATCTCTAAGGCCAAAGAGAAAGGTGGGATCCAAGGAATCCCATTACCAGCGGCCTCCCTTCCTTTACCCACCAGCAATTTATTGATGATATGACGCTTTTTGGGCAGGGAAGTGTAAGGGAAGTGAGTGCCTTCAAAGGCATCCTTAATTCCTATATGCTAGCCTTAGGTCAAGAGGTGAATCTGGCCAAGTCTACAGTATTTATGTTCAACATAGACCCCTCCTTAGGAAAATTGATCAGCAATGTCCTAGAGATTAGTGAAGGAACTCTTCGTTGTAAATACCTATGCATTCCCCTTGACAAGGGAAGAAGACCCTTAAAATTATGGGACAACTTGGTGGATAAAATAAAGTCTAGGATTAACACTTGGAAAGGAAAATGGCTCTCATTAGCAGGTAGAGAAACCTTTGTTAGATCGGTCTTGTCAGCTATGCCCATTTACCAACTCTCTTGTCAACACTTATCTTCTTCTAAACTTTCAGAGCTCAACAAGCATCTTAGGACCTTCTTTTGGCAAGGTACTAATGACAATCGTAAAATTTCACTCATATCCTGGGACAAGATATGCAAACCTAAAGATGAAGGATGAGTTGGCATTAAAAACCTTCACGATTAGGGCAAATCCTTGGGTGCCAAGTTGGTCTGGAGGATGTTCAGATTCCCCCACCTCAAATGGGCTCGCTTGCTGCATCATAAATACCTTAATGGAGGGAACCCTATCCAAATCTTTAGAGAAACCAACCCTCCCAGAGGATCCTACCTATGGAATTTTATGTTAGACCTTAGGAGGATTATCTCTAATAGACTCAGGTGGAACCTGGTGTTCGGGGATAAATCTCTCTTCTGGTCGGATTCGTGGGGTGCATATAAGGCTATTGATAATATCCATGACTTTGGTGCTTCTCGTATCCTTCTTGAATCTCATAGGGGACCCCTGATAAACAACTATATTTCCCCTTCAGAGGATGGGGCTAGTTGGCAGTAGATCGAGAAGGAAAATGAGAATATCCCGATAAAGGATAAACAAAAACTTATGGCAATTCTTAAATCAAGGAACATTGCCTTAGGTCAGAATGATGACAAGCTCATCTGGGATGGCTCCCTAAGTGGAGAATACAACTCCAAGGATGGGTACTCTCTCATCTCCAAATCATTTATAAGACCTATGACTAAGCTTCCCTTGAAACTTTGCTGGGATAAATACTGTCTGCCTAAGGTAGGGATCTTCCTGGCTTGCGGTTCAGAACAAGCTCCTAACTACGGACAAATTTAGAAGAATGGGGTATGAGGACCCTAGTAGATGTCCTCTTTGTGAGGCAGACGAGGAAGACACCAATCATATCCTCCTTAACTACCCCTTTTCTCATAAATGTTGGATCTGGTTCACTAACAAACTTGAATGGTTTGCGGCCTTCCCCCACACCATCTTTGGAATGCTCAAGGCATGGCCTCTCCTCAAGTGTGGCTGTATCTTTGAAGGTTTATGGATTGCTCTTCCTTCTTCCATTATGTGGGAACTATGGAAGGAGAGAAATAGACATCTCTTCAAGAATGCAAAACTAGAGGTTCCCAGAATCATTAATAGGATAGAGTCAGCTATCACTGAGCTCATGAACAACTGACTATCATCAGGCTCATTGAAGAATGCCTCTATCACTTATTGGGATGAAAAGATGAAAAAACATTGGGAAGGCTTATCCTTTCCTCCCTTTGGAGGAGATGGTCCTATTGCAAGTCTTTGATCAAGGGATGCATGCAGATGGCAGCCCCCAAGCGAAGGTTGGGTGAAGCTAAACTTTGATGGGGCATCCCGTGGCAACCCAAGGCGAGCAGGGATAGGATGTGTTGTTCATAATTGGGAATGCAAGGAACTAGAAACCCTTGCCTCTCTAGTTGGGATCAACACCAACAATTGGGCGGAACTTATGGCCTTGGTGGAGGGTCTGCATTTATGTAGGAAACTAGGAGTTAAAAACTTGGAAATTGAAGGAGATTCGGCTATAATTATCAATGCTCTGAGGAAAAGTAGTATGCCTAATTGGAGGCTAAATAATTTGCTGTCAAAATCTCTTGACTTATGCAGAGATTTTGATAGGTTCACAGTCAATCATATTTATAGGGAGGGCAATAAAAGAGAGGATGAGTTGGCCAACTCAGGAGCCGATGGCATCAATCTCCTATCTGTGCCACCTTATGGAAACCCCCTCTTTTGTTTTCGTGTCCTAAGTGGTCATTAGCATGTTTCTCCTTTCATCCCCTTATGTTTCTCTTGCCCAAACTCTGTTTTAACCCCCTTATTTATTCCTCTTCCTGCCCCCTGTATTAACGTATAGATACTCAAACAAACATTCAGTTTAAATATTTTTTGTTCCATCGTTTCTCTTCTACCATCGAAATCATCATGCCCTGTCGGCGAATGGATCTATTGGCTTACCGAAGCCTTTCTTTTTCCTCCCTTATCATCTTCCACTGATATAGTCGCATTGGTGTAACCAGACCTATCAGAGGTAGGCCTTTTTAGCTCCCTCAAAACCTATTTCCTCATCGATATCTTTTATCGATGTAGCTGCCTTTTGTCTGATCGACATTAATCTTTTGATGAGAACATCCCTTTCTATGAGTCCCTTTATGTTGCATCGATGCTATTATCTCCTCAAATACCTTGCCCCATTTATGATAACCATCTTTTCTTTCCTTGATATCTTTTGTCGATGGAATTCTGTCTTTGATGAGTCTTTTCTGAAGTTCATCGGCACTCTCTTTCTTTGATGGCCCTTCTATACCGATGAGACATCATTGGGTCTCATCGATATTTCTTGAAATCCATTAGGTTTCCATGTCGAAGAATCCTTGGGCTCTGGTGACCTCTTGTATTTGTTCCACCGAAACCCTTCTCCCATCGAAATCATCATGCCATGTTGGTGATTGGATCTATTGTCTCACTGTCGCCTTTCTTTAGCCTCCCTTATCTTCTTCTTCTGATAAAGTCGCATCAGTTAAACCTTGCGTATCGAAGGCATGCCTCTTAGTCCCCTCAAAACCTATCTCCTCATTGATATCTTTATTGATGCAGCTGCCTTCTGCCTAATCAACATTATTCCTTCGATGATAAATTTCCTTTTGGTGAGACCTTTTCATATTACATCAATGGTATTATCTCCTCGATGACTTTTCCCATCGATGAAAACCATCTCCGCTTTCCTCGACATCTTATGTCGATGGAATTTCTATCTTCGATGAATCTTTCTAAAGTTCACCGGCGCTTCCTTTCCTCGATGGCCCTTCCACATCGATGAGATACCGTTGGGTCTTATCGATATTATTTGCACTCCTTAGGGTTTTATGTCAAAGAAGCCTCAAGCTTCGGTGACCTCCTTTAATTGTTCCATCGAATCTCTTCTTCCATCAAAATCAACTTTCCCTATTGGTGAGTGGACCACTTGTCTCATCAAAGCCTTTCTCCATTGATAAAGTCGCATCGGTGAAACCAAGCGTATTGGAGGCTCCCCTTTTAACTTCCTCGAAACCTATTTCCTTATCGACTTCTTTTATCGATGGAGCTTCCTTTTCTCTGATTGACATTCTTTCAATGGAACATTCCTTTCGATGAGCCCCTTTATGTTGCACTGATGGTATTGTCTCCTCGAAGTCCTTTTCCTGTTGATGAAAACTTTATCCACTTTCCTCAATATCTTTATCGATGAAATCACTATCTTCGATGAGTCTTTTTTGAAGTTCGTCGGCACTTCCTTTCTTCGATGGCCCCTCTTTTTTGATGAGACATCATTGGTCTCATCGATTTTATTTGGACCCTGTTATCTTATAGGTTTCTATTGTACCATGGTATTAATGAAAATGTTCTTTTATCAATTAGTGGCTACTCCACAGATAATTATTTAAAATGGATGCTCATCAGGAGATATCACTTATCTTCCTTTAAAATCTCATGTTTTCATCGTTACCTTTGTTTCGATGAAACCATCGCCATCATCCATGAGCCTTGTGGTTTCACCGATCTCCTCATTTTCATCAAAATCTTCATAATTCTTAAGGGCCTTCTTTTAGGACTTACACTTACCTAGCTTACTTACACTTGAACCATTTTTGGGGCAGATTGCTAATGTTAGATGGTCACTTCACAACAACTACATCTTGTGAGAGGGTATTATGGGGTAGTGCAGGACTGGCTCCAGGTTGTGTAAAGTTAGGAGAGGAATATTTGCCTCATGCCATTGTTTATACCTTATGAATTATGCTTTGAAATCTTCTTTTTTTCTCCAAACTAGTCATTGGATTGAGTGAGATTTTAATTGTGTATGGATGATCCATATTATTGGTGATAGTAGTTGCTTTTCAGATTCATTATATTGTGAGCTTTATGTCGCTTGCCTGACCAAATGATTGGGTCTAAATAAAGTTGTAATTATTTGGTACTCTCAATCTATTGTGCATATGCTTTCATCTTGTTGTGTGAGTTTATGTATTGTGTTGTGTATGAGTGTTATATTGGAGGTGTTGTGTGATTTATTTGATGTATGCGTATCTTGAAGCTGTACTTTAGGATATCATTTTCTTGTCTTGAGTCTGCCCGATGTGATTTGTATGTTGCAATTGTGTTGTATGTGCTACTGTGAGTGCACCCAGATTACTTGGTGAGTATGTGCATTGTCTGGGCTATGTTGATGCGTTGTTGTGATGTTTGATCTATTTAATGCTGGCAGTGAACTAATATGTTATGCAATGTCTAGTGTGTGTATGCATTGGTTTTGGGTTGTATGTATTTGTGATGATTCATATGCTGCATTGTTATTAGTTGTGTTCAAGCGTGGAGCCCAAGAGATTCAACATGCGCCAGTGTTGTGAAGGCATTGTCATTTTATGTGTTAAGTTTTCAATCGTAATGGCTTATTTTGTCTCTTGATTTTTTTAAGTATATTTGTACCAGAGGCTACATTTTGAAACTGCAATGTTTTTAGATTGTTTCCTATTCATATCTAATGATGTTTTATCATTACAATGCTCTATTATTATTTACGTGAGATATGTGTTTCATTTGGACACTCCTCATGAAGTTGTGCCATGAGAGAGAATTGTTTACTTCTATTATGTAGTTCCACCATGTGTGGAGACCTTGCTGAGGTATATTCTTCATTGTAGCAGTTATGGCAGCCTTGTTGTGGCTTTGTTTCAGATTTTTAATTTCAAAGAGGCTCTTGCTATGTTCCTTGATGTTGTAGCCTTTCATGTACATTTGGATGTATGGGTGTTTTTAGCTATATGGTTGTTATTATTTCAATTTTTTACGTTTAGTTTTCTAGAGCCTCTGGTGATGTTTTTTATGGGTCCATGTAGAGGGAGTGGGCTTCCTAGTGATGACCAAGGGATCATGAGAGATGGGCTATCATGAGGTTCCTTGTAATGATACATTAATTCTTGACTACCAGGGAACATGCAAGTTTACCTTATATTGTAAACAAGTGATAACCTTAATAATAAATTTATGGGCTGGAAATATATTCGTTAAACAAGATAATTAATAGTGATGGACCTAATGACTTGATCCTAGGGAGGATGTTTTAGAATGAGCATGGGAAGACCACTGCGGTGATAAGTCAATCTTTGTTGGTTTTCTGATAGGTTGAGATGTCTCCACATGGCTATCGGGTGTGTGTTATGCCTTGCAGGGTTGTGATTGGCACTATGATTGGGAGTATAGCATTTGATGACACTCCACTCTTACATGTGTCCCTTTATTGCTTTCATTTGAATTTCATTCCTTGATGTTTTATAGCTTATGGGAGTCTCTTATTTGTAGTTAGATTGGTTGATTCATCCTTGAGAGTTCTTTGCATGGTCTTGATCCTTTGGTCTTAAGTGTCAGCATAGATGTAGAGTGTGTTGGGACCTTGCATCATCTCCTAGCATGGAGGGTGGTTCCTTGTAGGATCCACATTAGTCGGGTGGTTGGTACTTTTTACCATTGGGTTTTTTCCTTCCTTGCTGGATTCTCTTGTGTGGCTATGTAACTTCATCATTATGGCTTATGGATGTGCATTGCAGTAGACTGATGCATTGTAGCACATGTCTATGAGATGTAAACACTTGTAATAGTTGTAGGTGACCCTTATAGCAGATGAGAAAAGCTCACCATGTAATGATTATGTGGATGTAAGTGTATTGTTGACTCTTGATGACATCTTAGCCTTGATAAATGATTGTAGACATAACATGACATAGATATGTGATGCAACATGATATATGGTTCAAACTCTTAATATAAAAAAGAAATACTCTCTACTCGTTTCTATTTTATTATGTACTTAATAGGACAATAGACTTAGATCATGACAATGGATTAGTAACATTAGAAGAAAATGATATGTGATTAGGAGTTGCCTTTATAATGCGATAATGATCCTTAGTTAAAGCTAAGAAAATTAAATAAAATACATGGTTGAAACCATAGTATGGTAATAGAACCTTATGTATATGGAATGGTTGTAATGTAATAATTTTTAAGATAATGTAAAATGCATTCATGTGTTGTATGATATGTGTTATGGTTTGGATTAGGATTATGCCATTGGTAGTCATGCTAACTTGTGTTAACAAGGAATTGAGTAAATATGTTATAATGGTGGAAGTTACTCTCAAATTTGATTATGGTTATGGTACAAGTATTAGGTTGTGTTGTATTCGTCCCATAGCTTGTGATATAAAAGTGGATCAGATTCCTTGTAATGTTTCATTGTAAATGGATGTCTTTTATGTGTGAGTAATTGTGATAGTTCCAGATGAATGAACGTAATAAGTGGATACCTCTAATACATGGTTGTGATAGGGTAGTTGGTGGAAGATGTTTAGTCTAAGAAAAGAAACATATTGTGTTAGAATGATGTAAATTAAGGATAGTTCTTAAATTAGGAAAATAATAAGAGTATATCTTATTTTACCCTAAGTTTGTATTAGATCTAGTTCATGTAGCTAATAGATTTGCAGTAAAATGAAATTGGAATGAATGAATTTATGTTAATGGTGAATTATAAAGTAAGGAAAAGAATAGCAATTTTAATTATGTTTTGGGGCATTTGGAAATAATATGGAATAGGACTCTATGCATGTGGATAAGGTTAATGTATGGAAGGTGAATGTTAAACTGTAGCATGTGTAGGATGATAGGAATTGTTCATATGGGTGTGTTGAAAGAAAGAAAGCATGAGTAGAATATATTAAAGTAATTGTATATACAATCAAAATGCATGGAATAAAATGATCATCTCTAGGAGATAGAATCATATTAGGGTTAGTAATTATTGTTATGTCTTTTGTTTCATTGCCATGCTGAGATATTATTGTCTTCATAATAAAAGTTTAAATAAGGATATCCCTATACTCTCACGCATTATACATAAGAATACATGAAGAATTTTATCAAGTTCCTATGAGAATGTTAGGGGTTAATAGAAATGTATTTATGTGATAAGGGAGAGAAAATCATGGTAGTTACATTAGGTCCCTAAGGGGATTATGTTGGCTAAGGACTTTTAGGATAGTTTAGACTTGTGAATAAAATGAACATTAGGTTGAGGGGATCAATCTTGCATTTGGAATTATGTAGCCTAAGATATAAAAAGGAATTTACCATGAGGAATAGTTAATGTGTAATGTATGTGTGCCTAGATAGGGTAGAGAAATATCATGGTTGCATATCCTTGAATAGGAAATCTATGATAGAATTGAGTACAACAAAGATTGTGTAGTTGTATCTCATGAATGGACAACTGAGTAGGTTGCATATGTGTATGTGCATGATAGAAATGAAATATTAATGAGGATTAGTAACTAGATGTTGCTGCTGAAATTAATTAATGACGTTAATATACCCTAGGGACTAGTGTAATAAGTGTATGTTGTTATTGCACCTGTGTAATGATGTATGTATTGTGTGTACAGATGGATGCACTTAATGTCAAAGGTAATGTATTTTAATGTTAATTACATGTGAAAGAATGTTAGTTATTTGTTGCAATGATGTTGAGTGTATCATTAGTTGTTTACAAAAATAATTATCCCATTTGAGGTTAGACTAGCTCAAGTTCCCTAGGGTATTTTTGGCTAGCTTTACATCTTATCTCATGTAGCAATTTTATTTATTAATCCCTTGCGAATCTATTTATCTATTTGATAATGTAATAATTTATCATTTTATCAATAGTAATATGGGTTTTCCTCCATAGTGGGGATTATTTATTTTATGAATTTTTTTTATTCAATATATCTATTTGGCTATCCATGGAGGTGGAAACATTGGAATATGAATTTGATCAAGGAAAACCCCTATATAACCCAAACATTTTTCTTTATATACATGTGTATAAGTGGCACACAAACCTCAAGAGTGCAAGGAAATTTCTAGAACTTATTATTCTTTCTAGCTCACTAGAGTGATATTTTTATAAGGTAGTTGATGACCACATTATCCTTGACACTTATTCATCTCTAGGGTTGTGAATTCCATCCTCTACATTTTTAAAATTTTGGGCAAAATTTGCCTATTTACTCAAGGAGTGAGGCCCAAAAGGGTCATTTTAACTATTCATTATAGGGATTTCTTTTGTGCTTTCTATAGAGCCACAATTAAAATGCCTCATAGATGATATGTTCACACTATCAGATTCAAGGAGCTTCATGCCACTATGGAGGATGAACCACTAGATGTGGTAGGTTAAAAATAATTTTCTTTTTCTTTTATTTGAAGCATTTAATTTCAATAGTAAATTTACAAGATGTACATACATCTAGGATATATGTGTCTATTATTAAGCATCACATTCATTCTAGATGAGATATCATATTGGCATCCACCAAGCATACATACATCCTCATGGCACAGTGGTGTCCAAGACTGAGACTTTCCCAATTTTGGGGTAATAGCTTCACGTTTTTTATTTGGATAAATAGGTTTTTAGGGGACCAAAAACCCATGGATTTATCATGGATTTGAAACCAACAAAGGGACGTTGCAGAGAGGAACAACAAATCTAAATAGCAGCAAAGCTACAGTCAACTAGACTATAGCGGTACAACAACTACTAGCCACACACAAAAGAGAGACAAAAAAAACTAGGCTGGCAACAACAGCAGATCTAAACCATCTTATAGATTTGAGAAACAAAACATGAGGATTTACCTGGTATCCTCAACCAAAAAATAGGGTTTCTCCACATTCCCTTAACCAATATCAGAGTCTCTAGCTCACTAACAACAAGAACATATCCTAACCAAAAAAACACACTGGCCAAACTGGGCCCTTGAAAACTACCATCATCCAGCCTGTCCTTGATAAAATTAAAAAACAAAGGGTTTTTCCAGGTTCCCTTAACCATGAGAGTTGGTTTTAAGAGGCCCCTGCAACCAAAAAAGGGTTTTATATGGCTCTCCCAACCAGTGGGGCCTTGAAGACTGTAAACAACCATCCCTTCCCTACAACAAGCAAGAAACGTAGGGTTTTTTCCAGGCTCCCTCAACCTTGAATGAGAGTTCAAAAAACATCCCACAGATCCACCAAACACCATCTGCAGCTCCTGTGATCAAACACAACACCCAACTCCACCTCTATAACAAAGAAGTTATCCCTGAAAAAAACCATCTCCACCTCGATAGAAGAAGGTGTCACCTCAATAGACCAAGCCAAGGAAAACCAAAGGTGCTAACAAAGAACCAAGAGAGAAAGAGTCATGGGGGTCAAAATGTAAAGATGAGGATAAACAGGCCCCATCAGCAGAAATAATAAGTGTTTTAAAAAGGCTCCCTTAACCTTCTCCTGAAACAAGAAAACAGGGGTATTCCTAAAATGCTCAAACTCAGAAAAAAAACACCCCATGGGGTTTTAGAATGGCTCTCAAAACCATAGCAGGGCTAGAACAATAGTTCCTCCTACTGAACACCAAAGAGAAGAGGGAAAAAAGAGACCCCTAAAACTTCAACAACTCCCAAGGAACAAAGAGAAAAAAGAACTCTCTCCAAAAGAAAAGGATAGCCTAGAGCAACCTCCTGCATCTAGCCAAGGGAAAACTAGAAAGACACAACTCCACCTAAATAGGAGACGGGGTCACCTCGATGGACCAAGCTAAGGAAAACCCTTGGTAAAGAAGGAAAAGAAGAAACCCAGGAACGCACACAAAGCTACAACTAATAATCCTCGGAGAGAAAGGAAGCCAAAAACCACACACATCATAGGCAAAAACCCTCCCAAGATAACCAGAGGATTCAACACAAAGAAACAAGGAATGGTGGGTAAAGGAAAAAAAGAAACCACAACTTCCATCCATAGGAAGGTTAAACCATGAGGAAGATGGGGAAGGCACCTGCAGATCAACACACCATGACCCCATCTTAGCCAAAACAATAGCCCCCTTGGAGCCAATAGGGGTCATGACCCAGTCTCCCAAGAGGCAATCATAGTCAAGAAAGGGCCACCGGAAACCAATGAACACCACTTGTGGGAAATGAAATAGAGCAATCCCATCACCTTCAAACTTGATCCCAACCTCCACTTCACCCCTGCCTCCATCGGCATCCTCTGCATCGACATCCCCACCATGAGAATCCTCTGCCTCCTCCTCTGAAGCAAAAACCCTAGCTCCCAACCCTCTTCCGCAGTCGTTCCCACTCATTCTTCCCTTCAACTTGTTGTTGGTAATACCTTCACATTATTTTTTAAAATTTTTAAAATAAAAAATATTTGTACCATGTAACATATTCTAGTTATATAGAATTATAAGTTTACAGGCATAGTTTAGCCCTATTTGAATTTCCTTTTTTATTTTGTTCTTCCTAGCTCACCAAAGCAATAGTTTTGTGACGTATCTAAGGATAATTTTCTCCTCGAGACCTCATTGTATCTATTGTAGAGGATCCCCTCCTCTACATTTTGGTGAACCTAATGTGAATGCCTTAGGTCAAATCTCTTCCTTAAAAATTTGGATGAATTCAATATGTTGGGTGATGTCCTAGATAATTCCCTAGAGGTGTCTCTATTTACTTCTATGTCTTCTATATACAACCCACACCTAGGCTCTTCTTCCTTGAAGGATGAAATTATGTGAATTTTTGGTAAACTTTGGAAAGTAACTCTCCTAATTTTTTCACAACATTTACTCAATCTAGAAACACTTCTTATAACTCAATTTATAAATCATATAACACAAGATGAAACAAGAAAAATATTAATCATTATAACACTTATTTACCACCTTCTCAACCATATCTCTCCCAAGATCCTAAATATTTGATTAATCACCCTATTGATTATGATATTATTAAGAAACTTTGTGTGACTCCTATTAAGATCTTAATATGGGATTTTCTTCAAACTTCTCTAGTTTTTTAGGGTATTCTTGAGAAATATCCTAAAAAAATATTGTTGCCTTCTACTATTAGGCTTGCAGGTATGAATGTAGTAATAGATCATGTTTACATCAATTCACTAACTATCAAGTTCTATCCACATGAGCTCCCACCTCTAGAAGTAAGGAACTTAGAAAACCCATTAATGCTAATCATTTATCTCAATGGTATTGGCATTAGGTGGACTCACAATGATACTAATTCAACACTCAATGTTTGTATTCTAGATTCAATGACCAAAATTTAGGTGGATTCAAAATCTATGTCTGCTTCTCTATTTATTCTTGTTTTTGATAGCATTGGTAAAATTAATTTGGGCACTGTTATCTTGCCTTTATATATTGGACCAATTACTAATCCAACCCTAGTGTATGTTATACATGGAATTTTAACATATAATCTTATTTTGGGTAGACCTTGGATTCATGCTTTAGGAATAACCTCATTTACTCTTCATGGTTATGTTAACTTTGTTTCTAAATTTCGGGTAGTAACAATCAAAGTTGATCCTGATTTCATACATCTATGTCAAATGATAATACTAGGTTAGGATTCAGTTACACCTACCTCTCATAATTGTATCCTATTATTATCTTCTAATGTGATAACATCTACTTTTGTGGTATCCCCTAAAAAGGAATGCTAGGAGAATTTTTTCTTAAAGAGGATTCTCCAAAGAAAAGGGATCCTCCTAAAGCAAAAAGTCATAATTCTACTTCTAATCAATCACCTTCTCCTTCATCTCCTTCTAAACTAAATGCATGTTTATCTAACAACTCGGGAACTCTTGCCTTCACTGCATCCTGTATTAGAGAATACAAAGTAGATCCAATATAATTGAACATCCCTAAGATATTAGTTACCTTAGTTAAGAAGGATGATAACACATCTATAAAACTAGGTAATACTTTTCATGTTGATCATCTCTTCTATATAAATCCCTTGATCTTCTATGAGTTACACCGTATCTATTAGTTTTGGTATGATCTTGTTTCTAAATATGTCTATAGAGGTAGGGATTGTGGACTTGATGAACAAGGTATTCAAATCCCTTTAGAGGCTAAAGAAAATTACTCTAATGTGAGAATTAAATACTACACCATGTCCTTTAAGGAAAAATCATGGTTGAATGTCAATTTTATTTCCATTGAACCTCTCTATCTTAAGCTTCTTCATACTAAGTATGTTGAAAATGGCATAATCTCCTATGAAGTTCCTTTGGATATTTCCACTGCAAAGGAAGCTCTATAATAATTCTTGGGTGTCTATTATGATCTTCCATCTTATCATCATAAGAATTGATTCCCTTGTTGTTTTAATAGTCAAGCATACTTTGAGGAATCTATTATGAGTTATGATAAGGAGGTTGCTTTATCTCATGATTATGAAAGCATTCCAATACCACATCTTGAAGATCATAGTACTCTTTTGAAAGGGCATACTATCAATGTTATCATAGATCCTAAATCTTTTAAGAAGATAAATAATATTGGAAAGTTCCTTGATTGAGAGGAGCATAAATTGTATTATGATATATTGCATCATTATTCTAATAATTTTGCTTGGTCATATAAAGATATGCCTTGTATTGATGAGTCTATAGTGGTTCATAATATCATTTTGTGTCCTGATTCCAAGATTATTAAGCAAAATATCTATAAGATGAATCCTCAGGTTGCTTTATTGGTCAAGATCGACATAAAAAATCTTCTAAAATATAGTTTTATCTACCCTATTGACTACTCACCTTGAATATCAAATATTATCATTTTGATAAGGATTGATGACCATATTCGTGTTTGTACCAAATTCCACAATCTTAATAATTCTTTTATGAAGGATAATTTTTCACTTACTAATATCAGTATGATTATTTTTTTGATTGTAGGCCAAGCCTTACTTTCCCTCACAGATGGCTTCTCAAGTATCAATATAACATAGCCTTTACTGCCCATTGGGGTAATTTTTGTTATGTGATCATACAATTGGGGCTGAAAAATGCTCAATAAAGCTATCAAAATGTAGTGAGGTCCTTATCTTTCATGAATTCATTCACAAGATACTAGAAGATTATGTTGATGACATAGTGGCTATGTTTGTGACTCATCAAGATCACATCAAGAATCTTCATCTTATCTACAAAAGACATTGACTCTATAAGATGAGACTAAATCCTCTTAAGTGTGTCTTCAACATGAATGTTGGTAAGGATCTAGGGTTTATTTTCTCTCATTGCAAAATCAAAGTTGACACGAATAAGATTGATGAAATTTTTAACATGCCTCCACCTAAGGACATCTCACAACTTCATATTCTGCAAAGAAATATTTAGGTAATTTATAGATTTGTGTCTCAATTTGTTGATTGTACCCTTCCACTCATGTGTTTGTTGAAGAGACATGTATGTTTTCAATGGGATAGTGAATGTCAAAAGGATTTTGATGCTATCAAAAGCTATTTGGCTAATCCTCCTATTGTAATGCCAGTTATCTAGGATAGACCCTTCTTTCTTTATTTTTCAATATCACTAAAAGCTTTGGTATCCTTATTGGCTCGGTATCACGATGGTGGTAGAGAGAGTGTTCTATTACAATAGTTATCATTTGATCAACTATGAAACTCAATACCCTATGATGTATAAGAAGCTCATTGCTCTCATCTTTGTAACACATAAGTTAAGACACCAAATTCTTCATGTAGAAATTCAAGTGATTGTTAAAAATAATTTTCTTAAACATCCCTTTTAGAGGGTTGATCTCTTTCTAAGGTTAGCAAAATGGGTGATGTTTCTTTCTAAATTCGACCTTAAATTCACAACTCAAAAATCAATCAAAGGTCAAGTTGTCGTTGATTAGTTAGTGAAATCTCCTTCACCTACATTGTTCCCTTCTTTAGACTTTAACCCAAATGAGAATTTTCTTACAACTAACCATGAACCTATATGGGAAATGTATTTTGATGGATTGGGATGCTAGACAAGTTCCACTATAGGTGTGGTCTTAATCTTACATAAAGGACAACTAGATCCTCTTTCCTTTTGACATGAATTTCACAATATAAACAACATCATTCAATATGAAGCCCTTATTTCAATCTTGTGTGTCATGATTTCTTTTTAGGTTACGCATATTTGTCTTCATGGTGACTCTAAACTCATTGTAAACCGAATCATGGGAGAATATTATGCTAAACAATCTAAGATATCTTAGTATCAATATTTGGCTTTAAATTTACTTAGTCATTTATGTTCTTATACTATCAACGGTACTTGTAGGTGACCAAATCATCATTTGAATATAATGACAAGTGCAACTTCCCTTGTACACCTTCACTTTAGAGTACACAAGTCTCACTTTGTGGTACAAGTTTTTTGCTCCCCTATTATTTATGACAAAATTGAACTCAATCGTCTTATGTGTGCTCACATAGACTTAGGGGAATTTTTTTCTTAAATATACAACTATCTAAAATCTAGAAGTTTTCCCAAAAAGTTGGTAAGAATACTCATGTTTTATTTCAAAGATTTCAGCTCGTCATATTGTCCTTTCCAATGTTCTTTATCAGAAATATTTTTATGGTCTTTTTCTTTGATGTCAAGTACTAAGGCTGAAATACATCTTGCCCTTCAAGAATCTCATTTAGGCTCTAGGGCTGTAAAATTTGAGGGTAAATCCTTAGTACATTGTGAAGTAAGTACTCACCTTCCACCGTTTAATTTAATAATAAGGAGCCTTCCATTGTCTACATGACTAAAACCCATCTTTGGTAATTACTTATTCCTTGAATTATATCAAATGAAGGGTGAAGATCCATTCCAAGTTGAACACGGTTAATGTAGAGAAAGTTTAGTTCACTTGTGCCACATCTCATTGGCAAATTTGGTGTAAAATACATGAGATCTATTGCATTCACCATTAATTTATTTGGTGTTTGCATTTGTAAGACTTGTTAGCGCATGCATCATCTCCCTTGCATTCACAACTCGGTATTGGTGTGGAGATATTTAAGCTACCAAAGTGGGCATTTAAATTAGATATTATGATTGAAGGTCTCCAACGTGTCGAAATGAAAGCCAAAAGGAAAATGTTTGGCCTTGTATTCCCGGGTTCGACTATTTATTCTCCAATTATTATGCTGAAGGCATATTTTATTGTTGGCATTGTGTTGTTATTGATGTCAAGTGGTATTTTTGTCATTGATGTCAATAGGTATAGCATGTTACCAATATAGATTGTCACCAGTAAGTATGGGATGTCGACCAGAGAGTAAGTTTTCAAACTGGTATGGAATGTTCACTAGTGAGTAAGTATTGGAGACCTTTATGGTATGTCAACCGGTGAGTGATGTGTTGGCAATGTGTTGTTGCCAACTGGTAAGCATGGGACTAGTAAGAAAGAAAGGTTGATCCAATAAAGAATGTGTAGGAAACTGGTATGTAGTTTGATGTCATATAGCAGGACTCCCACCGGATAAACATGTTGTCACAGGATGAAGAGAAGACTGACAGAGAGTGTGCTCAACCGGGTTATATGACTGGTTGAAATTGTCTCTACTCAAAAAGGGAAGTCATATTGATGCAATACCAGAAGTAGAGAGCATAATGTAATGACAACTAGCTCCCACCAATTATTGGCCTGTAGGTGACAAGGATCCACTTCCACCGAGTGTTTGGCAAATTGAGTGCAACAATCTATCTCTCCTACTGGTGGTTGAGGGCTTATATCGGGCGACCAAGTGAATCATGAGGAAGCCTCTAGTATATGAAACCAAAGATATGAACCGGATCAACAAGAGAAGGCATGATGAGTTGTCGGGATAGAAAACAAAAAGGTTTAGCAATTGCAGAAATGGTTTCATGCTAGGATGCAGATGGAGATTGGTGTTACCATAATTGGTGACAGTTGAATATTTTTGGCATGGTGATTCTCATGGATGTTACCTATATGTAGGTAGGAGTATTGTCAACCAGTATTCAGGAACAAAGAAGTGATCAAACAATTGGTATGGATGATTGGAGAAGATTTAGGTGTTGAGGTTCAGAATATATGTTCATAGCATTAGCATAAGTCTGTGACCAAAACTACATCAAGTCTGGTGAACCAGAGAGCATGTTTATAATTGACTAATATGTACTCTATAAAGAAGAATGAATATCGGTCTGGTATGTAGGTTGGAAAGGAAACTGATAAGCGAGCAAAGAGGGAAAGTGAAAATATCTTATCAGATAGAGATGAACATGATGACTCACTGTTGGCACATGTTGTGATTGGCAAGGTTGATGATCAGGCTGATATGTTCCAACTGACAGAATAGAGGAGAGCTAGCATGAAGTTTAAATGGTTAGTATAACTGGTAGGGCAAGATGAACCGGTAGAATCAGGTAAATACCGGTAGTGTGTTTTTGGTTGGTGCTTGAACCTAAACTAACATAGTGAATTGAGGTGAATATCAATGAAGATGACACATAAGATCCAAGTGGCTAATGTGCAGTGGTGAAGAGTGTGTTAGCAAGGTAGTTTCCAACTAAGTTTGCATTAAATGTTGACTAAGGAAATCACAGATGAGTTGTAGAGGATTGTGGCTAAAAGAAGATCAAAGGATAGAGATCTGACTCCTTGACACCATGATCGAAGTAAGACATCAGGTTGCAGATCTGATTTGGAGTAGGAAATAGCGAGATCATTTAATGTGATTGATAAAAGCAGGGTTGGTGATTAGTTTTCAAGTTGCTAAGTTTAGTAAATGGGTATAGAATGGAAGAGATTTGGTGACACCGTCTAATATTTTGCAGGTTGTCCATCTCGAAGATGAGATCTGATTTGATTTGCTATGGATCTGGGTTGGTGGAGAAAACCCTAGGTGCATGAAGTTGAATTCATTTTTTTTGGCAAGAAAACACAAATATAAATATGTAGATTGAAGATCTATGTTGGTGATGCTGTTGTGCTAGATATTGAAAAATAGAGTGTGAGTGTGCAATAGAGAGTTAATCAATTAGAGAGTTCATTGAAGAACATTGAAGCAACTAAGTTCTTGAGAGAATTGGTAAGAAGGGTTTAACCAGTAAGCAGAGTAACTGGTAACTAGGTGCATGGTCTGACAGTTCATCTAACTAATAGTCTGAACTAGTAAGGTAGCAGCAGTGAGAAAAGAAGAGCAGAGAGAGAGTGAGAAGAGGTCAGACAAGGCAGAGGCTGAGTGGAAGAAAATTCAAAGAGGGTGAGTAGAGTATCGGTAGTGACAAGAAGCAGTGGGTCAGAGAAAATTGAACTGGCAGAGAAGAGGCAAAGTGATAGAAAGAGGATTCAACCGGTAAGGCAGAGGAGTGAAACCGACAGAGAGATTATTTGCAAGTGTTACAAAACACATTTGTAACAAGGCACTTTTAATTGTATTAAGATTTATCATATTGTATTTCAGTGAGTTGGTGCTTTGTGTAGGGGTTGGTGCTCCTTTGGGTTGGTGCTCCTTGGGTTGGTTCCCTAATTCAGTAGGGGTTGGTGCCCCAAACATTGTAATATTGTTGTTTCATTGTGAGGCTGGATTGGAGTAGTAGACTCCAACAATATTTCTTGCCAAATTTTTTTACACTTTGGGTTTTCCAAGCATATCCGATGTTGGTGTTATTTCTTATTGATCATTTCCTTTATCTCATTGGTATAATCCCTTAGTCTTGGAATTTCTAACTGATACACATCTTTAGGATTAAAATTTTTAAGGTTGTTGATAACCACTGATTCGCCCCCCTCTCATTGGTATCTTGTGTTCTACACTTATTTGAAGTGAACCAACTGATGGAGTAGATTGTTTAAGAGGGTATGCAAGACGATCAAAGTCATTCTGATAGTTGAATTTTTTCTATTTTTTATTTGTTAGTTTGTTGGTTTATTTTGTATTTTGTTACACCAAGGTTTTAAAATTTCAGTCATCTTTTTCAAAAGCTAAGTCTCGACATGTAGTCAACCATTTGCCAGATTTTCAAAAACCCTATCTGTTATGTCATGAGTTCTCGAACCTAAGTGTTGTAATATTCTAAAGTTCTAAAAATCGTCGATTCCTCAATATCTCTCTGAATTGAACTATTGTCATCAGTTATGGTATCAAGATCTATGTGATTAGGCAGTTGGGACATTTCCAAATTCTTGTACTTAGTCATTTGTGTTGGTTCAAAACTTTGAAAAATTGTCAATTAGTTGATTGTTCTCTAAAACCCACTCCTTTGTGTCAACTATTTTGATTTAGTTCTTAAATTTTCTCATCCTTGGACTATATTCGATATGTCTTATCATTGGTCACCCAAGTTGGTTTTGTCTAGGTTGGTAATTATTTGAACTTTTGAATACACAAGAAAGGAGTGCAAAGGTGCATAAATCTTTCAACTGTCTAAATGCATGGAGTTTTTCTTTTTCTTTTTAAGACATAATTTTCTCTAATATTTGGGAAGTATAAATCCTTAATGACACATTGGGTGGCTAAAACATTTAGAGCTACTGACGCAACTTTTGAACATGAATAATATCATTGCTCACTGTAAAAATTTGATGAGCTAATGACTGTAAAAATTTGATGAGCTAATGACCTCATCTATAAATGAACGGTGGCCATATTCTTGAACCCATTCTCTCTTTAGGAATTGGCCAGAAAAATGGTAAACTGGCAAACAGGCGACTCAGTTGAAGGAGTAGGAATTTGAGAATCCCATTAATGTCTATTTCAGAATTTCTTGAACCAGTGCTTGATATGGTTTATTTCTTTGTCTTAAGACAGTATGGTGCTTCCTCATGAAGGTCAGATTTCCATGGTCCAAACTAATTTCAATTAGATTCAAAGAGACCAGGAAGACATAGTTGCCTAGTTAAACATGGTTGCATGGAGAGAAAAAACTAGTTACAATGAATATAGAAGGATAACTTTTATTCTAGAAGAAGAGGAGGGATAGGCTTAAGCTCAGAATCATCTTCTACAAAGAGATTGTTGCAACTAGAAATCCCACACCTGGGGCAAATTAATTCAACCCATAGCAGAGGTCTGCAGCTAGGTAAGTACACAAATAGTTATTGACAAAAGTTGACATGAGGTAAAATGATTCTCCCATGAGAAGGTGTTGCTCCCACAATTCAACCTAATTTGGAATTAGTTGAGGACCCACAAGAAGATATTCTTTTTGGACTGTTGACTTTGGCCTCAAAATGTAAAGTGAGCTTTAAAGAATAAATGAGATCTATTTTGGTGTTGGAAGAAGAAGAAGAAGAAAATGCAAAAATGTAGGATGTCTTGCTTTTGTTGATGATCGTACTGGTAAGAAATCATGTAACATAAACTCATTAATAGATTTTTGTTTCATAGACCTATGGTCAGTACAAGTGATGTAGCTCGCCAGGATCTAGTAAGCCATTTTTCATCTTATTTTGAGTAACTTTTCAGCTCCTCTATGGGAACGATCATTTTCAAAGAATATTATTTTAAAACATGGTTACTAATTGTTGTCTATATATATGTTAGATAGAAGATAGAGAAGGGGGGATTTTTCTTTTGGCAATTTTTGAATATTTGACCATTTTCGAATAGCCATTTATAAGAGAAATTTGAATGCAATTTCATAAATCATAAACTTTGGGTCACAGTTGATGAATTTTTTTATTCTTCATATGTTGAATACTTTGTTATTTGGGTTATCTTTTCTTGTTATATGTTGAATGGATTTTAAAATTTTATATGCACATTGTTGTGAATATTTAGCTTTGGATAAATGTAGCAGTGATGTTTTAGTTGTTATAAATCTTAGTATTTTGGGGTAGAATCTTTGTATTCTATTCAATTACAACTGTGTCATGACATTTTACCTTTAAAGATTTTTGGTTAAAATTTCCACCTTAATTTCTTTCTTGTTAAAATAAGACCCCTAAAAAATCATAAATTATATCATAAGAGGGAGTTGTACATCTGTAATTCAAAGGAAGATTACCTATGCAATGGTGATCTATTTAATTGTTTGTTAGTTTTTTGTCTTCATATTTGGGGAAAAGAGAGTTTGTTTGTTTGTATTCTTAAAAAGACAAATCTATTAACAAACAATTTTTTGGTGACTTTATTGGAGAGGGAAAAGACCAGTGATATTATCTTTGCAAATTCCTAATGGTTCTTCCCCAAGAATGGAGATCGGTGACTTTGTTTGATTAAAGACCTCAAAAAATGGTTCAATTGCATATGAATTGATAAGGTTAGTCTGAAACGTGACAATTACCAAACAATTAGAGAAATATTAGTTGAAGATAACAAGATACTTCATTTATTCTAGAATGCTCTCAAAGAAAGCATCTCTGAAGCTGAAAAGAAAAAGCTACATATGTCTAAAGATCACAAATCTTCATTACTATTGAGAAGTTTGCATCATAAATATTATCTTCTTAAAGACCTTGAACAAGAGATTCACTAGATTAGGTTGTGGTAGAAAGATTAAGATTTCTCAAAGCACAACCAAAACATGAAAACTAGGTTTCTTATAATTACTCTATTCTTTCCAAGCAAGATTCCATCGTGACATTGGTTGAACCTAAGGATTTCTTAGAATCATTGAATATATCTGCAACAAGAAAGAGTCTTGAACCTGACTGAAATAAAATAAAATAAAATAAAAAAGAATAAAGAAATTCCATGGCATGTATGCAATCAAGACAACTCGAGTAGTCATTCATTTCCCCTGAAGAAGAGGTATTGCTATAGGAACAAAGTCTCATCCTCATTATGAATTGGTACCTAAAGGGTTCACATCATGACTTCTTATGAATACAACCTCTTATGACTCTAGTGATATGAAAGAAGATACAAATGGTATTGCATCTAAAACTTTATCTTCCCATGAACTAGAAACTTTTTCTTTTGATATTGATAAAGAATGTTTGGGATAGAAATAATTCTTGGAAGTATCTAGAGAGAGGGTTTTTGAATCATACTTCAGACACAGAGGATTTTTTTTTGATAATATTAACTAAATGCTTAATGAAGCTAAAATAAAGATTGGGAATATGGTTGAAATGAGATAAGTTAAACAATCCATTTTTAGCACAAAGTCATATATGTAGCTCAAATATTCATCATTCAATTTTCTTGATGAAGGAAAGTCGTCACAAGAAGCGGTAGTATATTCTTCTAATGCTCTTAGAAAGTATCTTTACAAAGAAGATAGTATGCAGACCCAAATGGCCTCATTTCGATCTCCTATCACTTGTGATTTTGGTTCAATAAATGAAGTAAATGAGATTGGATATTTGATAGTCCAATGATTGACCTTGATGAAGGTATGAGTGAATTAAATTCTCAATTAGCTCACATTTCCCATGATGATTTTCTTGGTGGAAAAGACAAATAAATTGTTGAGAATAGATTTGATCCCATACTTTTAGAATGTGATTTCCCAAGCTTGCGGGATACATCCATATGCCTAGATATTACTCCAATAACCTACCCAGATGGAAATGATAAAATATGATCGATTCCAAGACTATGCAACATGGTTTCCTAAAAAACTTCCATGATGGTTTGAAACTTAATTCTAATATAGTACACCTTTTTTCATTTAAAACATTGGAAAATATTGAATCAAGAAAAATGATGTAGGCAAGAATATTTCTTCTAAAAGTGAAGGTATACCCAATATAATGATTCACAACCAAAGCATTGAAAAGTACTTAGGAGAGTATGTATATATTCATAAATATAAGGCTGGTATAGAACTTGGGTCAAGAAAGAAAGACAAAGAAGGAATTTTTCAAGAAGTGTCTCACAAATTCTTTACCCTCACTTGAAGCCTAGGGGTCTCAGACAATGTCTTTATTTTTAGAAAAGAGCATTAATTTTCAAAATAGAATTCATTATTGGTATGATCCAAGGTATAGTTTCATTCATTTACTCTTTCATGAAATCATTTGGTAATAGAATTATCGAGTCAGTCATGGTTAAAGCAAATTAGGAATTGTCTTTTAAAAATGATTCTATGGATGATAAGTGGAATACTAGTGAGGTAGTCTTGCATCCTAAGAATGAAAAAGGTTTACCATCTAAAGTGATGCACACTATAGGACATATTTTCAAAAATAAAATCATGAATGATGATGACCATAATATGGATAGAAGAGAATTTGTGCATTGAGATAATACAATGAGAAGTATACTTTTTTCATGTATAAATGAGAATTTTAAAAATCATCTTGTACAATTGGCCAAAGAAACTATGAGTATTGATGAAGCTAGAGAGGTTCAAAGGAATTTTTAGTTTCATGAAAGCTCCACTTTGGGTCATTGTCCTAATACTTTAGTTAGTGGTTTTTGTCATAGTCCAAAAAAATTCTCATTTTCTTATTCATATTCATGAAACCTTTTTAAAAGAAGATCAAAATTTTGGAGGTCCCTTTGTTAGTGAGGTGATTAGATAAAATAAATAAAATTATTCTCTTTTGTTTTAGTTACACAAATTAGACAATAATATAGAAGTAACATCTTATTCTACAAAGGCATTGAGTGATGTAGCCAATTAAAACATAATCAATATAACAAAGAATAATCAGAAATAAACACAAGTCTAGATCAAATGTTCTTCATTCTTCTTCTACAACTCCAACCATTCTTCCATTACAATCACAAAGTCCCTATTTGAAACAATCACCAAAAAATTCCTTTTTGGGCAGATTTTTACAAAATCCAAAATTTGCCATTTAAGGAAATTTTCAAATCTATCCCAAAAATCATGAAATCTTCTAGAAATATAAAAAAAATTCCTACGACACAAATTAACAATTTTCTAATCTTAAAAAGATTACGAGCTCAAAATTAACGAAAAAACCATCTTTCTAAAAAATCAAAAAAAAGAGTAAAAGCCAATTTTGAGGCCTTAGATGAAGGAATCCGGCCCTGAAAATTTGAAATTTTGGGGGCCCTAAAAAAAATTTTTCATTTGTATTCCAATCAAATCCTCAAGATCTACATCCATGTTAAATTTCAGCCCAATCGGACAACCGAGTCAAAAGTTATGACCCCGCGAAGTCCCTGCATCATTCTCCTCTGGTTGAAAAGAACGTAGCTCCTACAAGTGGGTGTCCTCAAATTGCTACCACTGACATCGATCCAACTACTAAAATTACCACTCTATAATCCATGTGCTCTCTATTGGTGCTAATCCATCCCACTGTACCAAGTATCTATGGTATTCTCCTTGTCGAGTGCGAACAGTCTTCTTGTCAAGAATCTGTGCAATCTTTTCCTATTTCTTACTAGGGAGTGTTCACTACCAATCTACTTCCTCCTCACAGCCATCATCATGAATTTCACCATGAAATGTGTATAGATCAGAAATATTAAATACAGGAGAGATATCAAGATCAAGTGGTAGATCGACCTAATAAGCATTGTCATTGATTCTCTTGAGAACCCTGCAAGCACCAACTTTCTTATATTTTAATTTGTGGTATGTACCTGTAGGAAACCTATCTTTCTAGAAATAAACCATCACTAAATCACCTTCCTTAAAGACATGATGTCATCGACCAACATTGACAATAGATTTGTACTTTGCATTACTTTCCTACAACTTTTGTCTCACCCCTTCCTGCAATTGGTGAAGGTGTTCTGCAAATGCTACTGCATCATCACTGATTATTTCACCAAGGGGAAACTGCACCAAATCTAGAACACCCTTAGGATTCCTACCATAAACAATTTGAAATGGAGATTTACCTATAGATCTATTCACTGAGCTGTTGTAAGCAAAGTCTGCTTGGGCTTCTCTCCAACAATGCACCGTAACAGGTTTCCCAAACTACGATTGACTACCTCTATTTGCCCATCAATTTGAGGGTGATAGGAACTGCTAAAATGCAACTTAGTCCCCATCTTCTTCCATAAAGTTTTCCAAAAATGACTTAAGAAATTTGTATCTCTATCAGAGACAATGGTTTTTGGCACACCATGCAACCTAACAACTAAAAATAATAATTTGGCCACTCGTGTTGCATCACTAGTTTTCTTACAAGCAATAAAATTAACCATTTTATTGAATCTGTCAACAACCACAAAAATAGAATCATTACCTTGTTGTGTACTTGACAATCCCAAAACAAAGTCCATGCTCAAATCTGTCCACGGTTCTAGAGGTATGGGAAGTGGCAATACAACCTTGTATTCTGTGAGTGTCCTTTAGCAACCTGGCAGATCCTACACCTTGCTACATATTTGGTTACATCTTGTTTCATCTTTGGCCAGTAGTATTTATCTTCGAGTAAGGCTATTGTCTTATCCTTGCCAAAATGCCCAGCCAAACCGCTGCTATGAAATTCCCTGAAGATATTCTCCCTCATGGAACCAACTGGAATGCATAATTGTTTCCCTTTGAAGAGATAGCCATCTTGCATAAAGTATTCACCTTGAATATCAGACATATGTCCAACTATTGGGTTCTTCAAATATTCCACAATCTCCCAGAAGTCATTGTCAGACTCATAAAAATCTTTGATTGCCTCAAAACCAACTACCTCATTCTCCATGTTGTTAGAAGTACAACGCGTCTGCTCAATGCATTTGCAACTTGGTTTTTCTTTCCTGATTTGTGCTTCAAAACAAATGTATAGCCTTGTAAGAATGAAACCCATTTTGCATGTCTACTACTCAACTTCTTTTGTGTGTTCAGATATTTTAAAGCAATGTGATCTATGAACAAGATAAACTCCTTTGGAACTAAATAATGCCTCTAATGTTGCAAGGCTTGCACAAGTGCATAAAACTCTAGATCATATGTAGAATAGTTCTTCCTTGCCTCATTCAAATTTTCACTAAAAAAGGCGATTGGTTTACCTGCTTGGCTAAGAACAACTCCAATACCTATATCTGAGGCATCACAATCAAATTCAGACACTTTTTCAAAGTCTGGTAATGCCAATATGGGAGCTTCTATTACCTTCTTCTTGAGAAACTTGAAAATTTCTTTAGCCTCATTGGTCCACATGAATTCCTTTCCTTTGGTACAATTTGTGATGGGTGCAACAATACTGCTAAAATTCTGAATAAACTTTCGATAAAATGTGGCCAGACCATGAAAACTTCTTACCTCTGTTATGCTCCGAGGACTAGGCCATTCCAGAATTGCTCTAATTTTCTTTGAATCCATCTTGATACCTTCTATAGAAACAATAAATCCCAGAAATACTAGACTTTCTTGCATAAAACTACACTTTTTCAGGTTTGCATAAAGTTGCTCTTTCCTCAACACATCCAGTATGATCTGCAAATGCTGCAAGTGCTCCTCTTTGCTCTTACTAAAAATTAAAATGTCATAAAAATAAACTACAACCAACTTACCAATGTAAGGTCGAAGTACTGTATTCATCAATCACATGAAGGTACTGGGTGCATTAGACAACCCAAATGGCATCATCATCCACTCATATAATCCATTTCTAGTCTTGAAAGCAGTCTTCCATTCATCCCCTTCTCGAATCCAAATTTGGTGATACCCACTTCTCAAATCAATTTTACTAAAGTACTGAGCCCCTACAAGACCATCCGTCATGTCATCCAAGCAAGGTATAGGGAACCGGTATTTGATGGTAATTCTATTGATTACCCGGCTATCTATGCACATCCTCCATATACCATCTTTCTTGGGTGTTAATAATGCTGGTACAACACATGGACTCATGCTTTATTGCACAACACCTTTTTTTATAAGCTCCATCACCTACTTGTTGAGTTCTGCATGTTGTGTAGGGCTCATCCTATATGCTGCCTGATTAGGTAAAGATGATCCCAAAATTAGATCAAGATGATGTTGAATATCTCACTTTGGTGGAATACCATTAGGTAGCTTATCAGGTATAACATCACTATATTCTTTGAGTACCTTTGCTACTTCAGCAGGTATTGGTATCCCTCCTCCTTCCTCCTTTTGTACCATTAATGCATAACAGAATCCTGACACCTTCATCTCCTTAACAAACTCTCTTTTAGACAACATATTCTTAGTTTCCTCTACATCCTTAAGGGGTAATAAGATGACTTTCGATCCCTCTTTCCAAAATGTATAAGTATTCCTTTCCCCATTATGCAAGACCTTTCTATCATATTGCCAAGGCCTCCCCAATAATGCATGACGTGCATCCATTGGTATGACATCACACTAGACTTCATCTTTATAAGTTTTTCTTATAGAAAACTTGATCAAGCACTTCTTGTCAATAGTAACTTCATTCCCCTTCTTAAACCATGTAGTACGGTAAGGGTAAGGATGTTTCTCACACTTTAAATTCAACTTATCTACCATCTCTCTGGAAACCATATTCTCACAACTACCACTATCAATAATAACTTGACATACCTTTCCTTCTAAGGTGCATTTGGTTCGAAAAATATTGGTTCAAATCCATGAGTCATCAGAGCTTTGAATATGTGTTTTCTCCTTCTCTAGAATTAGCAAGGTTCTCCTTATCATGAAGTTTTCTCCTACGTCTGGAAGAACTTCTAAATCTGCTCCATCATTTTCAGAACTAGCTAAAATCACTCTGGATGGTCCTCCTTGATTTCTATCTTGCATGTTAAAATTTGAGCACTCAAATTCTCTGTGGCCTTCTTCCCCACACCTAAAACAAGTGAATGGTCTCCTTTGGCTTTCCCATCCTCTACCGCCACCATAACCTCTTCCTCTTTGAAACCCCTATCCTCGTTGTAGATTAGAGGACTTTGGGTGGGTATCATCTTGCTTCTCTACTCCTTGGGATGAATCTCCCCTACCATAACTTGAACCACCACATGAAGGAGATGAAGTACCCCTTCTTTCTCCTCTATTCCTTTGAAAATACTATCTATTTTGCTTTTCTTCTGCCTTTAGAGCTAGCTGATAGGGCTCTTCCATACTGTTGATCCAGTGCATGCTTAATTCATCCTAAATTGAAAACTTCAATCCATTTACATACCTAGCAGCCATTTGTTCATTAGATTCTTGATGCTCAACTAGAATGGACAACTGGTAAAATTCATCTGTGTAATCTTGTACAATAGATAAGTTTTGCTTCAGATTTTGAAATATGCGAAACAGAGTTTGTGCATAGTCTAAAGGCAAAAACTTTTCTCTTCATTTCTTTTCCATCTTGCTCTAGTTTTTTATCTTCTCTTTTCTTTTCCTCATTCTCTCCTTTTGTAGATGATCCCACCAGATCATTGCATGACCCTTTAACTTAGTGCATGCAAACTTAACTTTTTTTTCCTCTGTCATAGACTTCCACTCAAAAGATTTCTCCATCTCATTCAGCCAATCAATCAGCTCCTCTGGTTTAAGACTACCTACATATTCTGAAACTTCAACTTTAATTCCTTGATTCTTCCCTTCTAATGCCTTAAGCATCCTCTCTTCAAAATTTCCATGATTTACTAGTTCTTCTTCAAACTCTTGGGACTGATCTGTATCTCCTTCATCCGAAGCTTCATCAAAATTATCTTCCCTTTGCCTCATTCTCTAAATTTCCATTATATTCATGAGCTCTGCAGCCTGCCTTTGGAGGTTTTGCATGTCTCTATGCATCTGAGCAAGACCTCTTCCTCTTCCTCTCCCAACCATCTTCCTACTCTAATACTAGATGATGTAGCCAGTTAAAACATAATCAATATAACAAAGAATAATCAGAAATAAACACAAGTCTAGATCAAATGTTCTTCATTCTTCTTCTGCAACTCCAACCATTATGCCATTACAATGAAAAAGTCCCTATTTTAAACAATCACCAAAAATTTCCTTTTTGGGCAGATTTTTACAAAATCCGAAAATGGCCATTTAAGGAAATTTTCAAATCTATCCCAAAAATCATGAAATCTTCTAGAAATATAAAAAACATTCTTATGACACAAATTAACAAATTTCTAATCTTAAAAATATTATGAGCTCAAAATTAACGAAAAAACCATCTTTCTAAAAAATCGAAAAAAGAGTAAAAGCCAATTTTGAGGCCTTAGATGAAGGAATCTGGCCCTGAAAAATTGAAATTTTGGGAGCCCTTCATTAACTTGGTTCATTATAAATACAATCAACTCCTCAAGATCTACGTCACGCAAAATTTCAGCCCAACTGGACAACCAAGTCAAAAGTTATGACCCCGCGAAGTCCCTGCATCATTGAGACTTCATGAAAAGTTTGATGATCAAGATGAAGGGAAAGGGGTGTCTTGTCTATTTCGCACACAACCAATATGTGAAAGTGAAAGATTCAATACTAATGATTTTCTAAAAGACCCTCCTCTCCTTGAGCATTGGTTTTCAAGCCATACCTCTCACTATGAGGATTTTGCAACCTGTGCATGTACCAAAAAGGGAAAAGCTATTAAGATTTTTTACGGTATCAAGGGTCAAATGCACAATCAGAAGAGAATAGAGTTGGGAGGCCGATTTGAACTAGTCAAGCCCAATGAGAATATATTTTTATATCAAAACTACCATTTTCAATGCCAATAAGAACGATAGTTATAGAAGAATGTTAGCTATCAAGGAAGAATTGAGCAATCAATGATGGCTAGCTAAGAAAGATCTAAGAAAAATGTTTAACTCATAGTAATTTTACTGATATATTTTAAATAAATATTCTTCTTATATCAATGTCTTCATTGGAGATTTAAAATGTCAAAGATGCATCAAAAATCTTAAAATTTTAATACTTCAACTTATTCAAAAAGACGTGACCAACAACATGCAAAAGGAGGACTCCAAATTAAGAGGTTTTAGATGGTTAATGATTATTTGGAAATGGTGCCTTGGATAGATTAACCTCATATGCCACAAATCTCAACTTTAAAATTCAAGGAACATGCCTACAATCGAGTGTACGAGTGCCATGGCATGGTCACCTATTATTCCACCATGGAATTAAATTTTTCTTAGTCATTCATTGGGTTTGGATAACCCACTAGCATTTGTTTCGAGGTAGGAATCCCCTACCATGTTGATCAAGTTTTGTTGTGTTGGTCCCCTTTTTGGTGTGTGTCAAGTTTCTAGAGTCAATTTCTTTGTTGTTTTCTTTAGTGTTTACATTCAAGGTGTGACTCTATTGCCCTTTGGAATAAGGCCTATGACCAAATGTTATTTTTTCTTTGCATCCTTTCTCAATCCTTGTCCCTATTTAGAGCTTATTGTTACACCAAGTTTTTAAAATGTTGATCATGTTTGTTAAAAGTTGAGTCCTAATAAGTAGTTCGTCCTTTGCCAAATTTCAAAACCTTATCAGCTAAGTCATGAGTTTTTGAACCCAAGTCTCATGGTTCTAAAGTTTTAAAAATCTTTGATTTCTTGAGCTCTCTAAATTGAAGTGTTATCATTGGTCATCGTATTGAGATCTACGTGATCAGGCAGTCAGGACATTTCTGAATCCTTGCACTTTGTCATTTTTTTTGGTTCCCAAGTTCATGAAATCTCTTATTAGTTGATTGTTCTACAAAGCCCACTTATTTTTGTCAGTCGTTTTGACAGTCCTTAAATTTGTAGATCTTTTGACTATATTTGATATGTCTTATCATTGGTCCCCAAGTTAGTTTTGTCTAGGTCGATAATTCTTTGAACTTTTGAATATGCAAGAAAGGGGTGAAAAGGTGTAGAAATATTTCAACTATCCAAATGCATGGTGTTTTTTTCTTTTCAAGACAATCTTCTCTAATCTTTGGGATGTATAATTCCTTAATGACAAATTGGGTGGCTAAAGCATGTAGAGTTACTGACACAATTTTTCAAGGTTAATAATATCATTACTCGTTAAAATTTATGAGCTAATGACCACATCCCTAAATGAAAGGTGGCAATATTACCAAACTCATTATTTATGTAGGAATTAGCCAGAAAAATGATAAACTAACAAATTGGTGACTAGGAATTCGAGAATCCCAATAATGTCTATTTCAGAAATTTCTTGAACTAGTAATTAATATGGGTTATTTCCTCATCTTAAGATAGTATGGTGCTTTCTCATGAAGGTCATCTTCCCATGCTTCAACCTAATTTGAATTGGATTCAAATGGAGAAGGAAGACATAGTTTCTCAGTTGAACACAATTGCATGGAGATAAAAGACTAGTTGTGTTGAGTATAGAAGAATAACTTTCAACTTTGGAGAAAGAGGAGAGATGAGTTGAAGTTCACAATATTCTTCTAGAATAATAAATTGTTGCATCTAGAAATTTGACACCTGGGGTGAATCAATTCAGTACATAGTAGAGGTTATTGGCTAGGTATGTACACAAATAGTTATTAACAAAAGTTGATGTGAGGAAAAAATGTTCTCCTGAGAGAAGGTGTTCCTCCTATTATTCAACTTGATTTAGACTTGGTTGAGGACCACAAGAAGATATTATTTCTGGATAGACAACTTTGACCTGGAAATATCAAAGAAACTTTGCAGAATATATGAGAGTTATTTAGTGTTGGAAAAAGAAGAAGAAGAAAATGCAGAAATGTAGGATGTCCAACTTTAGCTAATGATCGTAGCGGCAATAAATCTTGTTCCCTAAGCTAATTAATAGATTTTTGTTTCGTAGACCTATGGCTAGTATAGGTGATGTAGAGTTAGGCTCTAGTAAGCCATTTTCATTTTATTTTAAGTAACTTTTCAGTTCCTCTTTGAGAAGGGTCATTTTCAAAAACTCTTATTTTAAAAGATAGATACTAATTATTGTGTATATGTATGTCAGATAGAAGATAGAGAAGGGGGGGATTTTTCTTTTTCTACTTTTTGAATACTTGACCATTTTTGAATAGACATAAATATAATAGAAATATGAATGTAGTTTCATGAATCATAAAGTTTGAGTTACGATTGATGAATTATTTTGTTCTTCTGATGTTGAATACTCTACCATTTGGTTTATCTTTTCTTGTTATGTATTGAATGGATTTTTAAATTTAAATATTCACATTTCTTTGAATCTTTAGCATTGGATAAATGTAATGGTGATGTTTTGGTCATTATAAATCTTAGTATTTTGGGGTAGAATCTTTGTATTCTATTCAATTATAATTATGTCATGAATTTTCACCTTTAAAGCTTTCTAATTAAAAGCTTTGTCTTAATTGTTTTTCCGTTAAAAGTATATCCTCAAAAAACCATATAATATATCTTAAGAGGGAGTTGTACCTCTATAATTCAGAGGAAGATTATATGTGCAATGGTCATCTCTCTAATTTCTAGTTAGTAGTTTGTTTTTATATTTGGGACAAATAGAATCTATTTTTTTGTATTCTTAATAGGACAAATATGTTAATCAACATGTTAATTCTTCATTGCATTGATTTTGAACACTAACAATACTCTCCATTTTGGTCACTTACGTAGCAGAAACTTTGAAGCTAAGATTGTTGATATTTTTGCTGTGTCTGTCTTGCAACTATGTAGATTCCATTTATCGCACCAAACTAGCTACAAGGAGCTAAAATTATTTACCTCTTTCCTTTCTTCTTTGTGAACAACCTGTTTTAAAAGTCTCATATTAGCACAACGAGCGATGATGACTGCGAAGGTACTAACATCTACGTTTAGACCTACCAATTGCATTTGGTTAGGATGAACAATCAATTTTGTGCATATTCTGTAATCATGGTATTTCACAATAATACATTTTCCAACCTGCACATAGGAATTTTCAAATATTCTATATTTTATGCTACTTGAAGGAGGTCCAAAATTTTGCCCATTGCATAATTTGGCTAGGTTTGAGTTGTCACTCTTCTTATAACATTTAGTTACTAAATCAGTGAAAACTTTAAGAAACCCCCTCTCAAAAAATTATATAAAATCTTGGTGAATATTTAGTTTTCTTAAAAGAAAATAATAATTTTTATTGGCTAATATTTCCTTTTTTGCATTGAAAATATTCATTTTATTGGTGAATTTTTTAATATGAATCTTTTTGGATAGAAAATATTGGCAAATATTGGAAAATAATAAGAGTATGCAGTAATTACTATTGCAAATCCTTTCATTTAAAAAATAGTTTTTTATAGGAAAGTAGAGATGTGAAGGTGGAAATCATTAATGAATTTAAGTGGTAGACTCTATTTTATTTAGTTTCTACCATTAATTTAAAATAATCTAATAGCCCTCTTTGTATTTTGTGAGACAAATTGTACAAAAAATTGATTTTAGACCACTCATTTTCATTGAGGTCAACAAATCAAAAGCAATTTCAATCCCCACAAGTATAACAACATGTAGGTAAAATTTACCTCATGGAATACAATGAAGGTCATTAGATTATATTTTAAATCAATAGTGGCAACTAAAGATTGGTGATATAACTCTAAAGTAACTAATAATTATGATATGTTATTAGCAAATTAATTTAGATTTCTACAATAAATTATAAAAAGTTGGTGAATCTGATCCAATCATGTATCGAATAATGTGGTGAATCTTCAAGTTAAAAAAGTTAATAAAATAAATTCTCTAGCAATTTAAATGACAAAAAAATAAAAAATCTTAAAAATGTGGCGATTCAAGTCACCTTAGAAGTTGAACTTATCAACCAAATTTTTAAAAAATAGCCAATTGGCGAATATTAGCCACGAAAATTTTTACTGACTAAAATTCTCTATCATCTCTCTCCTCTATCTCCATCTCCATCTCCTTACCCCTCTCTTTCTCTCTCACTCTTCTTCCTTTACCTATCCCTTTATTGCTATTGCTAACATAACATGAGCCTATTGGTAACATAGCTTGATTATCCTCTTGATTGGAGATTTTGTATCAATTATATCTTTAGGTCCCTATAAGTAGATGCAAATTTTATTTGAAGCTCTCACTTCTCCATTCAAACCTTTATTGCACTAACAACATATTTTCTTAAATGGCCTACCAATGGACCTCATGTATTGCAAAAATGTATAAAAAAAAATCAACCATTTTTTCTTTATAATTGACACTCCACACCTCTTTGACATACCTATTACACACTAGAATGTGATTGACTACATTTAGAAACATAAATGCCAATTAAACTTCCGCTAATATTTTTTAAAATCAAATTTTAAAATATATATATATATATATATTAAGATATTGGTTTAATTAGCCGATAGGCTATCACTTGTGCAGGGAACCTCCACCGGAAATGTGTCTCGCACAATGGCATTTATTTTTTACGCTTGTTAAAAAATCAGTTTTTTTTTTGTTGTTGAGAAATTATTAGTCAATGCAATTACAATAGCATTGAACGAATGTATCTAATGGTGGAAAAGGAAACATATACATGTGTGTCACTTTCCATGATCTTAGTTAAAAGCTAGCCATGTTGCATCTGAAGAGTCGTTAATACTCCATGATATTTCTATGTATGATGACGATTGTATCTAGAAGAATGATAAAAATACCTTCAGATTTGCTTGTTATTGTGGAAAGTCCTTAATACCCGATGACTTGTTGCAGATGTTTAGCCTTAGAAAAATTTTAATGTAGTCAACATTTGCAATCTATGAATTTCAGCATAAAAATTGTCTAATAGTATAAAATTAAAGTCACGCATTCTCTAGTGTTGCATACCTGGCAATGAAGATTTTATTCTTACCCTCTTCTTTATCAAAGCTCATAGCTTGAAAAGACATCAATGCATATTCTGAGGCATTCCTTTCCACTATAAATCTTGTTGTGGTCTTCCTCAACTCTACATATTATATCTTCATTTTCTCCGCATGCCTTTGATTCAGTAAAGGATGCTCCTTCTCCTTAGCCTCATAGATATTTTCAATAGCCTCGTAGCTCCCCACAATCTCAATCAAATACCCATTCACATTATATATATTCTCCAAAAGTATCTTATTGCCCCACTTCTCCTTCTTCTTGGGCAAAAAGTACACAATTGCAAAATGATCATTTGAGTCCTTAAAGGATCTTTGACGAAGTATCTGAAAACAATTTACTAGATGTGCATCAAATTGTGGGGTTTATGGGCCCAGACAAGCCCACCTCTCCATGAATTTTATGGACCACTGGCCTTTTCTCATTAGAAAAATTCTAGCATTTATGCTTGTCCAACTCCTCTTTTCATACACTAAATGCTCCCAACCATGCAACACCATGTTATTGTCTTCATAGCTCTTTAAGTGGAAGTTAAAAATTCATGTATGTAATTGTTGCATCAATGTCCATGATTTATATTTATTATGATATACCATAAATCATTTTTTCTATTTCTTCGATTTGTTTCTGTCTCCATAGCTTTGTGATCCAAGAAAAAGACATTGTTTTGAATATCTTTAAAATATTCTCAAAATTTTCAACATTGTCACGATCCTACAAGGAGGGATAAAGATTTGATATCAATGCAGAGATTGAAGGCCTCATTTTTCTTTAATTATTACCAACTAAAGGAATTTATAAATACATACATAATAACATTCATGAGAAAACAATGTATGTGATAATAATTTAATTTTGTTTTCCAAATCATTAATACTTATTCACTATTTATTTTAAATTTTTCATTTCCAAACAATTGATATGTACTTCAAAATTATTTAATTTTGAAAATTTAATTAACATAGAATAAAAGAAGGATTGGCTTATAAAAATTATGTTTAATTTATTCACTTTATTATGATTTATAATATTATAATGTTTAATGACATTAAAACTCAATATAATAATTGATTGTTGAATAATTCTAAAAATAAATATTGAACTTTAATTTACTCATATACGATGCACTTATTATGTGATATATACTTTCATTCTTTATTTTCCCATTATTGATTATCATAGTCTAATATTTGTAAAAATCTTTTAAATTGAAACTAATATTAAATTAAGAATGTCTAATCAAATATTTACAATTTCAACATATGTGCAAGCGATTAAAAAATAGAGTTTTGAGTCATGTGAAAAGCCTTGCCCATTCCCTAAGCAAGTGGAAGATGCTACTTTAAGATTTACATTCAAAATATTCTCCTTCAACAAAGATATTGATTTAAATATAAATTTATTTGGTCTCCTAGGAAAGTCAGTCAAATAGAAGGATTGGACTCAGTCAAGCACACGAGCATTTTGATGAAGTTTATGGGCTTCAATGTTTAAAAATTACTACTATGAAGGCCATCATGTGTGACTGTGACTGTGTAATACATGTGCTTCCTACTCACAAAAAATTAATCACAAAAAATGTTTTGATTTTAAACCAATACATAAGGTCCTTTAAAATATTCTTAATTTTTACTAAAGTATCAACAATGACCATTCATTACATAGATGATTTGTGTCTGACACATGGAGATGGGTTTTAGTGTGCCTTAATGTGTATAAAAAAGCTATATATTGTAATTGTAGATTGCACATACATTTCCAGGTCTTATTAAAAAAATTATGCAAATGAAGGATATATAGTAAATGCCTTAGCAATGATAAAAAGAAACTAACATTCTTAATGTATCAAATGTTCCTCATTAGTCTTGATCACAAGAGTTTATTTCCCCATAACTCCATTATTCCTATTCCTTGCAAATTATTTTCATGTCTAAGTTCTAAAAATTCTCTAACATTTCATCACTTTCGACATTCACAAATATATAACCATAATCCTCCAATTTTATGGAAATTTATCTATTTGCAAACTATAATCCGAAAAGCAATTCCATACAATTAAACAGTCTACATACCATCTACTTAACAATAGGATATGGATATTTATCAAAGCATAATGGTATAGAGAGTTTTTGTCACATTAAACTTAGGGTGATTAGTTCGGTGTGACTTTGAAGTAGTCTGGGTGACATTGGGTAGAGAAGTGTTGTCGATGAAGTCACATTTCTGTCTCACCGAGTTCCAGGTCATAGTGATTGATTTTTTTAATTCGGTGAGACATTGGAGTGGTCTTAGCAAAAAGACCATTTCGATGTGATGATTGGTTGGTCTTGTCAACAACACTCCCTTGTCGTTGGGACATTACAGTTCAGCGAGACAAATTGAGCAAATAACTGAAGTGATGGATTTCTTGAATATCGATAAGACATTTGCGAAGTCTTGGCAACATGATAGGATTTCAATGTGACATCAGTGTTCAATGAGACACTCAAAGGAGATTACCGAAGTCATGCTCTTAGGTCGGTAAGCCAATTTCAATGAGACATTTGGTTAGTATTGGCGACAAAACTGTTTTTCGGTATGACATTGATCTTTGGCGAGATAGTTCAAGGGGCTAGCCAAACTGATTTCCTCAATCGATGAAGACAATGTCGGTGAGACTACACATGTGTCTTGGCGACAAGCGATGGTTTTCAACAAAACATAAGAGTTCAGTGAGACATGTCAAGCAGCCAACTGATGTGATATTTTATGCCAATGAAGACCATATTGATAAGACTGTTGTGTGTCCTGGGCCAAAAGCTGAGATTTCGATGAGACTTTGATGTTCGATGAGACATGCTAAAGAGATTGCAGAAGTCTTAACTCTTACCAATAACCCTGAGATGAAGTGAGGAGCACATTTGACCCATCTTGATCTTGCTGAGATGTCTGATGATCACTGATCAAGTTTGATGATCATATACACGAACAAGATATGTATATACACTCCTTGAAAGTTTTGTTTTCTAAAAAAATTCTTTATTTTTGTAGGTCAACCATGGAAATAAGCAAAATGACAAACTGTCTTTGCCAAGGCAACTGGATTTTATCAATGGAAGATCACCTAACTTCAATCGTATATTGTACATTCATATCATATGTGAAGACTCTCAAATGTAATATAAACTGCTATCAGCATTACGCATTGCACCTCTCTCAAGTGCAAGCGCTAGTAAAAAGAATTGACTGAATTATGTATTTTTAAATATCTTATGTATAGAATATCGTACATTGATAAATGATTTCAAAACATCCTTCTCATGTTATTTTCAGATGGTCCATCTATGTAGGAAAACTCTAGGCCATAATTTGGCAACGTATTTTTGAGAATCGAGCGTAGTATGCAGACAATTATTGTCCATTCATGAGATGGATAAAGCATTGACTTTTATCAGTAAACTGAATGATTTTCACACTTTATAGGAATTTTTAAGCATAAAGCCGTGTATTTCATTTATAGAATTGCGAAGCTTCGAATAAATCTAGGAAATTGTTGTAGTTTTAAAGAGAAAGAAAAAGGAAAAGAAAATTTAACACTATCACCATGTCTGTAATATGTATCAATTGGTTAAATGAATGAATAGGTAATTGGCTAAAAATTTAAACTGGAAGTAACCAGTTTAAGAGCAGTAACAAATACATCACGTTTACAGAGAAGGCAGAAAAGGGTAATGCTTCTGCAGGAATCTACCCTTCTGCGGTAGCCTCAACATTCAGATCAAAACTCCTCTCACCCAATCTTTGATCCCTTCCAATACAAGGCTTTTCACACACCACTGAAGTGCTTGTGTTGTTTGAATAATCACCAAAACTACTATCTTTCCAGGGTAAGGAGGAAAAATCTTCCCATTGGAAAGAGAGCTTCCATACAGATGTGGGTTTTTGTCCTGCAGAGGGGAAATTCATTCGCCTCTCTTTATAAAGCTTGTGCATAGCATGAATTCTGCCCAGCAGAGCAAAAAATTCTTGGACTTCATCTTTATTGTTTTCTTCTGCTGGACGTTTCCTGCCCTTTTCTCCCTCACATTTCTTTTTTCCATGCTCTCCAAACTTGTGCTCTTGTTCCTTGCAACCCATGATAATATCTAATAACAGAAGTTTTGATAATGGATTACAGGCTCTTATCCGAAAATTCATACAATTTAATTTTAAAATAACAATAATTTATAGGGAGAATCAGAGACTGTGATCCGAAAATTCACATACAATCTAATTTAAAAACAATAACAAAAATTATATATAATAGCATTAAATCTTGATCCTCCTGAAAATAGGCCAATTTAATTACTGGTGAGGATTATCCTTTAATTCCTAGATGGCTAGTAGTCCACCTCACATTCTCAGGCCAGCTTTACCAGATTCGAAGCTATTATGGGTCCTTCCAGTTTTTTCTCTATGGAGGAAAATTGAATGGATGCCTTCAGATCTCATCAGCTCTAAGGCCTTTTATCATTGGTGTTGGCATGAAATACGTCATCTACCCTACAGTGACAATCAGCGTGGCCAAAAGAATGCCATGCATTAGGCCGTTAAGCGAACTAATGAGATCCACCCACATTTATCGGAAAAGAGAAAACGATTCCACACCTTATCCATAAAATGATCGACATTCCGCTACATTAATGAAAACTTAGTATTCGGAAGGAAATCGAGGGAGGTGGAGCTTACATTTTAGGGTGAGTAGTAGTGTGGGCTAAGTTATTTCCTACATATTGTAAGATTATAATTTTTCTATCTATCTATAATTAAAGTTTGTAAGTGTAACTCATTAAAATATCTATTAGTAATGGTTAAGGCTCGTGGAGCTAGGGTTTCAAGAGGAGGTGTAGTTGTAGTGGTTGCAGAGGAGGGAGATGGGGATGGCAAGGATGATGCAAAAGACCCCTAGTTCCTTATTTTCACCTCATTCTTTTTTGGGTTTTTTGGCAGAAAGATATGTTTGTTCTCGTATGCCAAGTGTTTGTTGGTATGTTGTATTCTAAGGCTTGCTCCTTCTAAGGGCTTTGAACCTCTTCTTACTTGAGTTGTTTGCACTACAAGGGCCTTCGGCCTTGGATTTGTGCATCCCTCCATTGTAGGACCAGGAGTCATTTCTTCAGTACACTATTGTTGCCTAGAAGATTGCAACAGTGTCCCCTATGATGAGGGTGCAAGCTCCTCCGGCTCCTCGTAGATTTGACAATGTTTTTTTCCATTGTTCTTTTATTCCCTATGGATCTGACAATTTTTGTTGGCTATTGTTGTTCTTTGCCCCTGGGGTATCTAGATGGGTGTAGATTCCTCCCTTCTCATGGGCGGAGTGCTTTGTTGTTGATCATGGTTTTCATATTCTATGTGTGGTGTTCCCAGCTATTGTTATGGGTTCTACTCTTCGACATGGGTGCTCTGCAAGGATTATTAGCAGTGCTCTCCTTGTTTCTGGTACTTTGGGCTCCTTTGTCATGACTCCTTTGATGGTGCATTGGAGCTCTAAGGTTTTCCCTATGTCTATCCTCTTGGGAAATGGTGACTTTCCTTGATAGGGACATATAGACTCTATTTATTAATATTACATTTTTATTGATGTGCATTAATGGACTGGAATGGATTTTTTTTTTCTGATACATAAGAGGTGTGTTTTATTTAAATAAAGGAAAGTAAATACATTAATGCATGCCATTGCCATAAGAGTTGCTGTAGGAAGAAAAATCAAAAATGGTTGTACACATAACCCACATAAAATTGTTAAAAACCAACAAATTTAGACTGTTGTGTTCTCATATAGCACCTTCTATGAGGAATTTCTACTATGGCCACTCTTTCCCCTTGTTGTGGCCAATTTGAGTAGCATTTGGTTGTTTCTAGAAAGGACTTCTTCCTCTTGACCTCTATCCATTCAACCTCTAATTGGGGAAAAGCAAGAAAATTAGGATCAACCTCTTGCTAATTGATTACTCCCCCCAAAACTACTAACCTTGCTTAACCAACCTGAGCATCGCCTCTAGGGATACCCTTAGCCATTGGAAGTCTTGAAGATGCTTCAATCAAATATAAAATCATTGATGCCTCACCTCCATTAATGTTATTCCTAAGATCTAAAGATGATGTGTCATTTGCCCAAGATAATATTCATTTCAGCCCTAGTTTGGAAATATACCTTATGCGAAGGTGGATTAGCACAAGGGGATTTTGGGGTCACTGGAATTTGGGGAGTTCCTACTATTATCATATTCTATTGATCACACCTTGCTCACACATTTGCCTCTAGCAAATGAGAAACCCTCTCTACTCAAATAGATTTGGTTTATTTCTCCATAGACTTTGAAGGAGTTTCAACTGAATAATGATACGGAAGAACATTTGACCACAAGGATTGGTGCTTAGTTTTTTGAATGTTTCTAAACAATTTGTTGCCCATGAATCAAATTTCATGCATCTTCTGCATTGAAAAGACAATCCATCATAGTCCAGAGTTTGTGGCCAACTATGATTAGCAATATTGAAGGTAATGTTTGCAAGAAGATCCCATATGATAATTATGTCCACAAGGATGTAGACAAACATTGTATGGGTGAAGTTGGAAGAAAGTGTCCCAATGAGTCCCCAATTGATTCAAAGCAATCCTCAAGATACAACTATGATGAGATATTTTGGAGATGCACCCATACAATTTTCACCAAAAATGATTTAGTGAGAAGTGTTGAATTAAATATTGAGCTCTAATACAATGTTGAATTTTGTAACACAAGACTTGAAAGATCAAAGGACAAACAAAACACTTTCTACAAATGAGAGTTGCACAAATGAAGGCAATATTACTCAAAAGAAAAGAATAGAAAATGAATTACGAATTTACAATGGGGTGCTTATATAGAAAGCACAAGCATGCCCTAAGCTAAATTTAGGAGAATTAAAGTGCAAGCATGAGGAACTAAGAAAATATCAACTCTAGCTAAACTAGATGCACAAAAGCTAAATTAGAAGCAAGCACTCCTAAGTGAACTTAAGAAAAAAAGTAAAAAAGAATAACTAGTTGTAAAAAAATAACTAATAGCTATATATGCTCTAACACTCTCCCTTAAGTGAAACTTAGGGTGAGTAGAAAAACTCTAAATACATGAATGTAGAAATGTGTCTTGGCAATAGAAGGCTTGATTCGGTACCCATGTATAAACCAATGAAGTTTCTCTAAGTAGAGGAAAGGAGAGAAAAACCACGTCCCAAGAAAAAAGCTCTCTCCAAATGTAAGAGATGTAACACATGAAAAGAAACATGGAGTGCTAGAAAAGGAAGGCCTCAAATAGATCCCCCAAGAACAACTTCCTTCACAAAAGTACAATCAAGATTCCCTCCATAGGAGAGTAAAGAACAGATGAAGTATTTCCCCCATAAGGCTGAAGCTCGAATGTCGAATATGAAGGCTCAAGGACAAATGCTAAAGATGATCCAATAGTGGCAAACCATATGTCTCCCCTTAGGAAGAAACAAATCCACTGGCCAAGGTTGGACCAACTCCATGAAAGGAGATGGAAGGAATAATATCAATATGTGTGCCATTGAAGACTACTCACCTATCCATGTATGAATCATGATGCACCAAATCAAGTGAAGCAAATCCAAACAACTATAAAGATACCTGATGAACAACCTTTGAAGGCACTATAGATGGGAAAACAAGAATACTCAAACTATCATCAAAGAGGAAGTAAGGATCCTCAAACATGTCCCCAATATTTGCAAAATGTGACTCAACAAATAGCTTTGCAATATGTGGCAAGAATTCATCCCATTAAATGTGAAACTTGAAGGGAATAATCAACCTACTAAACTGAATCAATAGGGGCTATGCATGAGCCAATACGAACCTCATTACAATTAACAAATAATTATTAAAGTTGAGATGACGTCTCAATATGAGGAGTGACATTTGAAGTACAAGACTTGGATCCATCACAACATGAAAGTATTGGGATATAATCAAGCATCTCAAAAGTACCTATAGCATCGTAAATTGTACATCTTTATTAGTGTGTGTAATTTCACACTTTTCTTGCACTCATTTTAGAACTTCCCATTCCTCTATGAATTATAGCACCGTAAATTATATGCTTTTATTAGTGTCGTTCAAGCCATCTCATACGTACCAGAAAGTTTATCTCATAGTTCTTTTGATATCTTCTTAAGAGACATTAAAGAGAACATTGTTGGACAACATAAAAAAATTCTGGCCCTTACTTTCTTGTCTAGTTTTTCCCAATCTTCATTTGGCATTGAATTTGGTTTCTTCGCTTTCCCTTCTAATGTGTCAGAGAGATCTTGCTTAATCAACAACGATTCCATCTGCACTTTCCATAGCCCAAATTTCTATCCCACAAATTTCTCTATCTTACATTTATTTGCTTCCTCCATTATATGGAAATTCTTCACAAATTTCCAACTAACTTCATTACCCAGTTTTGATAGCAATTGTAAATAACAAAGTGCAAATAAACAAATGTAAAGCAAGAACAAACAAAGACAACGAATTTACAGTGGTTCACCATAGAAGCTACATCCACTTTCTGAAGAAAGAAAACTCTTTACTAATCTCGATGTTTACAAGAATCCATACAACAACAATCTATTCCAATAAATAAACATGATTACCTCATCCAAAATGTGAATGGTCAAGAGACACTTGATGACCGTTAGACTTCAATTACAACGAAAATTTACACAATCTAATTTAGAAATACTGTGAAAACCTGATATCATTGACTCTTGATCGCAGCTCTACCATATTCAAACCTATGTTTTTCTCATTACCGAATTCTTCTCAAACCAAAACCAAACAGAGCTGTGGAGGAAAATTGAATAGATGCTTTCACCTTCAAGTCAGCTTGCAATGAAATACGTCATCCGCCTTGCATAAGCAATCAGCGTGGCCAAAAGTGTACCATTCACCCAAATGAGATGAAAGTTTTGCCACGCCCACACACATTTATTAGCAAAAGCGAAAACGAGATGAAAGTTTTGCTACGCCCATAGACATTTATTAGCAAAAGCGAAAACGATTCCAACCGAGGTCAGCAATACCTAACCAACTTTCCCCTCAACATAAAAGTAAATTTCGGACAAATCAGAGGAGGAAGAAACTTTGATGTTTTGATGTTATGATATTTATGTTAAAGGTGTTTTTTATGTGAGCTTATCAATTTCAATAAGATGACATAAAATTTTAAAATTTTGTTTTTCATTCAAAGTAACATCGAGTGGGTCGTCAGGCAACCAAACGAGATAAAATGTTTTCCACACCGACCGACATTTATAAAGAAAAGCAAAATTGATTCCAAGCGAGATCCACAATACCTAACCCACATTTTGCCTCAATATATAAGTAAATTTTGGACAGAATTGTTAAATCATATGAAGGAGTGACTTTGATGTTACTAGATTTTTATTATAAAATATAGTTAGAATTTTCGGAACATTCTATTATATAAATAAGGAGATTTTGAATAAACTATTAAAATTGATATAAAATTACTGTAATATGTCATTCTCAATAAAATTATATATTTTTATGTTTGAAGGTTAATTGCAATTTTTTTTAATAAAGTTTGTTTCAAAAGGAAACTTGATTGTCAAGTTTGAGCCAATCAATAAAGAAAAATAAGCATATTTATATCTACAAAAAATTATGTAAAAGATGTTAAAAAATATCATCATGGAGGCAATTATCTTATTTGTCCATCATTCCACTTGAAATATATTCTTATTATTATGAATTTTAATTGAAAGCCTACAATCTTCAATCAAAACGCTAAAATGCTCAATTTTAAAATCTTAAAATATTCAATTGAAACCCTAAATAGTTATTTTGAAACTCTAAAATCTTCAACTCAAACCATCAAAAATTTATTTGAAACCCTGAAATTTCCAATTCAAACCCTAAAATGTTCAGTTGGCACACTTCCATTCTTATTAAATTCTATAGTTTTAATAACCAACTACCTAAGCGAGGTATCTTACTCCTCTCAAACTATAGGATGTGTTGTATAGTCTAGGCTAGCCTTCCTTGTTATCATTGAGAGAGTATATATATAGATTTGATATTTTTTGGGATTAATTGTTTATCTACTATCCTTTCATACTTCTCAAACACTTACTCTAGCTTCTATATCAAAAGAGATCTATTAAAGAGAAGAACATTTCATACATAAATTAGCTTAGTGAATTATATTTTCTATCTTTGATGAAACTTACAAGACCCTCTTGTGTTCTTAAATACAACCTTCATTTTAGGGCTCTTCTTAAAAAAAATTTCTCAAATATTAATATATAAAGGGTAAAGTAGGTCCCCCTATCTAATTTTCCTTATAGTGAGGAGGAAATATTTAGAGACTCAATTGATTACAATGGAGTAGGTGGTCATGAAAATGGAAAACATAGCATCTATGTGGCCCTAGAGCCTTCCTCACAAATGCCTCATAAGTTCCTTATTCATAGGTTTATTGTTATTGTCTCTTTATTATAGTTTGGAAGAAGAAATTTATATTTTGGCAAGATAGTTTGGAAGAAGAAATTTATATTTTTGCCTATTCTAAGGGGTTCTTCATTGTTGATTATGGGTCATTATTAGGTAAGGTTTTAGTGCAAGAAAGCGGTCCTTGGGTTCTCAAGGGTGACTTCCATGCATGAATCTCTAGTATCTCTCCTTTGATCCATGCTCTAAACCCTTCTTCTTTGCCTTTTTCTATGTTTTCTTTCCCTATTTTCCCTCCTAGTTTTGGTAAATAGATTGTTTGCAATTTGTAGTGTCACAAATTGTACCCTATTAATTTATGACACTTATTGCATTAATCCTGTTGCATTTATGACAAAAATCATGATCAATGTTTCATACCTTTGACTTCATGGATTGTAAAGATGTAGCATTAGCATCCTATATGGTTGAAATTTGGGATCAACTTGGCTAAATGGTAGTGTGGCACATAAACATCTATGTGGCACATAAAGGTGGAAAATGGATTCCATATTCAAACAATTATATTCTACATCATAACCCCTCCAACGACTGTCCCTTCTCAAAAACACATCAAAAATGACTATTGCTAATCATTCAAGGAAATGAAACCCACTCTTCTTCTTCATTTTAACTCTTTGACTATTTGATCTCCTAAACTCTCTCTCATTTTCTCTCTTTCAATGAAGCTCTATTTCAATTCATCTACATTCTTATAGTAATCAAAGCTTCTCTCATCTACAAGCACACTTATTATCTCAAGAGAGAGGTCATGGTTGTGTAGAGATCTCTTTTTCTCTTATGTAGTGCCCCTCCTCGACCTATCTTTTGTGGTGCTCTTAATCAAATTGTTTAAATTTCTATTTGATGTTGGGTTAAGATTAGGACTTCATGTGTTTTCAGTTACTCATTTCAACGCTTAACATTAGGTGGACGTACGTTACTTTGATGATTATATGGATGATGATTTTGTTTTGCTAACTATGTGATCTAATGGATTTATATGTTGATGTCTCTTACATGCATTCATGTTCTTGATGTATTATACATACCTTGCTATGTTCTGAGATTTTATTGACTATGTATTGGTGATGATGAATTAGATGCACTAACCTTAATTTTGAGTACATATGATGAGATGATTTTATGAGATGCTTGATTACTGTTTGAATATTGTTTGACTATCTTCATGGAGAATCAATGTCACATCACTCATTGCAAGTGAGATGTGTCATTGCGAAATTATACCACTTGCCTGTTTTATGTATATGCATGTATTATCAGCTTGTGGTTGTGGGACTTGCAAGTACTAGACACATATTCCTCCTGGGTTTCTAGGTACGAGCTCCTTCTGCCTTCACAGGTGTGAGCATGTCCTTATTCCAACAGTAATATGTGGTTTCGGAGTTAACGTCAGTTCCCCTCACACACTCTAGATCTAAGTTGTCACTTGAGTGTCATCATTGTTGTCGTGATTCGCCATGTCAGCTTGGTCACCTTGGTTATGAGTATGTGGTATAACTTGGTTGTTGGATTATGTGGTTATTGATGTTGAATTAATTATTTAAATATTAATTGGTGATTATATAGTTAGTAATGTATATTTTGATTTATTGGATTTAATGGCTTTACTTATTTAATTATTTGATAATTAACATATATTATTTAGGGTTGCCTAAGGTTTTATTTAATATTTATTATTCATAGTTTAATTTATTTAATTGAGTTTATTCATTGTTTACTATTTATTTTATTATTTTATGTCACTTTGGGTTTATTTAATATTTAATTTTTAAAGCTTAATTTATTTGATTGTGTTTTTTTATTGATCATTGTTTATTTAATTTATCTATTGTTTAAATTTAATCTTTATTTAATCTATTGTTGCGGAGCCTTGATTATTTAATTAATTAATCCTTTGATTTATTTAACAGGGTGATTTTATATAGTTGCTATAAATACTTTGAAAATAAGATTGGGGATCAAATAATAAAATAGTTACCCCACTTACTGTATTTAAATTTTGATGGAAATATTATTTCTTTTATATTGATTTTCAATCTCATCAAGTAAATGGGAAAATAAATTATTTATGTTGTATAGTTTTAAAGGGAAATATTTCAAGATAAGATATTCCTATTGACTAGAGGTGAGGTTAGGGGCTCTCTGCAAGTTTGTGGATTTGGAATGTGATTTGTTGGGCTGTTGCTGGAGGCTCTTCATCGAAGGTTGCCTACCATCAGTCAAGATTGAGGTTGGCCTCTTGATTTCTTATTTTATTTTCTGTTTTGTATGCTTCAATGTTTTCTTCGTTGTTGAAATCTACTTGTCGGGTAGCTGGGTAGTGATGTATATTTTATCTCATAGATTACTGTCATTGCAAGAAGATTAATGGGTAATAGAGTTTTATTTTGCTGTTAAAGCTTAGCTGTTGTCATTTAATGCTTGCCACTTGTGTGTTTTGGGCATTTCGAATGGTATTCCTGAGAGCCTCACATGTTTGAGATCTCCAGTTTTATTTTACTGAGTTGCCTTCCACTTAAATCTGCATTTTGTCCATGCCTGAGCGACCATTTTTTATTATGTCTGTGTTTGCATTTTGAATTGTGATTTGGTGAGTAGGGTTGTTTATTATTTATTTAATGTGATGGGCTGACAACTGTGGGTCGAGTTGATGGCTGGGAGTCAACCTTGGAGTGCCCACACCATGCTACTCTTTCCACCCCCTTGTTTTACTCCTCCCCCCCACGCCATGTTGTTGTCCCTTTATCTTTTTATTTTATTGTTTGCTTGATGCATTAGCGGCAAGGTTACTTTGTACCTTGGGGGTCATTGCACCCAGCAGGGCGTCAGCTTTGATTCTGCCGCCATGCTGCAACTCTAGTTGGGTGCCACTATGATGGTGTAGTAAGGGTTGGGACTATGTTGCCCCATGTTGATGGATTTACCATCGAATGTTCTGATTTAGGGGTGAGTGTTTCATAGTTAGACAAGCTGGATGGGTGTGTTAGTTTGTTCGAACCATGCTTGGAGCAGATTGCCAATGTTAGATGCTCACTTCACAACAACTATACCTGTGAGAGTGTATCGTGGGGCAGTACAGGCCTGGCGCTATGTTGGGTAAAGTTAGGAAAGGGAGATTTGCCTCATGCCATTGTTTATACATTATGAATTATGCTTTGAACTCTCTTTTTTGCCGCGAACCAGTCATTAGATTGAATGAGTTTTTAATTGTTTATGGATGATGCATATTATTTGTGATAGTAGTTTCTTTTCAGATTTGTTATATTGTGAGCTTTCTGTGGCTTGGGTGACCGAATGATTGGGGGTCAATAAAGCTGTAATTATTTGGTACTCTCAATCTGTTGTGCATATATATGCTCTCATACTGCTATATGAGTGCATATATATGCTCTCATACTGCCATATGAGTCTATGTATTGTGTTATGTATGAGTTTTAGATTGGAGAGACTCTGCGATTTATTTGTTGTATGCATATCTTGAAGTTGTACTTCAGGATACCGTTTGGTTGCCTTGAGACTCCCCATCACGATTTGTATGTTGCAATTGTATTGTATGCGCTGCTGTGAGCGCACCCAAATTGCTTGGTATGTATGTGCATGGTCTGGGCAGTGTTGATGTGTTGTTGGGATGTTTGGTCTATGGAATGTTGGCAGTGAACCAGAATGTTAGGCAATGTCGAGTGCGTGTATTCATTGGTTTTGGTCTGTATGCGTTTGTGATGATTATGATGTTGCATTTTTATCAACTGTGTTCAAGCGTGAAGCCCGTGAGTTCAGCGCAGGCCAGCGTTGTGAAGGCGCTGTCATTTTCTTCCTTAAGTTTTCAATTGTATTGGCTTATTTTGTGTCTTGGTTTTCAGATGTATATTTGTACCAGAGGCTGCATTTTGCATCTACAATGTTTTCAGATTGTTTATGTGAGATATGTGTTTCATTTGGACACTCCTCATAAAGTCGTGCCATGAGAGAGAATTGTTTGTTGCTATTATGTAGTTCCAGCATGTGTGGAGACCATCTTGATGTATATTCTTCATTGCAGCAGTTATGGCAGCCTTGTTGTGGCTTTGTTTCATATTTTGAATTTCCAAGAGGCTCTCGCTATGTTCGTTGATGTTGTAGCCTTTCATGTTTGTTTGGATGTATGCCTGTTTTGGGCTGCATGGTTGTTATTATTTTAGATTTTCAGGTTTCGTTTTCTAGAGCCTCTTGTGATGTTTTGTATGGGTCCATGTAGAGGGAGTAGGCTTCCTTGTGATGACGAGGGGTCATGAGAGATTTGTTGTCATGAGGTTCCTTGTAAGGATGCATAAAGTCTAGTCTCCCAGGGCACATGGGAGTTTACCTTGTATTTTAAATAAGTGATAACATTAATAATAAATTTATGAGTTGGAAAAAAATAAATAAATAAATAAATAAAATAAAAAATAAAAAAATAATAAATTTATGGGTTGGAAAAATATACAGTAAACAAGATAAATAATAGTGATGGATCATTATGTCTTTAATTATCTTGATAGGATATAATTCTTGACTCTGAATGGGATTGGTGTGGTTCAGAGGAATGTTTTTTTTGATTGATGAAGTAGATTAAGAATGAATGATATTCCCTTTATTGGAATTTTAAGGTGTTTCTCTTAAGAGTTCCGATAGGGATTATGGATAATGAATTGAATGAATTTGTATTATATTTTCCGAATGGCAATTATATTTTAAATGCTGAAAATAACTAAACCATGAATGTTTGCATCTAACGTAATGTTAGGAAATAAGTCTAAATAGAATGGTGTGCATATGCATTTGAATGGCATAACAAGGAAATTGATTTTCTGCTAGTATGATGGTTAATAGTGTACTAGGAGCTTTCTATTGGTATAATGTGTGGATGTGAATTGAAACCAATAATAAATCTATGAGTAGGTAATGATACTCATTTACTTGTCTAATATGTGTCGATTTAAGTGCTTAATGATTTTATGAAGAAATCCTAATCACCTATGTGTTATTAGTTGTGAAATAGGAGGAAAAGTGTATGTTATAGTAATTTGTCAATGATTATTTGAAGATCCTAACATCTGTTCCTATTGTAACTAGGTGAGTGTGATAATCTTAGAAGTAGGATATCTTGAAATATAAGTATGATATGAGTATAATTCCTCGTATGAGTATGGGTGTACTGGTCACTTTCTCTCTTCCTTGCAATTGTCACTCTTCATAAAAGATGCATACCCAGGCTCTACTAAAAGTTTGCATTACATTAAAAGGAAATTAAGGAAAAATGGTACTTTCAAGTAGGGATTTTAATGTATGCTATGCACTCTCTACTCATTCAAGGGAATTATACCCTTGGGTGTTGTGCAGTGGCTACTCCCTTTGGTGTGACTAACATTAGTCACCTCGTGATACAAATTGACTGAACTATTTATTTGGTTTTGAATCTTCTTAACCTTGAGCTGGCCACTAAATTCTTTCTTTTTTATTTTTTTTTAAAGTGGCATTTGACACACTTCGTTCTTGATTGGATTGCGCTAGCAAGTTTTGCTTCTTTCTTGATTTAATATTTAAACTTGAGAATATTTCTTCTCTCTTTTCATCTCATGTTTGTTGTCAATAGTGGTCATTCCAAATATGAAAATATTGTGGGCCCTCATTTTGTATCAAGTATTTTTTCTATCATGTTCCTATCAAACCTCTGATAGTATGTGCAAGGGAGGACACCGTAGAGAATGGCACTAAACTAAACAATTATGTAAGACGAGTAAATAAAAAGTGATAATAAGATGAAATGTATTAGTAACTTTTTGAATGTGATGAAATAATAAATGGAGGTGATTTGGAAATTGGTTATTGATTTCATGTTTTCAAAAGTTTTTATGAATATTTTACATATGGAGAATAGATAAAGGATATTTTAAAGAATTAATTTGGTAAGCCTAATGTTAATAATAGAGAAGCATAGTGGAAGTGTGGTGGAGAATAGGTTATTGGGGTGTTGTAACCCCACCCTTCTAAGTAATTGGACTATGTAACTATGGTTATCATGTGATGTTTTGATGGCATTGACTCAAAGAGGATTACTTATGAAGATGGTTCCTTCATTTTAGGTTGATGTCATGACTTCTTCAATAATTTAAGGATATGTTTATTATGTAAAATATATAATTGTCTTCTTATGTGTGTATAACTAGATACTAAAGGAGTTTTGGCATGCATTAATAGTATGAATTATTCCAATTTTTGCTTATCCAATGGTAGAAATTATAGGTTATGGCTTGTGAAATGTGGTGAAATAAAGTTTCCCTGGAAATATTTTAGAAATTTAGCATACTTATAGTAATTAGTAGGAATTTTGTAACTTGTTATCATTTGTGAAATGCGTATATTTCATATAATTGAAATATAGGAATGAATTTTTTCTACCATAATCTTACCTCGAGTTAGGAACTATCTGAATTAAAACATATATATATATCTATATATACATACATACATACATACATATACATACATACATACATACATACATACATACATACATATATATATATATATATATAATATATATATATATATACATATACATATACATGTATATATATGTATATATATATATGGATTGATGAAACCTTAAACAAGGAAAAATATGCGTATTATGCATAACTATAATAAATTTATTAGTATAATTTATTTATGCTTAAAGGAAGTGTGTGGTTAATTAATGCGTAATGATACTCCACCCTTGCGACTTCTAGGAGTAAGTCGAGTTCAAACGGGGGGAGGATGTAGTGCCCCTCCTTGGCCTATCTTTTGTGGCACTCTTAATCGACTTGTCTAAATTCCTATTTGATGTTGGGCTAAGATTAGGACTTCGTTTGTTTTCAATAACTCATTTCAATGCTTAACATTAGGTGGCCGTACATTTCTTTGATGATTATATGGATGATAATTCTATTTTGCTGACTATGTGATATTATGGATTTATATGTTGATGTCTCTTACATGCATTCATGTTCTTGATGGATTATACATACCTTGCCATCTTGTGAGATTTTATTGATTATGTATTGATGATGATGACTTAGACGTACTAACCTTAATTTTGAGTACATATGATGAGATGATTTTATGAGATGCTTGATTATTGTTTGAATATTGTTTGACTATCTTCATGGGGAATCAACGTCACATCACTCATTGCAAGAAGGATGTGTCATTGTGAAATTTTACCACTTGCCTGTTATATGTATATTCATGTATTGTCGGCTTTTGGTTGCAGGAATGGCAGGGACCAGACACCTATTCCTCCTTCCTGGGTTTCTAAGTGCGAGCTCCTCCTGGCTTCATAGGTGCAAGCATGTCCTTATTCCAATTGTAATATGTGGTTTTGGAGTTGACATCGGTTCCCCTCACATACTCAAGGTCTAAGTTGTCACTTGAGTGTTGTCAGTGTTGGCATGATTCGCCATGTTAGCTTGGTCACCTTGGTTGTGAGTATGTGGTATAACTTGGTTGTTGGATTATGTGGTTATTGATGTTGAATTAATTATTTCAATATTAATTGGTGATTATATAGTTAGTAATGTTTATTTTGATTGATTGGATTCAATGGCTTTACTTATTTAATTATTTGATAATTAATATTTATTATTTACAGTTGCCTAAGGTTTTATTTAATATTTATTGTTCATAGTTTAATTTATTTAATTGATTTATTCATTGTTTATTTTTTATTTTATGTCGCTTTGGGTTTATTTAATTTTTAATATTTAAACCTTAATTTATTTGATTGTTTTTATTTATTGATTATTGTTTATTTAGTTAATCTAGTGTTTAAATTTAATCTTTTTTTAATCTATTGTTGCACAACCTTGATTATTTAATTAATTAATCCTTTGATTTATTTAATAGAGTGATTTTATATAGTTGCTATAAATACTTTGGAAATAAGATTGGGGGTCAAATGATAAAATAGTTACCACATTTATTGTATTTAAGTGTTGATGGAAATATTATTTATTTTATATTGATTTTCAATCTCATCAAGTAAATGGAAAAATAAATTATTTATGTTGTATAGTTTTAGAGGGAAATATTTCAAAACGAGATATTTCTATTGGCTAGAAGTGCTGTTAGGGTTTCTTAAGTTTTGATGGATTTTTATTTTGGTTTGTCGTGAAGTTTCTTCTTCTTCTTCTTCTATACAAGTTTGTGGTTTTCGAGTGTGATTTGTTGGGCTGTTGCTGGAGGTTTCTGGAAAGCTCTTCATCAAAGGTTGCCTACCATCACTCAAGATTGAGGTTGGCCTCTTGGATTTTTGTTTTATTTTTTGTTTTGTATGCTTCAATGTTTTCTCTATGTTTGAAATCTGCTTGTCGGGTAGCTGGGTAGTAATGCATATTTTATCTCATAAATTACTTTCGTTGCAAGAAGATTAATGGGGAATAGAGTTTTGTTTTGTTATTAAAGTTTAGCTGTTGCGGTTTAATGCTTCTCACCTATGTGTTTTGGGCATTTCGAATGGTATTCCTGAGAGCCTCGCGTGCTTGATATCTCCAATTTTATTTTATTGAGTTGACTTCCATTTAAAATTTGCATTTTATCCATGCATCGGCGACCCTTTTTTTATTATCTTTGTGTTTGCGTTTCGAATTGTAATTTGGTGAGTAGGGTTCTTTATTATTTATTTAATGTCATGGGCTGCCAACTGTGGGTTGATTTGATGGCTGGGAGTTAAACTTGGATTGTCCATGCCATACTACTTTTTCCACCCCCTTGTTTTACTCCTTCCCCCAAATGCTATGTTGTTGTCCCTTTGTCTTTTTATTTTATTGTTTGCTTGTTGCGTTAGCGGCAAGGTTCCTTTGTGCCTTGGGGGTCCTCGCACCGAGGAGGGCATGAGTTTTCATGCTCCACTTGAGTGCCACTATTATGGTGCAATAGGGGTTGGGCCTATGCTTCCCCATATTTATTAATTTGTCATATAATGGTTAGATTTGTGGGTGAGTGTTTGGTAGTTAGACAGGATGGATGGGTGTGTTAATTTGTTTGAACCATTTCTGGGGCAGATTGCTAATGTTAGATGCTCACTTCACAACAACTACACCTTGTGAGAGGGTATCGTGGGGCAGTGCAGGCTTGGCGCCAGGTTGTGTAAAGTTAGGAGAGGAAGATTTGCCTCATGCCATTGTTTATACCTTATAAATTTTTCTTTGAACTCTTCTTTTTTTCTCTAAACCGGTCATTGGATTGAGTGAGATTTTAATTGTTTATGGATGATCCATATTATTGGTGATAGTAGTTGCTTTTCAGATTCGTTATATTGTGAGCTTTATGTCGCTTGCCTGACCAAATGATTGGGTGTAAATAAAGCTATAGTTATTTGGTACTCTCAATCTATTGTGTATATGCTTTCGTGTGGTTGTGTGAGTCTATGTATTGCTTGGTGAGTATGTGCATTGTCTGGGCTATGTTGATGCATTGTTGTGATGTTTGGTCTATTTAATGCTAGCAGTGAACCAGTATGTTATGCAATGTCCAGTGCGTGTATGCATTGGTTTTGGGTTGTATGTATTTGTGATGATTCATATGTTGCATTGTTATTAGTTGTGTTCAAGCGTGGAGCCTAAGAGATTCAACACGCGCCAGCGTTGTGAAGGCGCTGTCATTTTATGTGTTAAGTTTTCAATCATATTGGCTTATTTTGTGTCTTGTTTTTCTGAAGTATATTTGTACCAGAGGTTGCATTTTGAATCTGCAATGTTTTCAGATTGTTTCCTATTCATATCTAATGATGTTTTATCATTACAATGCTTTATTATTATTTACGTGAGATATGTGTTTCATTTGGACACTCCTCATGAAGTTGTGCCATGAGAGAGAATTGTTTGCTTCTATTATGTAGTTCCACCATGTGTGGAGACCTTGCTGAGGTATATTCTTCGTTGTAGCAGTTATGGCAGCCTTGTTGTGGCTTTGTTTCAGATTTTTAATTTCAAAGAGGCTCTCGCTATGTTCCTTGATGTTGTAGCCTTTCATGTACGTTTGGATATGTGGGTGTTTTTAGCTGTATGGTTGTTATTGTTTCAAATTTTTATGTTTAGTTTTCTAGAGCCTCTTGTGATATTTTTTATGGGTCCATATAGAGGGAGTGGGCTTCCTAGTGATGACTAGTGGATCACGGAATATGGGCTATCGTGACGTTCCTTGTAATGATACATAAATTCTAGACTGCCAAGGAACATGCAAGTTTACCTTATACTATAAACAAGTGATAACCTTAATAATAAATTTATGGGTTGGAAATATAGACATTAAACAAGATAATTAACAGTGATGGACCCAATGACTTGATCCTAGGGAGGATGTTTTAGAATGAGCATGGGAAGACCACGGCGGTGATAAGTCAATCTTTGTTGGTTCTCTCATAGGTTGAGATGTCTCCACATGGCTATCGGGTGCATGTTATGCCTTGTAGGGTTGTGATTGGCACTATGATTGGGAGGATAGCATGTGATGACACTCCACTGTTACATGTGTCCCTTTATTGCTTTCATTTGAATTTCATTCCTTGATGTTTTATAGCTTATGGGAGTCTCTTATTTGTGGTTAGATTGGTTGATTCGTCCTTGAGAGTTCTTTGCCTGGCCTTGATCCTTTGGTTTTAAGTGTCAGCCTAGATGTAGAGTGTGTTGGGACCTTGCATCATCTCCTAGCACGGAGGGTGGTTCCTTGTAGGATCCATATTAGTCAGGCCGTTGGTGGTTTTTACCATTGGGTTTTTTCCTTCCTTGCTGGATTCTCTTGTGTGGCTATGTAACTTCATCTTCATGGCTTATGGATGTGCATTGCAGTAGATTGATGCATTGTAACACATGTCTATGAGATGTAAACACTTGTAATAGTTGTAGGTGATCCTTGTAGCAAATGAGCTAAGCTCACCATGTAATGATTATGTGGATGTAAATGTATTGTTGACTCTTGATGACATCTTAGCCTTGATAAATGATTGTAGACATAATGTGACATAGATATGTGATGCAACATGATATATGGTTCAAACTATTAATATAAAAATGAAATGTTCTCTACTCATTTTTATTTTATTATGTACTTATATGGAAAATAGACATAGATCATGACAATGGATTAGTAACGTTAGAAGAAATGATATGTGATTAGGAGTTGCATTTATAATGTGATAATGATCCTTAGTTAAAGTTAAGAAAACTTAATAAAATACATGGTTGAAACCATAGTATGGTAATAGAACCTTATGTATATGGAATGGTTGTAATGTAATGCTTTTAAAGATAAAGTAAAATGGATTCATGTGTTGTATGATATGTGTTATGTTTTGGATTAGGATTATGCCATTGGTAGTCATGCTAAGTTGTGTTAACGAGGAATTGAGTAAATATGTTATAATGGTGGAAGTTACACTAAAATTTGATTATGGTTATGGTAGAAGTATTAGGTTATGTTGTATTTGTCCCATAACTTGTGATATAAAAGTGGATCAGCTTCCTTGTAAAGTTTTATCGTAAATGGATGTCTTTTATGTATGAGTAATTATGATAGTTCCAGATGAATGAACGTAATAAGTGGATACCTCTAATACATGGTTATGATAGGGTAGTTGGTGGAAGATGTTTAGTCTAAGAAAAGAAACATATGATGTTAGAATGATGTAAATTAAGGATATGTCTTAAATTGGGAAAAGAATAAGAGTATATCTTATTTTACCCTAAGTTTATATTGGATCAGGTTCATGTAGCTAATAGATTTGCAGTAAAATGAAATTGGAATGAATGAATTTATGTTAATGGTGAATTATAAAGTAAGCAAAATAATAGCAATTTTAATTATGTTTTGGGGCATTTGGAAATAATATGGAATAGGACTCTATGTGTGTGGATAAGGTTAATGTATGGAAGGTGAATGTTAAACTGTAGCATGTGTAGGATGATAGGAATTGTTCATATGGGTGTGTTGAAAGAAAGAAAGCATGAGCAGAATATATTAAAGTAATTGTATATACAATCAAAATGCATGGAATAAAATGATCATATCTAGGAGATAGAATCATATTAGGGTTAGTAATTGTTGTTATGTCTTTGGTTGCATTGCCATGTTGAGATATTATTGTCTTCATAATGAAAGTTTAAATAAGGATAGCCCTATAGTCTCTTGCATTATACATAAGAATATATGAAGCATTTGATCAAGTTCCTATGACAATGTTAGGGGTTAATGGAAATGTATTTATGTGATAAGGGAGAGAAAATCATTGTAGTTACATTAGGTCCCTAAGGGGATTATGTTGGCTAAGGACTTTTAGGATAGTTTAGACTTGTGAATAAAATGAACATTAGGTTGAGGGGATCAATCTTGCATTTGGAATTAAGTAGCCTAAGATATAAAAAGGAATTTACCATGAGGAATAGTTAATGTGTAATGTATGTGTGCCTAGATAGGGTAGAGAAATATCATGGTTGCATATCCTTGAATTGGAAATCAATGATAGAATTGAGTACAACAAAGATCGTGTAGTTGTATCTCATGAATGGACAATTGAGTAGGTTGCATATGTGTATGTGCATGATAGCAATGAAATATTAATGAGGATTAGTAACTAGATGTTGTTGCTGAAATTAAGTAATGACGTTAATATACCCTAGGGAGTAGTGTAATGAGTGTATGTTGTTATTCCACATGTGTAAAGATGTATGTATTATGTGTACAGATGCATGCACTTAATGTCAATGGTAATGTATGTTAATGTTAATTACATGTTAAAGAATGTTAGTTATTTGTTGCAATGATGTTGAGTGTATCATTAGTTGTTTACAAAAATAATTATCCCATTTGAGGTTAGACTAGCTCAAGCTCCCTAGGGTATTTTTGGCAAGCTTTACATCTTATCTCATGTAGAAATTTTATTTATTAATCTCTTGCGAATCTATTTATCTATTTGATAATGTAATAATTTATCATTTTATCAATAGTAATATGGGTTTTCCTCCATAGTGGGGATTATTTCTTTTATGATTTTTTTTAATTCAATATATCTATTTGGCTATCCATGGAGGTTGAAACATTGGAATATGCATTTGATCAAGGAAAACCCCTATATAACCCAAACATTTTTCTTTATATCCATGTGTATAAGTGGCACACAAACCTCAAGAGTGCAAGGAAATTTCTAGAACTTATTATTCTTTCTAGCTCACTAGAGTGATATTTTTATAAGGTAGTTGATGACGACATTATCCTTGACACCTATTGATCTCTAGGGTTGTGAATTCCATCCTCTACATTTTTAAAATTTTGGGCAAAATTTGCCTATATACTCAAGCAATGAGGCCCAAAAGGGTTATTTTGACTATTCATTATAGGGATTTCTATTGTGTTTTCTATAGAGCCATAATTAAAAGGTCTCATAGATGATATGTTCAAACTACTAGAGTCAAGGAGCTTCATGCCACTATGGAGGAGGACGAACCACTAGATGTGGTAGGCTAAAAATAATTTTCTTTTTCTTTTATTTGAAGCATTTAATTTCAATAGTAAATTTATGAGATGTGCATACATCTAGGATGTGTGTGTCTATTCTTAAGCATGACATTCATTCTAGATGAGATATCACATTGGCATCCACCAAGCATACATACATCCTCATGGCACAGTGGTGTCCAAGACTGAGACTTTCCCAATTTTGGGGTAATAGCTTCACGTTTTTTATTAGGATAAATAGGTTTTTGGGGGACCAAAAACCCATGGATTTATCACGGATCGAGAACCAAAAAAGGGACACTATAGAGAGGAACAACAAATCTAAATAGCAGCAAAGCTATAGTCAACCAGACTGTAGAGGTACAACAACTGCTAGCCACACACAAAAGAGAGACAAAAAAAACTAGGCTGGCAACAACAGCAGATCTAAACCATCTTATAGATCTGAGAAACAAAACACGAGGATTTATCTGGCATCCTCAACCAAAAAATAGGGTTTCCCCATGTTTCCTCAACTAGTATTAGAGTCTCCAGCTCAATAACAACAAGAACATATCCTAACCAAAAACACAAACTGGCCAAACTGGGCCCTTGAAAACTACCAGCATCTAGCCTATCCTTGATAAAATCTAAAAACAAAGGTTTTTTCCAGGTTCCCTTAACCATGAGAGTGAGTTTTAATAGGCTCCTGCAACCAGAAAAGGGTTTTATATGGCTCTCTAAACCAGTGGGCCATTGAAGACTGCAAACAACCATCCCTTCCCTGCAACAAGCAAGAAACGTAGGGTTATTCTAGGCTCCCTCAACCTTGAATGAGAGTTCAACAAAGCTCACACAGATCCACCAAACACCATCTGCAGCTCCTGTGATCAAACACAAAACCAAACTCCACCTCTATAACGCAGAAGTTATCCCTGAAACAAACCATCTCCACCTCGATAGAAGAAGGTGTCACCTCAATAGACCAAGCCAAGGAAAACCAAAGGTACTGACAAAGAAACAAGAGAGAAAGATTCATGGGGGTCAAAATGTAAAGACGAGGATAAATAGGCCCCATCAGCAGAAACAAAAAGGGTTTTAAAAAGGCTCCCTTAACCTTCTCCTGAAACAAGAAAATAGGGCTATTCCTAAAATGCTCAAACTCAGAAAAAAAAACACCCCACAGGGTTTTAACAGGCTTCCCAAAGCACAAGAATTGGGTTTTAGAATGGCTCCCAAAACCATAGCAGGGCTAGAACAAAAGTTCCTCCTACTGAACACCAAAAAGAAGAGGGAAAAATGAGACCCCTGAACCTTCAGCAAATCCCAAGGAACCAAGGGAAAAAAGAACTCTCCCCAAAAGAAAAGAATAGCCTGGAGCAACCTCTTGCATCTAGCCAAGGGAAAAATAACAAGACACATCTCCACCTGAATAGGAGATGGGGTCACCTCAATAGACCAAGCTAAGGAAAACCCTTGATAAAGAAGGCAAAGAAGAAACCCAGGAACACACACAAAGCTATGACCAACAATCCCCAGAGAGAAAGGAAGCCAAAAACCACACACATCATAGGCAAAAACCCACCCAAGATAACCAGAGGATTCAACACAAAGAAACAAGGAATGGTGGGTAAAGGAAAAAGAGAAACCACAACTTCCAGCCATAGGAAGGTTAGACCATGAGGAAGATGGGGAAGGCGCCCGTAGATCAACACACCATGACCCCATCTTAGCCAAAACAATAGCCCCCTTGGAGACAATAGGGGTCGTCACCAAGTCTCCCGAGAGGCAACCACAGTCAAAAAAGGGCCAGCAAAAACCAACAAACAGCACTTGTGGGAAAGGAAACAAAGCACTCCCATCACCTTCAAACACGATCCCAGCCTCCACTCCACCCCTACCTCCATCGGCATTATCTACATCGACATCCCCACCATAAGAATCCTCTGCCCCCTCCTCTGAAGCAGAAACCCTAGCTCCCGACCCTCTTCCGCAGCTGTTCCCGCTCATTCTTCCCTTCAATTTGTTGTTGGTAATAGCTTCACATTATTTTTTAAAATTTTTGCAATAAAAAATATTTTTACCATTTAATATATTCTAATTATATAGAATTATAAGTTTACAGGCATAGTTTAGCCCTATTTGAATTTCTTTTTTTATTTTTTTCTTCCTAGCTCACCAAAGCAATAGTTTTGTGAGGTATCTAAGGATAATTTTCTCCTAGAGACCTCATTGTATCTAGTTTAGAGGATCCCCTCCTCTACATTTTAGTGAACCTAATGTGAATGCCTCAGGTCAAATCTCTTCCTTCAAAATTTGGATGAATTCAATATGTTGGATGATGTCCTAGATAATTCCCTAGAGGTGTTTCTATTTACTTATAAGTCTTCTATATACAACCCACACCTGGGCTCTTCTTCCTTGAAGGATGAAATTATGTGAATTTTTGGTAAACCTTTGGAAAGTAACTCTCCTAATTTTTTCACAACATTTACTCAATCTAGAAACACTTCTTATAACTCAATTTATAAATCACATAACACAAGATGAAACAAGAAAAATATTAATCATTATAACACTTATTCACCACCTTCTCAACCATATCTTTCCCAAGATCCTAAATATTTGGTTAATCACCCTATTGATTATGATCTTATCAAGAAACTTTGTGTGACTCCTACTAAGATCTCAATATGGGATTTTCTTCAAACTTCTCTAGTTTATTCGGCTATTCTTAAATAATATCCTAAGAAATGTTGTTGCCTTCTACTATCATGCTTGCTGATATGAATGTAGTAATAGATCATGTTTATATCAATTCACTAACTATCAAGTTCTATCCACATGAGCTCCAACCTCTAGAAGTAAGGAACTTAGAAAACCCATTAATGATAATCATTTATGTCAATGGTATTGGCATTAGGTGGACTCACAATGATACTAATTCAACACTCAATTTTTGTATTCTAGACTCAATGACCAAAATTTAGGTGGATTCAAACTCTATGTCTGCTTCTCTATTTATTCTTGTTTTTGATAGCATTGGTAAAATTAATTTGGGCACTGTTATCTTGCCTTTATATATTGGACCAATTACTAATCCAACCCTAGTGTATGTTATACATGGAATTTTAACATATAATCTTATTTTGGGTAGACCTTGGATTCATGCTTTAGGAATAACCTCATTTACTCTTCATGGTTATGTTAACTTTGTTTGTAAATTTCAAGTAGTAACAATCTAAGTTGATCCTGATTCCATACATCTATGTCAAATGGTAATACTAGGTTAGGCTTCAGTTACACCTACCTCTCATAACTATATCCTATTATTATCTTCTAATGTGATAACATCTACTTTTGTGGTATCCCCAAAAAAGGAATGCTAGGAGAATTTTTTTCTTAAAGAGGATTCTCCAAAGAAAAGGGATCCTCCTAAAGCAAAAAGTCATAATTCTACTCCTAATCAATCACCTTCTACTTCATCTCCTTCTAAACTAAATTCATGTTTATCTAATAACTCGGGAACTCACGCCTTCACTGCATCCTATTTTAGAGAATACAAATTAGATCCAATATAATCTAACATCCCTAAGATATCAGTTACCTTAGTTAAGAAGGATGATAATGCATATATAAAACTAGGTGATACTTGTAATATTGATCATCTCTTCTATATAAATCCCTTGATCTTCTATGAGTTACACCATATCTATTAGTTGTGGTATGATCTTGTTTCTAAATATGTCTATAGAGGTAGGGATTGTGGACTTGATGAACAAGGTATTCAAATCCCTTTAGAGGCTAAAGAAAATTACTCTAATGTGAGAATTAAATATTGAACCATGTCCTTTAAGGAAAAATCATGGTTGAATGTCAATTTTATTTCCATTGAACCTCTCTATCTTAAGCTTCTTCATACTAAGTATGTTGAAAATAGCATCATCTCCTATGAAGTTCCTTTGGATTTTTTCACTGCAAAGGAAGCTCTAGAAAAATTCTTGAGTGTCTATTATGATCTTCCATCTTATCATCATAAGCATTGACTCCCTATTGTTTTAATAGTCCAGCATACTTTGAGGAATCTTTTATGAGTTATGATAAGGAGGTTTCTTTATCTCATGATTATGAAAGCATTCCAATACCACATCTTGAAAATCATAGTACTCTTTTGAAAGGGCATACTATGAATGTTATCATAGATTCTAAATCTTTTAAGAAGATAAATAATATTGGAAAGTTCCTTGATTGAGAGGAGCATAAATTGTATTATGATATATTGCATCATTATTCTAATAATTTTGCTTGGTCATATAAAGATATGCCTAGTATTGATGAGTCTATAGTGGTTCAAAATATCATTTTGTGTCCCGATTCCAAGATTATTAAGCAAAAGATCTATAAGATGAATCCTAAGGTTGCTTTATTGGTCAAGATCGACATAAAAAATCTTCTAAAATCTAGTTTTATCTACCCTATTAACTACTTACCTTGAATATCAAATATTATCATTTTGATAAGGATTGATTGATGACCATATTCGTGTTTGTACCAAATTCAACGATCTTAATAATGCTTTTATGAAGAATAATTTTTCACTTACTAATATCGGTATGATTATTGTTTTGATTGTAGGCCAAGCCTTACTTTCCCTAACAGATGGCTTCTCAAGTTATAATAAAATTCTTATCAACGTAAGAGATAAATATAACATAGCCTTTACTGCCCATTGTGGTAATTTTTGTTATGTGATCATGCAATTGGGGTTGAAAAATACTCAAGAAAGCTATCAAAATGTAGTGAGGTCCTTATCTTTCATTAATTCATTCATAAGATACTAGAAGATTATGTTGATGACATAGTGGCTATGTTTGTAACTCATCAAGATCACATCAAGAATCTTCATCTTATCTACAAAAGACATTGACTCTATAAGATGAGACTAAATCCTCTTAAGTGTGTCTTCAACATGAATGTTGGTAAGCATCTAGGGTTTATTTTCTCTCATTGCAAAATCAAAGTTGACACGAATAAGATTGATGAAATTTTTAACATGCCTCCACCTAAGGACATCTCACAACTTCATATTCTACAAAGAAATATTTAGGTAATTTATAGATTTGTGTCTCAATTGGTTCATTGTACCCTTCCATTAATGTGTTTGTTGAAGAGAGATGTATGTTTTCAATGGGATAGTGAATGTCAAAAGAATTTTGATGCTATCAAAATCTATTTGGCTAATCCTCCCATTCTAATGCCGGTTATCTAGGATAGACCCTTATTTCTTTATTTTTCAATATCACTAAAAGCTTTTGTATCCTTATTGGCTCAGTATCATGATGGTGGTAGAGAGAGTGTTATATTACAATAGTTATCTTTTGATCAACAATGAAACTCAATACCATGTGATGTATAAGAAGTTCATTGCTCTCATCTTTGTAACACAGAAGTTAAGACACCAAATTCTTCATGTAGAAACTCAAGTGATTGTTAAAAATAATCTTCTTAAACATCTCTTTTAGAGGGTTGATCTCCTTACAATGGTAGGAAAATGCTTAATGTTTCTTTTTGAGTTCGACCTTAAATTCACAACTCAAAAACCAATCAAAGGTAAAGTTGTCATTGATTAGTTAGTGAAATCTCCTTCACCTACATCATTCCCTTCTTTAGATTTTAACCCAAATGAGAATTTGCTTACAACTAACCATGAACCTATATGGGAAATGTATTTCGATGGATTGGGATGCTAGACAAGTTCCACTGTAGGTGTGGTCTTAATCTTACCTAAGGGATAACTAGATCCTCTTTCCTTTTGACATGAATTTCACAACATAAAGAACATCATTCAATATGAAACCCTTATTTCCATCTTGTGTGTCGTGATTTCTTTTTAGGTTACACATATTTGTCTTCATGGTGACTCTAAACTCATTGTAAACCAAATCATGGGAGAATGTTATGCTAAACAATCTAAGATATCTTAATATCAATATTTGGCTTTAAATTTACTTAGTCATTTATGTTCTTATACTATCAACGGTACTTGTAGGTGACAAAATCATCATTTGAATATAATGACAAGTGCAACTTCCCTTGTACACCTTCACTTTAGAGAACACAAGTCTCACTTTGTGGTACAAGTTTTTTGCTCCCCTATTATTTATGACAAAATTGAACTCAATCGTCTTATGTGTGCTCACATAGACTTAGGGGAATTTTTTTCTTAAATATACAACTATCTAAAATCTAGAAGTTTTCCCAAAAAGATGTTAAGAATACTCATGTTTGATTTCAAAGATTTCAGCTCGTCATATTGTCCTTTCCAATGTTCTTTATCAGAAATCCTAATCACCTATGTGTTATTAGTTGTGAAATAGGAGGAAAAGTGTATGTTATAGTAATTTGTCAATGATTATTTGAAGATCCTAACATCTGTTCCTATTGTAACTAGGTGAGTGTGATAATCTTAGAAGTAGGATATCTTGAAATATAAGTATGATATGAGTATAATTCCTCGTATGAGTATGGGTGTACTGGTCACTTTCTCTCTTCCTTGCAATTGTCACTCTTCATAAAAGATGCATACCCAGGCTCTACTAAAAGTTTGCATTACATTAAAAGGAAATTAAGGAAAAATGGTACTTTCAAGTAGGGATTTTAATGTATGCTATGCACTCTCTACTCATTCAAGGGAATTATACCCTTGGGTGTTGTGCAGTGGCTACTCCCTTTGGTGTGACTAACATTAGTCACCTCGTGATACAAATTGACTGAACTATTTATTTGGTTTTGAATCTTCTTAACCTTGAGCTGGCCACTAAATTCTTTCTTTTTTATTTTTTTTTAAAGTGGCATTTGACACACTTCGTTCTTGATTGGATTGCGCTAGCAAGTTTTGCTTCTTTCTTGATTTAATATTTAAACTTGAGAATATTTCTTCTCTCTTTTCATCTCATGTTTGTTGTCAATAGTGGTCATTCCAAATATGAAAATATTGTGGGCCCTCATTTTGTATCAAGTATTTTTTCTATCATGTTCCTATCAAACCTCTGATAGTATGTGCAAGGGAGGACACCGTAGAGAATGGCACTAAACTAAACAATTATGTAAGACGAGTAAATAAAAAGTGATAATAAGATGAAATGTATTAGTAACTTTTTGAATGTGATGAAATAATAAATGGAGGTGATTTGGAAATTGGTTATTGATTTCATGTTTTCAAAAGTTTTTATGAATATTTTACATATGGAGAATAGATAAAGGATATTTTAAAGAATTAATTTGGTAAGCCTAATGTTAATAATAGAGAAGCATAGTGGAAGTGTGGTGGAGAATAGGTTATTGGGGTGTTGTAACCCCACCCTTCTAAGTAATTGGACTATGTAACTATGGTTATCATGTGATGTTTTGATGGCATTGACTCAAAGAGGATTACTTATGAAGATGGTTCCTTCATTTTAGGTTGATGTCATGACTTCTTCAATAATTTAAGGATATGTTTATTATGTAAAATATATAATTGTCTTCTTATGTGTGTATAACTAGATACTAAAGGAGTTTTGGCATGCATTAATAGTATGAATTATTCCAATTTTTGCTTATCCAATGGTAGAAATTATAGGTTATGGCTTGTGAAATGTGGTGAAATAAAGTTTCCCTGGAAATATTTTAGAAATTTAGCATACTTATAGTAATTAGTAGGAATTTTGTAACTTGTTATCATTTGTGAAATGCGTATATTTCATATAATTGAAATATAGGAATGAATTTTTTCTACCATAATCTTACCTCGAGTTAGGAACTATCTGAATTAAAACATATATATATATCTATATATACATACATACATACATACATATACATACATACATACATACATACATACATACATACATATATATATATATATATATAATATATATATATATATACATATACATATACATGTATATATATGTATATATATATATGGATTGATGAAACCTTAAACAAGGAAAAATATGCGTATTATGCATAACTATAATAAATTTATTAGTATAATTTATTTATGCTTAAAGGAAGTGTGTGGTTAATTAATGCGTAATGATACTCCACCCTTGCGACTTCTAGGAGTAAGTCGAGTTCAAACGGGGGGAGGATGTAGTGCCCCTCCTTGGCCTATCTTTTGTGGCACTCTTAATCGACTTGTCTAAATTCCTATTTGATGTTGGGCTAAGATTAGGACTTCGTTTGTTTTCAATAACTCATTTCAATGCTTAACATTAGGTGGCCGTACATTTCTTTGATGATTATATGGATGATAATTCTATTTTGCTGACTATGTGATATTATGGATTTATATGTTGATGTCTCTTACATGCATTCATGTTCTTGATGGATTATACATACCTTGCCATCTTGTGAGATTTTATTGATTATGTATTGATGATGATGACTTAGACGTACTAACCTTAATTTTGAGTACATATGATGAGATGATTTTATGAGATGCTTGATTATTGTTTGAATATTGTTTGACTATCTTCATGGGGAATCAACGTCACATCACTCATTGCAAGAAGGATGTGTCATTGTGAAATTTTACCACTTGCCTGTTATATGTATATTCATGTATTGTCGGCTTTTGGTTGCAGGAATGGCAGGGACCAGACACCTATTCCTCCTTCCTGGGTTTCTAAGTGCGAGCTCCTCCTGGCTTCATAGGTGCAAGCATGTCCTTATTCCAATTGTAATATGTGGTTTTGGAGTTGACATCGGTTCCCCTCACATACTCAAGGTCTAAGTTGTCACTTGAGTGTTGTCAGTGTTGGCATGATTCGCCATGTTAGCTTGGTCACCTTGGTTGTGAGTATGTGGTATAACTTGGTTGTTGGATTATGTGGTTATTGATGTTGAATTAATTATTTCAATATTAATTGGTGATTATATAGTTAGTAATGTTTATTTTGATTGATTGGATTCAATGGCTTTACTTATTTAATTATTTGATAATTAATATTTATTATTTACAGTTGCCTAAGGTTTTATTTAATATTTATTGTTCATAGTTTAATTTATTTAATTGATTTATTCATTGTTTATTTTTTATTTTATGTCGCTTTGGGTTTATTTAATTTTTAATATTTAAACCTTAATTTATTTGATTGTTTTTATTTATTGATTATTGTTTATTTAGTTAATCTAGTGTTTAAATTTAATCTTTTTTTAATCTATTGTTGCACAACCTTGATTATTTAATTAATTAATCCTTTGATTTATTTAATAGAGTGATTTTATATAGTTGCTATAAATACTTTGGAAATAAGATTGGGGGTCAAATGATAAAATAGTTACCACATTTATTGTATTTAAGTGTTGATGGAAATATTATTTATTTTATATTGATTTTCAATCTCATCAAGTAAATGGAAAAATAAATTATTTATGTTGTATAGTTTTAGAGGGAAATATTTCAAAACGAGATATTTCTATTGGCTAGAAGTGCTGTTAGGGTTTCTTAAGTTTTGATGGATTTTTATTTTGGTTTGTCGTGAAGTTTCTTCTTCTTCTTCTTCTATACAAGTTTGTGGTTTTCGAGTGTGATTTGTTGGGCTGTTGCTGGAGGTTTCTGGAAAGCTCTTCATCAAAGGTTGCCTACCATCACTCAAGATTGAGGTTGGCCTCTTGGATTTTTGTTTTATTTTTTGTTTTGTATGCTTCAATGTTTTCTCTATGTTTGAAATCTGCTTGTCGGGTAGCTGGGTAGTAATGCATATTTTATCTCATAAATTACTTTCGTTGCAAGAAGATTAATGGGGAATAGAGTTTTGTTTTGTTATTAAAGTTTAGCTGTTGCGGTTTAATGCTTCTCACCTATGTGTTTTGGGCATTTCGAATGGTATTCCTGAGAGCCTCGCGTGCTTGATATCTCCAATTTTATTTTATTGAGTTGACTTCCATTTAAAATTTGCATTTTATCCATGCATCGGCGACCCTTTTTTTATTATCTTTGTGTTTGCGTTTCGAATTGTAATTTGGTGAGTAGGGTTCTTTATTATTTATTTAATGTCATGGGCTGCCAACTGTGGGTTGATTTGATGGCTGGGAGTTAAACTTGGATTGTCCATGCCATACTACTTTTTCCACCCCCTTGTTTTACTCCTTCCCCCAAATGCTATGTTGTTGTCCCTTTGTCTTTTTATTTTATTGTTTGCTTGTTGCGTTAGCGGCAAGGTTCCTTTGTGCCTTGGGGGTCCTCGCACCGAGGAGGGCATGAGTTTTCATGCTCCACTTGAGTGCCACTATTATGGTGCAATAGGGGTTGGGCCTATGCTTCCCCATATTTATTAATTTGTCATATAATGGTTAGATTTGTGGGTGAGTGTTTGGTAGTTAGACAGGATGGATGGGTGTGTTAATTTGTTTGAACCATTTCTGGGGCAGATTGCTAATGTTAGATGCTCACTTCACAACAACTACACCTTGTGAGAGGGTATCGTGGGGCAGTGCAGGCTTGGCGCCAGGTTGTGTAAAGTTAGGAGAGGAAGATTTGCCTCATGCCATTGTTTATACCTTATAAATTTTTCTTTGAACTCTTCTTTTTTTCTCTAAACCGGTCATTGGATTGAGTGAGATTTTAATTGTTTATGGATGATCCATATTATTGGTGATAGTAGTTGCTTTTCAGATTCGTTATATTGTGAGCTTTATGTCGCTTGCCTGACCAAATGATTGGGTGTAAATAAAGCTATAGTTATTTGGTACTCTCAATCTATTGTGTATATGCTTTCGTGTGGTTGTGTGAGTCTATGTATTGCTTGGTGAGTATGTGCATTGTCTGGGCTATGTTGATGCATTGTTGTGATGTTTGGTCTATTTAATGCTAGCAGTGAACCAGTATGTTATGCAATGTCCAGTGCGTGTATGCATTGGTTTTGGGTTGTATGTATTTGTGATGATTCATATGTTGCATTGTTATTAGTTGTGTTCAAGCGTGGAGCCTAAGAGATTCAACACGCGCCAGCGTTGTGAAGGCGCTGTCATTTTATGTGTTAAGTTTTCAATCATATTGGCTTATTTTGTGTCTTGTTTTTCTGAAGTATATTTGTACCAGAGGTTGCATTTTGAATCTGCAATGTTTTCAGATTGTTTCCTATTCATATCTAATGATGTTTTATCATTACAATGCTTTATTATTATTTACGTGAGATATGTGTTTCATTTGGACACTCCTCATGAAGTTGTGCCATGAGAGAGAATTGTTTGCTTCTATTATGTAGTTCCACCATGTGTGGAGACCTTGCTGAGGTATATTCTTCGTTGTAGCAGTTATGGCAGCCTTGTTGTGGCTTTGTTTCAGATTTTTAATTTCAAAGAGGCTCTCGCTATGTTCCTTGATGTTGTAGCCTTTCATGTACGTTTGGATATGTGGGTGTTTTTAGCTGTATGGTTGTTATTGTTTCAAATTTTTATGTTTAGTTTTCTAGAGCCTCTTGTGATATTTTTTATGGGTCCATATAGAGGGAGTGGGCTTCCTAGTGATGACTAGTGGATCACGGAATATGGGCTATCGTGACGTTCCTTGTAATGATACATAAATTCTAGACTGCCAAGGAACATGCAAGTTTACCTTATACTATAAACAAGTGATAACCTTAATAATAAATTTATGGGTTGGAAATATAGACATTAAACAAGATAATTAACAGTGATGGACCCAATGACTTGATCCTAGGGAGGATGTTTTAGAATGAGCATGGGAAGACCACGGCGGTGATAAGTCAATCTTTGTTGGTTCTCTCATAGGTTGAGATGTCTCCACATGGCTATCGGGTGCATGTTATGCCTTGTAGGGTTGTGATTGGCACTATGATTGGGAGGATAGCATGTGATGACACTCCACTGTTACATGTGTCCCTTTATTGCTTTCATTTGAATTTCATTCCTTGATGTTTTATAGCTTATGGGAGTCTCTTATTTGTGGTTAGATTGGTTGATTCGTCCTTGAGAGTTCTTTGCCTGGCCTTGATCCTTTGGTTTTAAGTGTCAGCCTAGATGTAGAGTGTGTTGGGACCTTGCATCATCTCCTAGCACGGAGGGTGGTTCCTTGTAGGATCCATATTAGTCAGGCCGTTGGTGGTTTTTACCATTGGGTTTTTTCCTTCCTTGCTGGATTCTCTTGTGTGGCTATGTAACTTCATCTTCATGGCTTATGGATGTGCATTGCAGTAGATTGATGCATTGTAACACATGTCTATGAGATGTAAACACTTGTAATAGTTGTAGGTGATCCTTGTAGCAAATGAGCTAAGCTCACCATGTAATGATTATGTGGATGTAAATGTATTGTTGACTCTTGATGACATCTTAGCCTTGATAAATGATTGTAGACATAATGTGACATAGATATGTGATGCAACATGATATATGGTTCAAACTATTAATATAAAAATGAAATGTTCTCTACTCATTTTTATTTTATTATGTACTTATATGGAAAATAGACATAGATCATGACAATGGATTAGTAACGTTAGAAGAAATGATATGTGATTAGGAGTTGCATTTATAATGTGATAATGATCCTTAGTTAAAGTTAAGAAAACTTAATAAAATACATGGTTGAAACCATAGTATGGTAATAGAACCTTATGTATATGGAATGGTTGTAATGTAATGCTTTTAAAGATAAAGTAAAATGGATTCATGTGTTGTATGATATGTGTTATGTTTTGGATTAGGATTATGCCATTGGTAGTCATGCTAAGTTGTGTTAACGAGGAATTGAGTAAATATGTTATAATGGTGGAAGTTACACTAAAATTTGATTATGGTTATGGTAGAAGTATTAGGTTATGTTGTATTTGTCCCATAACTTGTGATATAAAAGTGGATCAGCTTCCTTGTAAAGTTTTATCGTAAATGGATGTCTTTTATGTATGAGTAATTATGATAGTTCCAGATGAATGAACGTAATAAGTGGATACCTCTAATACATGGTTATGATAGGGTAGTTGGTGGAAGATGTTTAGTCTAAGAAAAGAAACATATGATGTTAGAATGATGTAAATTAAGGATATGTCTTAAATTGGGAAAAGAATAAGAGTATATCTTATTTTACCCTAAGTTTATATTGGATCAGGTTCATGTAGCTAATAGATTTGCAGTAAAATGAAATTGGAATGAATGAATTTATGTTAATGGTGAATTATAAAGTAAGCAAAATAATAGCAATTTTAATTATGTTTTGGGGCATTTGGAAATAATATGGAATAGGACTCTATGTGTGTGGATAAGGTTAATGTATGGAAGGTGAATGTTAAACTGTAGCATGTGTAGGATGATAGGAATTGTTCATATGGGTGTGTTGAAAGAAAGAAAGCATGAGCAGAATATATTAAAGTAATTGTATATACAATCAAAATGCATGGAATAAAATGATCATATCTAGGAGATAGAATCATATTAGGGTTAGTAATTGTTGTTATGTCTTTGGTTGCATTGCCATGTTGAGATATTATTGTCTTCATAATGAAAGTTTAAATAAGGATAGCCCTATAGTCTCTTGCATTATACATAAGAATATATGAAGCATTTGATCAAGTTCCTATGACAATGTTAGGGGTTAATGGAAATGTATTTATGTGATAAGGGAGAGAAAATCATTGTAGTTACATTAGGTCCCTAAGGGGATTATGTTGGCTAAGGACTTTTAGGATAGTTTAGACTTGTGAATAAAATGAACATTAGGTTGAGGGGATCAATCTTGCATTTGGAATTAAGTAGCCTAAGATATAAAAAGGAATTTACCATGAGGAATAGTTAATGTGTAATGTATGTGTGCCTAGATAGGGTAGAGAAATATCATGGTTGCATATCCTTGAATTGGAAATCAATGATAGAATTGAGTACAACAAAGATCGTGTAGTTGTATCTCATGAATGGACAATTGAGTAGGTTGCATATGTGTATGTGCATGATAGCAATGAAATATTAATGAGGATTAGTAACTAGATGTTGTTGCTGAAATTAAGTAATGACGTTAATATACCCTAGGGAGTAGTGTAATGAGTGTATGTTGTTATTCCACATGTGTAAAGATGTATGTATTATGTGTACAGATGCATGCACTTAATGTCAATGGTAATGTATGTTAATGTTAATTACATGTTAAAGAATGTTAGTTATTTGTTGCAATGATGTTGAGTGTATCATTAGTTGTTTACAAAAATAATTATCCCATTTGAGGTTAGACTAGCTCAAGCTCCCTAGGGTATTTTTGGCAAGCTTTACATCTTATCTCATGTAGAAATTTTATTTATTAATCTCTTGCGAATCTATTTATCTATTTGATAATGTAATAATTTATCATTTTATCAATAGTAATATGGGTTTTCCTCCATAGTGGGGATTATTTCTTTTATGATTTTTTTTAATTCAATATATCTATTTGGCTATCCATGGAGGTTGAAACATTGGAATATGCATTTGATCAAGGAAAACCCCTATATAACCCAAACATTTTTCTTTATATCCATGTGTATAAGTGGCACACAAACCTCAAGAGTGCAAGGAAATTTCTAGAACTTATTATTCTTTCTAGCTCACTAGAGTGATATTTTTATAAGGTAGTTGATGACGACATTATCCTTGACACCTATTGATCTCTAGGGTTGTGAATTCCATCCTCTACATTTTTAAAATTTTGGGCAAAATTTGCCTATATACTCAAGCAATGAGGCCCAAAAGGGTTATTTTGACTATTCATTATAGGGATTTCTATTGTGTTTTCTATAGAGCCATAATTAAAAGGTCTCATAGATGATATGTTCAAACTACTAGAGTCAAGGAGCTTCATGCCACTATGGAGGAGGACGAACCACTAGATGTGGTAGGCTAAAAATAATTTTCTTTTTCTTTTATTTGAAGCATTTAATTTCAATAGTAAATTTATGAGATGTGCATACATCTAGGATGTGTGTGTCTATTCTTAAGCATGACATTCATTCTAGATGAGATATCACATTGGCATCCACCAAGCATACATACATCCTCATGGCACAGTGGTGTCCAAGACTGAGACTTTCCCAATTTTGGGGTAATAGCTTCACGTTTTTTATTAGGATAAATAGGTTTTTGGGGGACCAAAAACCCATGGATTTATCACGGATCGAGAACCAAAAAAGGGACACTATAGAGAGGAACAACAAATCTAAATAGCAGCAAAGCTATAGTCAACCAGACTGTAGAGGTACAACAACTGCTAGCCACACACAAAAGAGAGACAAAAAAAACTAGGCTGGCAACAACAGCAGATCTAAACCATCTTATAGATCTGAGAAACAAAACACGAGGATTTATCTGGCATCCTCAACCAAAAAATAGGGTTTCCCCATGTTTCCTCAACTAGTATTAGAGTCTCCAGCTCAATAACAACAAGAACATATCCTAACCAAAAACACAAACTGGCCAAACTGGGCCCTTGAAAACTACCAGCATCTAGCCTATCCTTGATAAAATCTAAAAACAAAGGTTTTTTCCAGGTTCCCTTAACCATGAGAGTGAGTTTTAATAGGCTCCTGCAACCAGAAAAGGGTTTTATATGGCTCTCTAAACCAGTGGGCCATTGAAGACTGCAAACAACCATCCCTTCCCTGCAACAAGCAAGAAACGTAGGGTTATTCTAGGCTCCCTCAACCTTGAATGAGAGTTCAACAAAGCTCACACAGATCCACCAAACACCATCTGCAGCTCCTGTGATCAAACACAAAACCAAACTCCACCTCTATAACGCAGAAGTTATCCCTGAAACAAACCATCTCCACCTCGATAGAAGAAGGTGTCACCTCAATAGACCAAGCCAAGGAAAACCAAAGGTACTGACAAAGAAACAAGAGAGAAAGATTCATGGGGGTCAAAATGTAAAGACGAGGATAAATAGGCCCCATCAGCAGAAACAAAAAGGGTTTTAAAAAGGCTCCCTTAACCTTCTCCTGAAACAAGAAAATAGGGCTATTCCTAAAATGCTCAAACTCAGAAAAAAAAACACCCCACAGGGTTTTAACAGGCTTCCCAAAGCACAAGAATTGGGTTTTAGAATGGCTCCCAAAACCATAGCAGGGCTAGAACAAAAGTTCCTCCTACTGAACACCAAAAAGAAGAGGGAAAAATGAGACCCCTGAACCTTCAGCAAATCCCAAGGAACCAAGGGAAAAAAGAACTCTCCCCAAAAGAAAAGAATAGCCTGGAGCAACCTCTTGCATCTAGCCAAGGGAAAAATAACAAGACACATCTCCACCTGAATAGGAGATGGGGTCACCTCAATAGACCAAGCTAAGGAAAACCCTTGATAAAGAAGGCAAAGAAGAAACCCAGGAACACACACAAAGCTATGACCAACAATCCCCAGAGAGAAAGGAAGCCAAAAACCACACACATCATAGGCAAAAACCCACCCAAGATAACCAGAGGATTCAACACAAAGAAACAAGGAATGGTGGGTAAAGGAAAAAGAGAAACCACAACTTCCAGCCATAGGAAGGTTAGACCATGAGGAAGATGGGGAAGGCGCCCGTAGATCAACACACCATGACCCCATCTTAGCCAAAACAATAGCCCCCTTGGAGACAATAGGGGTCGTCACCAAGTCTCCCGAGAGGCAACCACAGTCAAAAAAGGGCCAGCAAAAACCAACAAACAGCACTTGTGGGAAAGGAAACAAAGCACTCCCATCACCTTCAAACACGATCCCAGCCTCCACTCCACCCCTACCTCCATCGGCATTATCTACATCGACATCCCCACCATAAGAATCCTCTGCCCCCTCCTCTGAAGCAGAAACCCTAGCTCCCGACCCTCTTCCGCAGCTGTTCCCGCTCATTCTTCCCTTCAATTTGTTGTTGGTAATAGCTTCACATTATTTTTTAAAATTTTTGCAATAAAAAATATTTTTACCATTTAATATATTCTAATTATATAGAATTATAAGTTTACAGGCATAGTTTAGCCCTATTTGAATTTCTTTTTTTATTTTTTTCTTCCTAGCTCACCAAAGCAATAGTTTTGTGAGGTATCTAAGGATAATTTTCTCCTAGAGACCTCATTGTATCTAGTTTAGAGGATCCCCTCCTCTACATTTTAGTGAACCTAATGTGAATGCCTCAGGTCAAATCTCTTCCTTCAAAATTTGGATGAATTCAATATGTTGGATGATGTCCTAGATAATTCCCTAGAGGTGTTTCTATTTACTTATAAGTCTTCTATATACAACCCACACCTGGGCTCTTCTTCCTTGAAGGATGAAATTATGTGAATTTTTGGTAAACCTTTGGAAAGTAACTCTCCTAATTTTTTCACAACATTTACTCAATCTAGAAACACTTCTTATAACTCAATTTATAAATCACATAACACAAGATGAAACAAGAAAAATATTAATCATTATAACACTTATTCACCACCTTCTCAACCATATCTTTCCCAAGATCCTAAATATTTGGTTAATCACCCTATTGATTATGATCTTATCAAGAAACTTTGTGTGACTCCTACTAAGATCTCAATATGGGATTTTCTTCAAACTTCTCTAGTTTATTCGGCTATTCTTAAATAATATCCTAAGAAATGTTGTTGCCTTCTACTATCATGCTTGCTGATATGAATGTAGTAATAGATCATGTTTATATCAATTCACTAACTATCAAGTTCTATCCACATGAGCTCCAACCTCTAGAAGTAAGGAACTTAGAAAACCCATTAATGATAATCATTTATGTCAATGGTATTGGCATTAGGTGGACTCACAATGATACTAATTCAACACTCAATTTTTGTATTCTAGACTCAATGACCAAAATTTAGGTGGATTCAAACTCTATGTCTGCTTCTCTATTTATTCTTGTTTTTGATAGCATTGGTAAAATTAATTTGGGCACTGTTATCTTGCCTTTATATATTGGACCAATTACTAATCCAACCCTAGTGTATGTTATACATGGAATTTTAACATATAATCTTATTTTGGGTAGACCTTGGATTCATGCTTTAGGAATAACCTCATTTACTCTTCATGGTTATGTTAACTTTGTTTGTAAATTTCAAGTAGTAACAATCTAAGTTGATCCTGATTCCATACATCTATGTCAAATGGTAATACTAGGTTAGGCTTCAGTTACACCTACCTCTCATAACTATATCCTATTATTATCTTCTAATGTGATAACATCTACTTTTGTGGTATCCCCAAAAAAGGAATGCTAGGAGAATTTTTTTCTTAAAGAGGATTCTCCAAAGAAAAGGGATCCTCCTAAAGCAAAAAGTCATAATTCTACTCCTAATCAATCACCTTCTACTTCATCTCCTTCTAAACTAAATTCATGTTTATCTAATAACTCGGGAACTCACGCCTTCACTGCATCCTATTTTAGAGAATACAAATTAGATCCAATATAATCTAACATCCCTAAGATATCAGTTACCTTAGTTAAGAAGGATGATAATGCATATATAAAACTAGGTGATACTTGTAATATTGATCATCTCTTCTATATAAATCCCTTGATCTTCTATGAGTTACACCATATCTATTAGTTGTGGTATGATCTTGTTTCTAAATATGTCTATAGAGGTAGGGATTGTGGACTTGATGAACAAGGTATTCAAATCCCTTTAGAGGCTAAAGAAAATTACTCTAATGTGAGAATTAAATATTGAACCATGTCCTTTAAGGAAAAATCATGGTTGAATGTCAATTTTATTTCCATTGAACCTCTCTATCTTAAGCTTCTTCATACTAAGTATGTTGAAAATAGCATCATCTCCTATGAAGTTCCTTTGGATTTTTTCACTGCAAAGGAAGCTCTAGAAAAATTCTTGAGTGTCTATTATGATCTTCCATCTTATCATCATAAGCATTGACTCCCTATTGTTTTAATAGTCCAGCATACTTTGAGGAATCTTTTATGAGTTATGATAAGGAGGTTTCTTTATCTCATGATTATGAAAGCATTCCAATACCACATCTTGAAAATCATAGTACTCTTTTGAAAGGGCATACTATGAATGTTATCATAGATTCTAAATCTTTTAAGAAGATAAATAATATTGGAAAGTTCCTTGATTGAGAGGAGCATAAATTGTATTATGATATATTGCATCATTATTCTAATAATTTTGCTTGGTCATATAAAGATATGCCTAGTATTGATGAGTCTATAGTGGTTCAAAATATCATTTTGTGTCCCGATTCCAAGATTATTAAGCAAAAGATCTATAAGATGAATCCTAAGGTTGCTTTATTGGTCAAGATCGACATAAAAAATCTTCTAAAATCTAGTTTTATCTACCCTATTAACTACTTACCTTGAATATCAAATATTATCATTTTGATAAGGATTGATTGATGACCATATTCGTGTTTGTACCAAATTCAACGATCTTAATAATGCTTTTATGAAGAATAATTTTTCACTTACTAATATCGGTATGATTATTGTTTTGATTGTAGGCCAAGCCTTACTTTCCCTAACAGATGGCTTCTCAAGTTATA